>NC_134689.1:365581770-365899627 GCF_050947455.1 Rhinoderma darwinii | reverse complement strand
GGCAGATGTTACTGCCCTATGCAGTGCCCTCCCCTTCTGGATTCCCAAAGATAAGGGCCTTGAGAACCTTCTTCCAGAATCGGATGAATCGGTCACATTTTCCTGTATACCTGGCCAACACAAACGCATCATACCATGCAGTTTGGGTGAGGCGGACTTAGCGTCTTGTACCATGTTTCGGTCTTACGCATGGCACCGTAGGGCTTAACGACTTGATGGGATAAGTCCACCCCACCCATGAAGCAGTTGTTGTCCACTATGCAGCCAGGCTTGGTGATTGGGGCGATCGATCCAAAAACACAGCGATGACATCAGTGTCAGCGTAAATCTATCATAGTGGAAGGATTTGCACGTCTTCCTTGTTTTGGATCCACTCCTGAAGTTTGGCTTGCAAACACTGAAGTATAATACTGACCAAAACACAACTGAGTGAATGAGGCTTTACTTGACTTTTTTCATTTAGAAGAGGGTAAAAAATGAGCACAAGCAGGCAAGCCTCATAAATTGAAGAGATGTTGTCAAGGTGGGATTTGAACTTTAAAGCCCAGCACTGAAAGGCGATGCTCAAACCACTAAGCTATAGTTTCAGCCAATCACGCACCTGGCTTTTTGATATATTTTAATGAGCAGGTGGCAAAAGAAGCACCGCAACTGTATTTCACTTACATTCTATTCAATGCTCCATTTTACTTCTGGCTTTCTGTAGGACAACTCTTTTCAGCGGAGGTGCTTGCATTTATATACTATACAAACAAACAATCTACCCTTATGCTGTATACACAAATATTGCAACATATACTGCACACACAATTCATATCCCTATACATTCTTCCTGTTTCCGTTCTGCTAGGTGCTGCCAAGCCTACCATATGATGGAATGAGGATCCGTTCTCCTCTCCCCTGCAAAAGCACACGATTGATGATCTGTAAGAGTGTATGAAATGGGAGTGCTGCTACTGGCTTGAAAAAGGATAGAGGCCAGTCAACCTCTAGGACAAAAAGACAAAACTGAGAAGTGGACACTGCCACGTTTGTAATGGCAATGTACAATGCCCATGAACAATCTCCCTTCCCACATCCACTAGTACCACATCCCACATCCACATGCACCATGAGAAGCTTGTTCTGCCTGCTTGTGCCAGTTACTGCATGTCTCCTAAATATAAACTCATAGGTTGATTGGTGCCTATTGAATTGACTGTAGAGTGCGTGTGATTTTGACATTTTTTTAACGTGTAGTTTGAACTCATCTGTTATTTTTTTGCAGGAATTAATACAATATAGGTATGAAAAATTACATTTTTATGGTTTTTTTCACAAATGAGTTTTGTATAGGACAAACGTTTCATCTACAGTACAAGAAAAGAAGTAAATGCACCCTGACATTTTTGTTATCTCTATCTTTAAACACACACGACACCTGTTTTGGAGTCTCCTTTTTTTCTCAGTATGGTGTATTTCAGAAGGAAAACGTTGTTCAGGAATTATGCGGCAGATGTTACTGCCCTATGCAGTGCCCTCCCCTTCTGGATTCCCAAAGATAAGGGCCTTGAGAACCTTCTTCCAGAATCGGATGAATCGGTCACATTTTCCTGTATACCTGGCCAACACAAACGCATCATACCATGCAGTTTGGGTGAGGCGGACTTAGCGTCTTGTACCATGTTTCGGTCTTACGCATGGCACCGTAGGGCTTAACGAATTGATGGGATAAGTCCACCCCACCCATGAAGCAGTTGTTGTCCACTATGCAGCCAGGCTTGGTGATTGGGGCGATCGATCCAAAAACACAGCGATGACATCAGTGTCAGCGTAAATCTATCATAGTGGAAGGATTTGCACGTCTTCCTTGTTTTGGATCCACTCCTGAAGTTTGGCTTGCAAACACTGAAGTATAATACTGACCAAAACACAACTGAGTGAATGAGGCTTTACTTGACTTTTTTCATTTAGAAGAGGGTAAAAAAAGAGCACAAGCAGGCAAGCCTCATAAATTGAAGAGATGTTGTCAAGGTGGGATTTGAACTTTAAAGCCCAGCACTGAAAGGCGATGCTCAAACCACTAAGCTATAGTTTCAGCCAATCACGCAGCTGGCTTTTTGATATATTTTAATGAGCAGGTGGCAAAAGAAGCACCGCAACTGTATTTCACTTACATTCTATTCAATGCTCCATTTTACTTCTGGCTTTCTGTAGGACAACTCTTTTCAGCGGAGGTGCTTGCATTTCTATACTATACAAACAAACAATCTACCCTTATGCTGTATACACAAATATTGCAACATATACTGCACACACAATTCATATCCCTATACATTCTTCCTGTTTCCGTTCTGCTAGGTGCTGCCAAGCCTACCATATGATGGAATGAGGATCCGTTCTCCTCTCCCCTGCAAAAGCACACGATTGATGATCTGTAAGAGTGTATGAAATGGGAGTGCTGCTACTGGCTTGAAAAAGGATAGAGGCCAGTCAACCTCTAGGACAAAAAGACAAAACTGAGAAGTGGACACTGCCACGTTTGTAATGGCAATGTACAATGCCCATGAACAATCTCCCTTCCCAAATCCACTAGTACCACAGCCCACATCCACATGCACCATGAGAAGCTTGTTCTGCCTGCTTGTGCCAGTTACTGCATGTCTCCTAAATATAAACTCATAGGTTGATTGGTGCCTATTGAATTGACTGTAGAGTGCGTGTGATTTTGACATTTTTTTAACGTGTAGTTTGAACTCATCTGTTATTTTTTTGCAGGAATTAATACAATATAGGTATGAAAAATTACATTTTTATGGTTTTTTTCACAAATGAGTTTTGTATAGGACAAACGTTTCATCTACAGTACAAGAAAAGAAGTAAATGCACCCTGACATTTTTGTTATCTCTATCTTTAAACACACACGACACCTGTTTTGGAGTCTCCTTTTTTTCTCAGTATGGTGTATTTCAGAAGGAAAACGTTGTTCAGGAATTATGCGGCAGATGTTACTGCCCTATGCAGTGCCCTCCCCTTCTGGATTCCCAAAGATAAGGGCCTTGAGAACCTTCTTCCAGAATCGGATGAATCGGTCACATTTTCCTGTATACCTGGCCAACACAAACGCATCATACCATGCAGTTTGGGTGAGGCGGACTTAGCGTCTTGTACCATGTTTCGGTCTTACGCATGGCACCGTAGGGCTTAACGACTTGATGGGATAAGTCCACCCCACCCATGAAGCAGTTGTTGTCCACTATGCAGCCAGGCTTGGTGATTGGGGCGATCGATCCAAAAACACAGCGATGACATCAGTGTCAGCGCAAATCTATCATAGTGGAAGGATTTGCACGTCTTCCTTGTTTTGTATCCACTCCTGAAGTTTGGCTTGCAAACACTGAAGTATTATACTGACCAAAACACAACTGAGTGAATGAGGCTTTACTTGACTTTTTTCATTTAGAAGAGGGTAAAAAAAGAGCACAAGCAGGCATGCCTCATAAATTGAAGAGATGTTGTCAAGGTGGGATTTGAACTTTAAAGCCCAGCACTGAAAGGCGATGCTCTAACCACTAAGCTATAGTTTCAGCCAATCACGCAGCTGGCTTTTTGATATATTTTAATGAGCAGGTGGCAAAAGAAGCACCGCAACTGTATTTCACTTACATTCTATTCAATGCTCCATTTTACTTCTGGCTTTCTGTAGGACAACTCTTTTCAGCGGAGGTGCTTGCATTTATATACTATACAAACAAACAATCTACCCTTATGCTGTATACACAAATATTGCAACATATACTGCACACACAATTCATATCCCTATACATTCTTCCTGTTTCCGTTCTGCTAGGTGCTGCCAAGCCTACCATATGATGGAATGAGGATCCGTTCTCCTCTCCCCTGCAAAAGCACACGATTGATGATCTGTAAGAGTGTATGAAATGGGAGTGCTGCTACTGGCTTGAAAAAGGATAGAGGCCAGTCAACCTCTAGGACAAAAAGACAAAACTGAGAAGTGGACACTGCCACGTTTGTAATGGCAATGTACAATGCCCATGAACAATCTCCCTTCCCACATCCACTAGTACCACATCCCACATCCACATGCACCATGAGAAGCTTGTTCTGCCTGCTTGTGCCAGTTACTGCATGTCTCCTAAATATAAACTCATAGGTTGATTGGTGCCTATTGAATTGACTGTAGAGTGCGTGTGATTTTGACATTTTTTTAACGTGTAGTTTGAACTCATCTGTTATTTTTTTGCAGGAATTAATACAATATAGGTATGAAAAATTAAATTTTTATGGTTTTTTTCACAAATGAGTTTTGTATAGGACAAACGTTTCATCTACAGTACAAGAAAAGAAGTAAATGCACCCTGACATTTTTGTTATCTCTATCTTTAAACACACACGACACCTGTTTTGGAGTCTCCTTTTTTTCTCAGTATGGTGTATTTCAGAAGGAAAATGTTGTTCAGGAATTATGCGGCAGATGTTACTGCCCTATGCAGTGCCCTCCCCTTCTGGATTCCCAAAGATAAGGGCCTTGAGAACCTTCTTCCAGAATCGGATGAATCGGTCACATTTTCCTGTATACCTGGCCAACACAAACGCATCATACCATGCAGTTTGGGTGAGGCGGACTTAGCATCTTGTACCATGTTTCGGTCTTACCCATGGCACCGTAGGGCTTAACGACTTGATGGGATAAGTCCAACCCACCCATGAAGCAGTTGTTGTTCACTATGCAGCCAGGCTTGGTGATTGGGGCGATCGATCCAAAAACACAGCGATGACATCAGTGTCAGCGTAAATCTATCATAGTGGAAGGATTTGCACGTCTTCCTTGTTTTGTATCCACTCCTGAAGTTTGGCTTGCAAACACTGAAGTATAATACTGACCAAAACACAACTGAGTGAATGAGGCTTTACTTGACTTTTTTCATTTAGAAGAGGGTAAAAAATGAGCACAAGCAGGCAAGCCTCATAAATTGAAGAGATGTTGTCAAGGTGGGATTTGAACTTTAAAGCCCAGCACTGAAAGGCGATGCTCAAACCACTAAGCTATAGTTTCAGCCAATCACGCAGCTGGCTTTTTGATATATTTTAATGAGCAGGTGGCAAAAGAAGCACCGCAACTGTATTTCACTTACATTCTATTCAATGCTCCATTTTACTTCTGGCTTTCTGTAGGACAACTCTTTTCAGCGGAGGTGCTTGCATTTATATACTATACAAACAAACAAACAATCTACCCTTATGCTGTATACACAAATATTGCAACATATACTGCACACACAATTCATATCCCTATACATTCTTCCTGTTTCCGTTCTGCTAGGTGCTGCCAAGCCTACCATATGATGGAATGAGGATCCGTTCTCCTCTCCCCTGCAAAAGCACACGATTGATGATCTGTAAGAGTGTATGAAATGGGAGTGCTGCTACTGGCTTGAAAAAGGATAGAGGCCAGTCAACCTCTAGGACAAAAAGACAAAACTGAGAAGTGGACACTGCCACGTTTGTAATGGCAATGTACAATGCCCATGAACAATCTCCCTTCCCACATCCACTAGTACCACATCCCACATCCACATGCACCATGAGAAGCTTGTTCTGCCTGCTTGTGCCAGTTACTGCATGTCTCCTAAATATAAACTCATAGGTTGATTGGTGCCTATTGAATTGACTGTAGAGTGCGTGTGATTTTGACATTTTTTTAACGTGTAGTTTGAACTCATCTGTTATTTTTTTTGCAGGAATTAATACAATATAGGTATGAAAAATTACATTTTTATGGTTTTTTTCACAAATGAGTTTTGTATAGGACAAACGTTTCATCTACAGTACAAGAAACTAAGTAAATGCACCCTGACATTTTTGTTATCTCTATCTTTAAACACACACGACACCTGTTTTGGAGTCTCCTTTTTTTCTCAGTATGGTGTATTTCAGAAGGAAAATGTTGTTCAGGAATTATGCGGCAGATGTTACTGCCCTATGCAGTGCCCTCCCCTTCTGGATTCCCAAAGATAAGGGCCTTGAGAACCTTCTTCCAGAATCGGATGAATCGGTCACATTTTCCTGTATACCTGGCCAACACAAACGCATCATACCATGCAGTTTGGGTGAGGCGGACTTAGCGTCTTGTACCATGTTTCGGTCTTACGCATGGCACCGTAGGGCTTAACGACTTGATGGGATAAGTCCACCCCACCCATGAAGCAGTTGTTGTCCACTATGCAGCCAGGCTTGGTGATTGGGGCGATCGATCCAAAAACACAGCGATGACATCAGTGTCAGCGTAAATCTATCATAGTGGAAGGATTTGCACGTCTTCCTTGTTTTGTATCCACTCCTGAAGTTTGGCTTGCAAACACTGAAGTATAATACTGACCAAAACACAACTGAGTGAATGAGGCTTTACTTGACTTTTTTCATTTAGAAGAGGGTAAAAAAAGAGCACAAGCAGGCAAGCCTCATAAATTGAAGAGATGTTGTCAAGGTGGGATTTGAACTTTAAAGCCCAGCACTGAAAGGCGATGCTCAAACCACTAAGCTATAGTTTCAGCCAATCACGCAGCTGGCTTTTTGATATATTTTAATGAGCAGGTGGCAAAAGAAGCACCGCAACTGTATTTCACTTACATTCTATTCAATGCTCCATTTTACTTCTGCCTTTCTGTAGGACAACTCTTTTCAGCGGAGGTGCTTGCATTTCTATACTATACAAACAAACAATCTACCCTTATGCTGTATACACAAATATTGCAACATATACTGCACACACAATTCATATCCCTATACATTCTTCCTGTTTCCGTTCTGCTAGGTGCTGCCAAGCCTACCATATGATGGAATGAGGATCCGTTCTCCTCTCCCCTGCAAAAGCACACGATTGATGATCTGTAAGAGTGTATGAAATGGGAGTGCTGCTACTGGCTTGAAAAAGGATAGAGGCCAGTCAACCTCTAGGACAAAAAGACAAAACTGAGAAGTGGACACTGCCACGTTTGTAATGGCAATGTACAATGCCCATGAACAATCTCCCTTCCCAAATCCACTAGTACCACAGCCCACATCCACATGCACCATGAGAAGCTTGTTCTGCCTGCTTGTGCCAGTTACTGCATGTCTCCTAAATATAAACTCATAGGTTGATTGGTGCCTATTGAATTGACTGTAGAGTGCGTGTGATTTTGACATTTTTTTAACGTGTAGTTTGAACTCATCTGTTATTTTTTTGCAGGAATTAATACAATATAGGTATGAAAAATTACATTTTTATGATTTTTTTCACAAATGAGTTTTGTATAGGACAAACGTTTCATCTACAGTACAAGAAAAGAAGTAAATGCACCCTGACATTTTTGTTATCTCTATCTTTAAACACACACGACACCTGTTTTGGAGTCTCCTTTTTTTCTCAGTATGGTGTATTTCAGAAGGAAAACGTTGTTCAGGAATTATGCGGCAGATGTTACTGCCCTATGCAGTGCCCTCCCCTTCTGGATTCCCAAAGATAAGGGCCTTGAGAACCTTCTTCCAGAATCGGATGAATCGGTCACATTTTCCTGTATACCTGGCCAACACAAACGCATCATACCATGCAGTTTGGGTGAGGCGGACTTAGCGTCTTGTACCATGTTTCGGTCTTACGCATGGCACCGTAGGGCTTAACAACTTGATGGGATAAGTCCACCCCACCCATGAAGCAGTTGTTGTCCACTATGCAGCCAGGCTTGGTGATTGGGGCGATCGATCCAAAAACACAGCGATGACATCAGTGTCAGCGCAAATCTATCATAGTGGAAGGATTTGCACGTCTTCCTTGTTTTGTATCCACTCCTGAAGTTTGGCTTGCAAACACTGAAGTATTATACTGACCAAAACACAACTGAGTGAATGAGGCTTTACTTGACTTTTTTCATTTAGAAGAGGGTAAAAAAAGAGCACAAGCAGGCATGCCTCATAAATTGAAGAGATGTTGTCAAGGTGGGATTTGAACTTTAAAGCCCAGCACTGAAAGGCGATGCTCTAACCACTAAGCTATAGTCTCAGCCAATCACGCAGCTGGCTTTTTGATATATTTTAATGAGCAGGTGGCAAAAGAAGCACCGCAACTGTATTTCACTTACATTCTATTCAATGCTCCATTTTACTTCTGGCTTTCTGTTGGACAACTCTTTTCAGCGGAGGTGCTTGCATTTCTATACTATACAAACAAACAATCTACCCTTATGCTGTATACACAAATATTGCAACATATACTGCACACACAATTCATATCCCTATACATTCTTCCTGTTTCCGTTCTGCTAGGTGCTGCCAAGCCTACCATATGATGGAATGAGGATCCGTTCTCCTCTCCCCTGCAAAAGCACACGATTGATGATCTGTAAGAGTGTATGAAATGGGAGTGCTGCTACTGGCTTGAAAAAGGATAGAGGCCAGTCAACCTCTAGGACAAAAAGACAAAACTGAGAAGTGGACACTGCCACGTTTGTAATGGCAATGTACAATGCCCATGAACAATCTCCCTTCCCACATCCACTAGTACCACATCCCACATCCACATGCACCATGAGAAGCTTGTTCTGCCTGCTTGTGCCAGTTACTGCATGTCTCCTAAATATAAACTCATAGGTTGATTGGTGCCTATTGAATTGACTGTAGAGTGCGTGTGATTTTGACATTTTTTTAACGTGTAGTTTGAACTCATCTGTTATTTTTTTGCAGGAATTAATACAATATAGGTATGAAAAATTACATTTTTATGGTTTTTTTCACAAATGAGTTTTGTATAGGACAAACGTTTCATCTACAGTACAAGAAAAGAAGTAAATGCACCCTGACATTTTTGTTATCTCTATCTTTAAACACACACGACACCTGTTTTGGAGTCTCCTTTTTTTCTCAGTATGGTGTATTTCAGAAGGAAAATGTTGTTCAGGAATTATGCGGCAGATGTTACTGCCCTATGCAGTGCCCTCCCCTTCTGGATTCCCAAAGATAAGGGCCTTGAGAACCTTCTTCCAGAATCGGATGAATCGGTCACATTTTCCTGTATACCTGGCCAACACAAACGCATCATACCATGCAGTTTGGGTGAGGCGGACTTAGCATCTTGTACCATGTTTCGGTCTTACCCATGGCACCGTAGGGCTTAACGACTTGATGGGATAAATCCAACCCACCCATGAAGCAGTTGTTGTTCACTATGCAGCCAGGCTTGGTGATTGGGGCGATCGATCCAAAAACACAGCGATGACATCAGTGTCAGCGTAAATCTATCATAGTGGAAGGATTTGCACGTCTTCCTTGTTTTGGATCCACTCCTGAAGTTTGGCTTGCAAACACTGAAGTATAATACTGACCAAAACACAACTGAGTGAATGAGGCTTTACTTGACTTTTTTCATTTAGAAGAGGGTAAAAAATGAGCACAAGCAGGCAAGCCTCATAAATTGAAGAGATGTTGTCAAGGTGGGATTTGAACTTTAAAGCCCAGCACTGAAAGGCGATGCTCAAACCACTAAGCTATAGTTTCAGCCAATCACGCAGCTGGCTTTTTGATATATTTTAATGAGCAGGTGGCAAAAGAAGCACCGCAACTGTATTTCACTTACATTCTATTCAATGCTCCATTTTACTTCTGGCTTTCTGTAGGACAACTCTTTTCAGCGGAGGTGCTTGCATTTCTATACTATACAAACAAACAATCTACCCTTATGCTGTATACACAAATATTGCAACATATACTGCACACACAATTCATATCCCTATACATTCTTCCTGTTTCCGTTCTGCTAGGTGCTGCCAAGCCTACCATATGATGGAATGAGGATCCGTTCTCCTCTCCCCTGCAAAAGCACACGATTGATGATCTGTAAGAGTGTATGAAATGGGAGTGCTGCTACTGGCTTGAAAAAGGATAGAGGCCAGTCAACCTCTAGGACAAAAAGACAAAACTGAGAAGTGGACACTGCCACGTTTGTAATGGCAATGTACAATGCCCATGAACAATCTCCCTTCCCACATCCACTAGTACCACATCCCACATCCACATGCACCATGAGAAGCTTGTTCTGCCTGCTTGTGCCAGTTACTGCATGTCTCCTAAATATAAACTCATAGGTTGATTGGTGCCTATTGAATTGACTGTAGAGTGCGTGTGATTTTGACATTTTTTAACGTGTAGTTTCAACTCATCTGTTATTTTTTTTGCAGGAATTAATACAATATAGGTATGAAAAATTACATTTTTATGGTTTTTTTCACAAATGAGTTTTGTATAGGACAAACGTTTCATCTACAGTACAAGAAACGAATTAAATGCACCCTGACATTTTTGTTATCTCTATCTTTAAACACACACGACACCTGTTTTGGAGTCTCCTTTTTTTCTCAGTATGGTGTATTTCAGAAGGAAAATGTTGTTCAGGAATTATGCGGCAGATGTTACTGCCCTATGCAGTGCCCTCCCCTTCTGGATTCCCAAAGATAAGGGCCTTGAGAACCTTCTTCCAGAATCGGATGAATCGGTCACATTTTCCTGTATACCTGGCCAACACAAACGCATCATACCATGCAGTTTGGGTGAGGCGGACTTAGCGTCTTGTACCATGTTTCGGTCTTACGCATGGCACCGTAGGGCTTAACGACTTGATGGGATAAGTCCACCCCACCCATGAAGCAGTTGTTGTCCACTATGCAGCCAGGCTTGGTGATTGGGGCGATCGATCCAAAAACACAGCGATGACATCAGTGTCAGCGTAAATCTATCATAGTGGAAGGATTTGCACGTCTTCCTTGTTTTGTATCCACTCCTGAAGTTTGGCTTGCAAACACTGAAGTATAATACTGACCAAAACACAACTGAGTGAATGAGGCTTTACTTGACTTTTTTCATTTAGAAGAGGGTAAAAAAAGAGCACAAGCAGGCAAGCCTCATAAATTGAAGAGATGTTGTCAAGGTGGGATTTGAACTTTAAAGCCCAGCACTGAAAGGCGATGCTCAAACCACTAAGCTATAGTTTCAGCCAATCACGCAGCTGGCTTTTTGATATATTTTAATGAGCAGGTGGCAAAAGAAGCACCGCAACTGTATTTCACTTACATTCTATTCAATGCTCCATTTTACTTCTGCCTTTCTGTAGGACAACTCTTTTCAGCGGAGGTGCTTGCATTTCTATACTATACAAACAAACAATCTACCCTTATGCTGTATACACAAATATTGCAACATATACTGCACACACAATTCATATCCCTATACATTCTTCCTGTTTCCGTTCTGCTAGGTGCTGCCAAGCCTACCATATGATGGAATGAGGATCCGTTCTCCTCTCCCCTGCAAAAGCACACGATTGATGATCTGTAAGAGTGTATGAAATGGGAGTGCTGCTACTGGCTTGAAAAAGGATAGAGGCCAGTCAACCTCTAGGACAAAAAGACAAAACTGAGAAGTGGACACTGCCACGTTTGTAATGGCAATGTACAATGCCCATGAACAATCTCCCTTCCCAAATCCACTAGTACCACAGCCCACATCCACATGCACCATGAGAAGCTTGTTCTGCCTGCTTGTGCCAGTTACTGCATGTCTCCTAAATATAAACTCATAGGTTGATTGGTGCCTATTGAATTGACTGTAGAGTGCGTGTGATTTTGACATTTTTTTAACGTGTAGTTTGAACTCATCTGTTATTTTTTTGCAGGAATTAATACAATATAGGTATGAAAAATTACATTTTTATGGTTTTTTTCACAAATGAGTTTTGTATAGGACAAACGTTTCATCTACAGTACAAGAAAAGAAGTAAATGCACCCTGACATTTTTGTTATCTCTATCTTTAAACACACACGACACCTGTTTTGGAGTCTCCTTTTTTTCTCAGTATGGTGTATTTCAGAAGGAAAACGTTGTTCAGGAATTATGCGGCAGATGTTACTGCCCTATGCAGTGCCCTCCCCTTCTGGATTCCCAAAGATAAGGGCCTTGAGAACCTTCTTCCAGAATCGGATGAATCGGTCACATTTTCCTGTATACCTGGCCAACACAAACGCATCATACCATGCAGTTTGGGTGAGGCGGACTTAGCGTCTTGTACCATGTTTCGGTCTTACGCATGGCACCGTAGGGCTTAACAACTTGATGGGATAAGTCCACCCCACCCATGAAGCAGTTGTTGTCCACTATGCAGCCAGGCTTGGTGATTGGGGCGATCGATCCAAAAACACAGCGATGACATCAGTGTCAGCGCAAATCTATCATAGTGGAAGGATTTGCACGTCTTCCTTGTTTTGTATCCACTCCTGAAGTTTGGCTTGCAAACACTGAAGTATTATACTGACCAAAACACAACTGAGTGAATGAGGCTTTACTTGACTTTTTTCATTTAGAAGAGGGTAAAAAAAGAGCACAAGCAGGCATGCCTCATAAATTGAAGAGATGTTGTCAAGGTGGGATTTGAACTTTAAAGCCCAGCACTGAAAGGCGATGCTCTAACCACTAAGCTATAGTCTCAGCCAATCACGCAGCTGGCTTTTTGATATATTTTAATGAGCAGGTGGCAAAAGAAGCACCGCAACTGTATTTCACTTACATTCTATTCAATGCTCCATTTTACTTCTGGCTTTCTGTTGGACAACTCTTTTCAGCGGAGGTGCTTGCATTTCTATACTATACAAACAAACAATCTACCCTTATGCTGTATACACAAATATTGCAACATATACTGCACACACAATTCATATCCCTATACATTCTTCCTGTTTCCGTTCTGCTAGGTGCTGCCAAGCCTACCATATGATGGAATGAGGATCCGTTCTCCTCTCCCCTGCAAAAGCACACGATTGATGATCTGTAAGAGTGTATGAAATGGGAGTGCTGCTACTGGCTTGAAAAAGGATAGAGGCCAGTCAACCTCTAGGACAAAAAGACAAAACTGAGAAGTGGACACTGCCACGTTTGTAATGGCAATGTACAATGCCCATGAACAATCTCCCTTCCCACATCCACTAGTACCACATCCCACATCCACATGCACCATGAGAAGCTTGTTCTGCCTGCTTGTGCCAGTTACTGCATGTCTCCTAAATATAAACTCATAGGTTGATTGGTGCCTATTGAATTGACTGTAGAGTGCGTGTGATTTTGACATTTTTTTAACGTGTAGTTTGAACTCATCTGTTATTTTTTTGCAGGAATTAATACAATATAGGTATGAAAAATTACATTTTTATGGTTTTTTTCACAAATGAGTTTTGTATAGGACAAACGTTTCATCTACAGTACAAGAAAAGAAGTAAATGCACCCTGACATTTTTGTTATCTCTATCTTTAAACACACACGACACCTGTTTTGGAGTCTCCTTTTTTTCTCAGTATGGTGTATTTCAGAAGGAAAATGTTGTTCAGGAATTATGCGGCAGATGTTACTGCCCTATGCAGTGCCCTCCCCTTCTGGATTCCCAAAGATAAGGGCCTTGAGAACCTTCTTCCAGAATCGGATGAATCGGTCACATTTTCCTGTATACCTGGCCAACACAAACGCATCATACCATGCAGTTTGGGTGAGGCGGACTTAGCGTCTTGTACCATGTTTCGGTCTTACGCATGGCACCGTAGGGCTTAACAACTTGATGGGATAAGTCCACCCCACCCATGAAGCAGTTGTTGTCCACTATGCAGCCAGGCTTGGTGATTGGGGCGATCGATCCAAAAACACAGCGATGACATCAGTGTCAGCGCAAATCTATCATAGTGGAAGGATTTGCACGTCTTCCTTGTTTTGTATCCACTCCTGAAGTTTGGCTTGCAAACACTGAAGTATTATACTGACCAAAACACAACTGAGTGAATGAGGCTTTACTTGACTTTTTTCATTTAGAAGAGGGTAAAAAAAGAGCACAAGCAGGCATGCCTCATAAATTGAAGAGATGTTGTCAAGGTGGGATTTGAACTTTAAAGCCCAGCACTGAAAGGCGATGCTCTAACCACTAAGCTATAGTCTCAGCCAATCACGCAGCTGGCTTTTTGATATATTTTAATGAGCAGGTGGCAAAAGAAGCACCGCAACTGTATTTCACTTACATTCTATTCAATGCTCCATTTTACTTCTGGCTTTCTGTTGGACAACTCTTTTCAGCGGAGGTGCTTGCATTTCTATACTATACAAACAAACAATCTACCCTTATGCTGTATACACAAATATTGCAACATATACTGCACACACAATTCATATCCCTATACATTCTTCCTGTTTCCGTTCTGCTAGGTGCTGCCAAGCCTACCATATGATGGAATGAGGATCCGTTCTCCTCTCCCCTGCAAAAGCACACGATTGATGATCTGTAAGAGTGTATGAAATGGGAGTGCTGCTACTGGCTTGAAAAAGGATAGAGGCCAGTCAACCTCTAGGACAAAAAGACAAAACTGAGAAGTGGACACTGCCACGTTTGTAATGGCAATGTACAATGCCCATGAACAATCTCCCTTCCCACATCCACTAGTACCACATCCCACATCCACATGCACCATGAGAAGCTTGTTCTGCCTGCTTGTGCCAGTTACTGCATGTCTCCTAAATATAAACTCATAGGTTGATTGGTGCCTATTGAATTGACTGTAGAGTGCGTGTGATTTTGACATTTTTTTAACGTGTAGTTTGAACTCATCTGTTATTTTTTTGCAGGAATTAATACAATATAGGTATGAAAAATTACATTTTTATGGTTTTTTTCACAAATGAGTTTTGTATAGGACAAACGTTTCATCTACAGTACAAGAAAAGAAGTAAATGCACCCTGACATTTTTGTTATCTCTATCTTTAAACACACACGACACCTGTTTTGGAGTCTCCTTTTTTTCTCAGTATGGTGTATTTCAGAAGGAAAATGTTGTTCAGGAATTATGCGGCAGATGTTACTGCCCTATGCAGTGCCCTCCCCTTCTGGATTCCCAAAGATAAGGGCCTTGAGAACCTTCTTCCAGAATCGGATGAATCGGTCACATTTTCCTGTATACCTGGCCAACACAAACGCATCATACCATGCAGTTTGGGTGAGGCGGACTTAGCATCTTGTACCATGTTTCGGTCTTACCCATGGCACCGTAGGGCTTAACGACTTGATGGGATAAATCCAACCCACCCATGAAGCAGTTGTTGTTCACTATGCAGCCAGGCTTGGTGATTGGGGCGATCGATCCAAAAACACAGCGATGACATCAGTGTCAGCGTAAATCTATCATAGTGGAAGGATTTGCACGTCTTCCTTGTTTTGGATCCACTCCTGAAGTTTGGCTTGCAAACACTGAAGTATAATACTGACCAAAACACAACTGAGTGAATGAGGCTTTACTTGACTTTTTTCATTTAGAAGAGGGTAAAAAATGAGCACAAGCAGGCAAGCCTCATAAATTGAAGAGATGTTGTCAAGGTGGGATTTGAACTTTAAAGCCCAGCACTGAAAGGCGATGCTCAAACCACTAAGCTATAGTTTCAGCCAATCACGCAGCTGGCTTTTTGATATATTTTAATGAGCAGGTGGCAAAAGAAGCACCGCAACTGTATTTCACTTACATTCTATTCAATGCTCCATTTTACTTCTGCCTTTCTGTAGGACAACTCTTTTCAGCGGAGGTGCTTGCATTTCTATACTATACAAACAAACAATCTACCCTTATGCTGTATACACAAATATTGCAACATATACTGCACACACAATTCATATCCCTATACATTCTTCCTGTTTCCGTTCTGCTAGGTGCTGCCAAGCCTACCATATGATGGAATGAGGATCCGTTCTCCTCTCCCCTGCAAAAGCACACGATTGATGATCTGTAAGAGTGTATGAAATGGGAGTGCTGCTACTGGCTTGAAAAAGGATAGAGGCCAGTCAACCTCTAGGACAAAAAGACAAAACTGAGAAGTGGACACTGCCACGTTTGTAATGGCAATGTACAATGCCCATGAACAATCTCCCTTCCCACATCCACTAGTACCACATCCCACATCCACATGCACCATGAGAAGCTTGTTCTGCCTGCTTGTGCCAGTTACTGCATGTCTCCTAAATATAAACTCATAGGTTGATTGGTGCCTATTGAATTGACTGTAGAGTGCGTGTGATTTTGACATTTTTTAACGTGTAGTTTCAACTCATCTGTTATTTTTTTTGCAGGAATTAATACAATATAGGTATGAAAAATTACATTTTTATGGTTTTTTTCACAAATGAGTTTTGTATAGGACAAACGTTTCATCTACAGTACAAGAAACTAAGTAAATGCACCCTGACATTTTTGTTATCTCTATCTTTAAACACACACGACACCTGTTTTGGAGTCTCCTTTTTTTCTCAGTATGGTGTATTTCAGAAGGAAAATGTTGTTCAGGAATTATGCGGCAGATGTTACTGCCCTATGCAGTGCCCTCCCCTTCTGGATTCCCAAAGATAAGGGCCTTGAGAACCTTCTTCCAGAATCGGATGAATCGGTCACATTTTCCTGTATACCTGGCCAACACAAACGCATCATACCATGCAGTTTGGGTGAGGCGGACTTAGCGTCTTGTACCATGTTTCGGTCTTACGCATGGCACCGTAGGGCTTAACGACTTGATGGGATAAGTCCACCCCACCCATGAAGCAGTTGTTGTCCACTATGCAGCCAGGCTTGGTGATTGGGGCGATCGATCCAAAAACACAGCGATGACATCAGTGTCAGCGTAAATCTATCATAGTGGAAGGATTTGCACGTCTTCCTTGTTTTGTATCCACTCCTGAAGTTTGGCTTGCAAACACTGAAGTATAATACTGACCAAAACACAACTGAGTGAATGAGGCTTTACTTGACTTTTTTCATTTAGAAAAGGGTAAAAAAAGAGCACAAGCAGGCAAGCCTCATAAATTGAAGAGATGTTGTCAAGGTGGGATTTGAACTTTAAAGCCCAGCACTGAAAGGCGATGCTCAAACCACTAAGCTATAGTTTCAGCCAATCACGCAGCTGGCTTTTTGATATATTTTAATGAGCAGGTGGCAAAAGAAGCACCGCAACTGTATTTCACTTACATTCTATTCAATGCTCCATTTTACTTCTGCCTTTCTGTAGGACAACTCTTTTCAGCGGAGGTGCTTGCATTTATATACTATACAAACAAACAATCTACCCTTATGCTGTATACACAAATATTGCAACATATACTGCACACACAATTCATATCCCTATACATTCTTCCTGTTTCCGTTCTGCTAGGTGCTGCCAAGCCTACCATATGATGGAATGAGGATCCGTTCTCCTCTCCCCTGCAAAAGCACACGATTGATGATCTGTAAGAGTGTATGAAATGGGAGTGCTGCTACTGGCTTGAAAAAGGATAGAGGCCAGTCAACCTCTAGGACAAAAAGACAAAACTGAGAAGTGGACACTGCCACGTTTGTAATGGCAATGTACAATGCCCATGAACAATCTCCCTTCCCAAATCCACTAGTACCACAGCCCAGATCCACATGCACCATGAGAAGCTTGTTCTGCCTGCTTGTGCCAGTTACTGCATGTCTCCTAAATATAAACTCATAGGTTGATTGGTGCCTATTGAATTGACTGTAGAGTGCGTGTGATTTTGACATTTTTTTAACGTGTAGTTTGAACTCATCTGTTATTTTTTTGCAGGAATTAATACAATATAGGTATGAAAAATTACATTTTTATGGTTTTTTTCACAAATGAGTTTTGTATAGGACAAACGTTTCATCTACAGTACAAGAAAAGAAGTAAATGCACCCTGACATTTTTGTTATCTCTATCTTTAAACACACACGACACCTGTTTTGGAGTCTCCTTTTTTTCTCAGTATGGTGTATTTCAGAAGGAAAACGTTGTTCAGGAATTATGCGGCAGATGTTACTGCCCTATGCAGTGCCCTCCCCTTCTGGATTCCCAAAGATAAGGGCCTTGAGAACCTTCTTCCAGAATCGGATGAATCGGTCACATTTTCCTGTATACCTGGCCAACACAAACGCATCATACCATGCAGTTTGGGTGAGGCGGACTTAGCGTCTTGTACCATGTTTCGGTCTTACGCATGGCACCGTAGGGCTTAACGACTTGATGGGATTAGTCCACCCCACCCATGAAGCAGTTGTTGTCCACTATGCAGCCAGGCTTGGTGATTGGGGCGATCGATCCAAAAACACAGCGATGACATCAGTGTCAGCGCAAATCTATCATAGTGGAAGGATTTGCACGTCTTCCTTGTTTTGTATCCACTCCTGAAGTTTGGCTTGCAAACACTGAAGTATTATACTGACCAAAACACAACTGAGTGAATGAGGCTTTACTTGACTTTTTTCATTTAGAAGAGGGTAAAAAAAGAGCACAAGCAGGCATGCCTCATAAATTGAAGAGATGTTGTCAAGGTGGGATTTGAACTTTAAAGCCCAGCACTGAAAGGCGATGCTCTAACCACTAAGCTATAGTTTCAGCCAATCACGCAGCTGGCTTTTTGATATATTTTAATGAGCAGGTGGCAAAAGAAGCACCGCAACTGTATTTCACTTACATTCTATTCAATGCTCCATTTTACTTCTGGCTTTCTGTAGGACAACTCTTTTCAGCGGAGGTGCTTGCATTTATATACTATACAAACAAACAATCTACCCTTATGCTGTATACACAAATATTGCAACATATACTGCACACACAATTCATATCCCTATACATTCTTCCTGTTTCCGTTCTGCTAGGTGCTGCCAAGCCTACCATATGATGGAATGAGGATCCGTTCTCCTCTCCCCTGCAAAAGCACACGATTGATGATCTGTAAGAGTGTATGAAATGGGAGTTCTGCTACTGGCTTGAAAAAGGATAGAGGCCAGTCAACCTCTAGGACAAAAAGACAAAACTAAGAAGTGGACACTGCCACGTTTGTAATGGCAATGTACAATGCCCATGAACAATCTCCCTTCCCAAATCCACTAGTACCACAGCCCACATCCACATGCACCATGAGAAGCTTGTTCTGCCTGCTTGTGCCAGTTACTGCATGTCTCCTAAATATAAACTCATAGGTTGATTGGTGCCTATTGAATTGACTGTAGAGTGCGTGTGATTTTGACATTTTTTTAACGTGTAGTTTGAACTCATCTGTTATTTTTTTGCAGGAATTAATACAATATAGGTATGAAAAATTACATTTTTATGGTTTTTTTCACAAATGAGTTTTGTATAGGACAAACGTTTCATCTACAGTACAAGAAAAGAAGTAAATGCACCCTGACATTTTTGTTATCTCTATCTTTAAACACACACGACACCTGTTTTGGAGTCTCCTTTTTTTCTCAGTATGGTGTATTTCAGAAGGAAAACGTTGTTCAGGAATTATGCGGCAGATGTTACTGCCCTATGCAGTGCCCTCCCCTTCTGGATTCCCAAAGATAAGGGCCTTGAGAACCTTCTTCCAGAATCGGATGAATCGGTCACATTTTCCTGTATACCTGGCCAACACAAACGCATCATACCATGCAGTTTGGGTGAGGCGGACTTAGCGTCTTGTACCATGTTTCGGTCTTACGCATGGCACCGTAGGGCTTAACAACTTGATGGGATAAGTCCACCCCACCCATGAAGCAGTTGTTGTCCACTATGCAGCCAGGCTTGGTGATTGGGGCGATCGATCCAAAAACACAGCGATGACATCAGTGTCAGCGCAAATCTATCATAGTGGAAGGATTTGCACGTCTTCCTTGTTTTGGATCCACTCCTGAAGTTTGGCTTGCAAACACTGAATTATTATACTGACCAAAACACAACTGAGTGAATGAGGCTTTACTTGACTTTTTTCATTTAGAAGAGGGTAAAAAAAGAGCACAAGCAGGCATGCCTCATAAATTGAAGAGATGTTGTCAAGGTGGGATTTGAACTTTAAAGCCCAGCACTGAAAGGCGATGCTCTAACCACTAAGCTATAGTTTCAGCCAATCACGCAGCTGGCTTTTTGATATATTTTAATGAGCAGGTGGCAAAAGAAGCACCGCAACTGTATTTCACTTACATTCTATTCAATGCTCCATTTTACTTCTGGCTTTCTGTAGGACAACTCTTTTCAGCGGAGGTGCTTGCATTTCTATACTATACAAACAAACAATCTACCCTTATGCTGTATACACAAATATTGCAACATATACTGCCCACACAATTCATATCCCTATACATTCTTCCTGTTTCCGTTCTGCTAGGTGCTGCCAAGCCTACCATATGATGGAATGAGGATCCGTTCTCCTCTCCCCTGCAAAAGCACACGATTGATGATCTGTAAGAGTGTATGAAATGGGAGTGCTGCTACTGGCTTGAAAAAGGATAGAGGCCAGTCAACCTCTAGGACAAAAAGACAAAACTGAGAAGTGGACACTGCCACGTTTGTAATGGCAATGTACAATGCCCATGAACAATCTCCCTTCCCACATCCACTAGTACCACATCCCACATCCACATGCACCATGAGAAGCTTGTTCTGCCTGCTTGTGCCAGTTACTGCATGTCTCCTAAATATAAACTCATAGGTTGATTGGTGCCTATTGAATTGACTGTAGAGTGCGTGTGATTTTGACATTTTTTTAACGTGTAGTTTGAACTCATCTGTTATTTTTTTGCAGGAATTAATACAATATAGGTATGAAAAATTACATTTTTATGGTTTTTTTCACAAATGAGTTTCGTATAGGACAAACGTTTCATCTACAGTACAAGAAAAGAAGTAAATGCACCCTGACATTTTTGTTATCTCTATCTTTAAACACACACGACACCTGTTTTGGAGTCTCCTTTTTTTCTCAGTATGGTGTATTTCAGAAGGAAAATGTTGTTCAGGAATTATGCGGCAGATGTTACTGCCCTATGCAGTGCCCTCCCCTTCTGGATTCCCAAAGATAAGGGCCTTGAGAACCTTCTTCCAGAATCGGATGAATCGGTCACATTTTCCTGTATACCTGGCCAACACAAACGCATCATACCATGCAGTTTGGGTGAGGCGGACTTAGCATCTTGTACCATGTTTCGGTCTTACCCATGGCACCGTAGGGCTTAACGACTTGATGGGATAAGTCCAACCCACCCATGAAGCAGTTGTTGTTCACTATGCAGCCAGGCTTGGTGATTGGGGCGATCGATCCAAAAACACAGCGATGACATCAGTGTCAGCGTAAATCTATCATAGTGGAAGGATTTGCACGTCTTCCTTGTTTTGGATCCACTCCTGAAGTTTGGCTTGCAAACACTGAAGTATAATACTGACCAAAACACAACTGAGTGAATGAGGCTTTACTTGACTTTTTTCATTTAGAAGAGGGTAAAAAATGAGCACAAGCAGGCAAGCCTCATAAATTGAAGAGATGTTGTCAAGGTGGGATTTGAACTTTAAAGCCCAGCACTGAAAGGCGATGCTCAAACCACTAAGCTATAGTTTCAGCCAATCACGCAGCTGGCTTTTTGATATATTTTAATGAGCAGGTGGCAAAAGAAGCACCGCAACTGTATTTCACTTACATTCTATTCAATGCTCCATTTTACTTCTGGCTTTCTGTAGGACAACTCTTTTCAGTGGAGGTGCTTGCATTTCTATACTATACAAACAAACAATCTACCCTTATGCTGTATACACAAATATTGCAACATATACTGCACACACAATTCATATCCCTATACATTCTTCCTGTTTCCGTTCTGCTAGGTGCTGCCAAGCCTACCATATGATGGAATGAGGATCCGTTCTCCTCTCCCCTGCAAAAGTACACTTTGATTGATGATGTGTAGAGTGTATGAAATGGGAGTGCTGCTACTGGCTTGAAAAAGGATAGAGGCCAGTCAACCTGTAGGACAAAAAGACAAAACCGAGAAGTGGAAACTGCCATGTTTGTGGTAGCTATGCACAATGTACAATGCCCATGAGCAATCTCCCTTCCCACATTCACTAGTAAACCTCAGCTCTATTTATATGTCCGTAGTAAGAGAAACTTTGACCTTAGGGAGAGTGGGAGGCCTATCGCGAGACAATGGAAAGGGACCTGGCTACTAAATGACCCACCCTCGCTGAAAACCCTACCCTATAGAAACTCCATACTAGAATAGAATATTTAGGAGTATTTTATTGGAAAGAAGTTGCTTGTGCCCCTTTTGACAGACACCAGCTCATTAGCATATATCTATGAGCAAGGCCTCTGATTGGTTGGTGTGGTTGTTTACTTGTCAGAGAATCACCTTGAAGTGCTGTGGGTTGAAATCCTGCTTTGTCAACATCTGCACCATGAGAAGCTTGTTCTGCTTGCTTGTGCCAGTTACTGCATGTCTCCTAAATATAAACTCATAGGTTGATTGGTGCCTATTGAATTGACTGTAAAGTGCGTGTGATTTTGTCATTTTTTTAACGTGTAGTTTGAGCTCATCTCTTATTTTTTTGCAGGAATTAATACAATGTAGGTATGAAAAATTTAATTTTTATGGTTTTTTTCACAAATGAGTTTTGTATAGGACAAACGTTTCATCTACAGTACAAGAAACGAAGTAAATGCACCCTGACATTTTTGTTATCTCTATCTTTAAACACACACGACACCTGTTTTGGAGTCTCCTTTTTTTCTCAGTATGGTGTATTTCAGAAGGAAAATGTTGTTCAGGAATTATGCGGCAGATGTTACTGCCCTATGCAGTGCCCTCCCCTTCTGGATTCCCAAAGATAAGGGCCTTGAGAACCTTCTTCCAGAATCGGATGAATCGGTCACATTTTCCTGTATACCTGGCCAACACAAACGCATCATACCATGCAGTTTGGGTGAGGCGGACTTAGCGTCTTGTACCATGTTTCGGTCTTACGCATGGCACCGTAGGGCTTAACGACTTGATGGGATAAGTCCACCCCACCCATGAAGCAGTTGTTGTCCACTATGCAGCCAGGCTTGGTGATTGGGGCGATCGATCCAAAAACACAGCGATGACATCAGTGTCAGCATAAATCTATCATAGTGGAAGGATTTGCACGTCTTCCTTGTTTTGGATCCACTCCTGAAGTTTGGCTTGCAAACACTGAAGTATAATACTGACCAAAACACAACTGAGTGAATGAGGCTTTACTTGACTTTTTTCATTTAGAAGAGGGTAAAAAAAGAGCACAAGCAGGCAAGCCTCATAAATTGAAGAGATGTTGTCAAGGTGGGATTTGAACTTTAAAGCCCAGCACTGAAAGGCGATGCTCTAACCACTAAGCTATAGTTTCAGCCAATCACGCAGCTGGCTTTTTGATATATTTTAATGAGCAGGTGGCAAAAGAAGCACCGCAACTGTATTTCACTTACATTCTATTCAATGCTCCATTTTACTTCTGGCTTTCTGTAGGACAACTCTTTTCAGCGGAGGTGCTTGCATTTCTATACTATACAAACAAACAATCTACCCTTATGCTGTATACACAAATATTGCAACATATACTGCACACACAATTCATATCCCTATACATTCTTCCTGTTTCCGTTCTGCTAGGTGCTGCCAAGCCTACCATATGATGGAATGAGGATCCGTTCTCCTCTCCCCTGCAAAAGCACACGATTGATGATCTGTAAGAGTGTATGAAATGGGAGTGCTGCTACTGGCTTGAAAAAGGATCCTCAGTCAACCTCTAGGACAAAAAGACAAAACCGAGAAGTGGAAACTGCCATGTTTGTGGTAGCTATGCACAATGTACAATGCCCATGAGCAATCTCCCTTCCCACATTCTCTAGTAAACCTCAGCTCTATTTATATGTCCGTAGTAAAAGGAACTTTGACCTCAGGGAGAGTGGGAGGCCTATCGCAAGACAATGGAAAGGGACCTGGCTACTAAATTACCCACCCTCGCTGAAAACCCTACCCCTATAGAAACTCCAAACTAGAATAGAATATTTAGGAGTATTTTATTGGAAAGAAGTTGCTTGTGCCCCTTTTGACAGACACCAGCTCATTAGCATATATCGATGAGCAAGGCCTCTGATTGGTTGGTGTGGTTGTTTACTTGTTAGAGAATCACCTTGAAGTGCTGTGGGTTGAAATCCTGCTTTGTCAACATCTGCACCATGAGAAGCTTGTTCTGCTTGCTTGTGCCAGTTACTGCATGTCTCCTAAATATAAACTCATAGGTTGATTGGTGCCTATTGAATTGACTGTAGAGTGCGTGTGATTTTGACATTTTTTTAACGTGTAGTTTGAGCTCATCTCTTATTTTTTTGCAGGAATTAATACAATGTAGGTATTGTGATGGATGGTCAAATTGCTTATGTTCTCTGTATTAAACTACACTATGAATTATCAAGCAGGATGCCGGATTATGAAGATATGTATTCTCCATTTTGTAATGACCTCTTTCTGGTTCTGCTTAAATCATAAGGGAATAAGTTATTACTTTGTGTTCTTTTTCGTGGCCTTCAATACTGGTAGATAGGAGTCTGGCAGAACGCCTAGACCTGAAATAATCATTATATTTCCAATTAATTCTTTATCCCAGTATTTCACACATATATATGAAGTCACCACATACACTTATGAAAACCTCCTACATTTCTATTGTTTGTAGGCCAGGATTTGCAGGTGTTAGAAAGATCACGTGACCTCAGTGGGAAGGTACCCTATGACGTATTTTCAGTCTACGTGTAAAATGTTATGATTGGTTGTTCCATGAGAGGTAACACCCTGGTTAGAGGGTACGCCCTGAGGGTATATTAACCTATGTATCTTGATAATAAATGAAAATATTGATAGAGACAACATATTGCTATTGTCTTTATTGATCTCCCGGTGCACTGCTGATACTTCAATTACCATATTTGAATACCATCTGACAAAGCAGAGGGAGCCCATTAGAGCACCCATCCCAAAAGGTGCTACCTGGAAGGGGTTTCTTCGACAGTTATGGTGCCGAACAGCCCGGGACCTCCTAATGAGAATTTTGTGCAAAGTCCACTAATCTGGAAGGACCTGGGGAGTCACTGAAACCAAAACCGCGCGGTAAGTAACAGACTTTATGTTACACCATTTGTTTCAGCCACTCTGTTAAGTCCCTGGAAACGTACTTTGTATATGTAAGTCTCTACAAAGGGGTCCCGTAATAATCAGGTCCTTTGTCAGGATGGTAGTGTAGTTAAATGGATTTACATGGGGGTGTATGTGACAAGTGTGATGAATGTGTGTGTAGTGTGATGTTGAATACATCTGTGAGAAGACATACATATCAAATTGTTGAAACTGTATGGCTCCCAGCCCAGAAGTAATATCCACTTCATAGAAGACGATATACACTCAGTGCAAGGAGGAGCAATTGTGTCTATATTGAATTTGCACTCAATACCATTACCCAGTACAATAGGGAAAACTTTGAATACTGTATTAGAAAATTATTTATATTTTCCTGGCTCATTGCCAAACAGTGATATTGTGTGTAAGGGTCCATAAACCAGTTGTATGCATTGCCAGACTGGCATAAGGTGGGAATCAGTACAGACTGATTTCTAGCACATGATAATCTGGCATATACACTTTGATGTAAAATAACATCCAAGTAATTAAGTCTGTAGTAGTATAACATCAGACCGCTGGATTGAATACCGTTGTAATATAACATCCTGTATTCATTGAATGACCCTGACACTTATCCCAGGTGCCACCTGTGTCGTAGTAGTAATTACAGTGAAGAACATTGGTATTGGCTCAGACCCAGAGCCCCTAAAGAAATCACCAACATACATAACAGGCCCCTAAACTACAACCCACAGAGTGAACGGCTGAGCGGGGAGGATAACATATATGTTACCAAATATAATTTGCATGTGAAACCATTGCAAAGTGCTAGAGGAAAGAGTTTGGGATATATATACTACATCATTCCAGAGTCCCTGCTATGCAAACTCCAAGCCCCCAGTACCCCTCCCCAGGTCCCCGGCACTGCAGTCTATTTCACAGTTATAGACTTAGCCAATGCTTTCTTCTCCATCCCGCTGGATAAAGAGTGCCAGCAGTATTTTGCATTTACACATAGGGGAAGACAGTATGCTTGGGTAGTGCTGCCACAGGGTGCCGCAAACTCCCCTGATATCTTCTCATGTACCATGAAAGATATTCTGGACACCTGGCAGCCCCCCAATCAGTCCTCAGTTCTACTACAATATGTAGATGATTTGTTACTTTGTAGTGAGAGTCTGGAGAACAGTGAAACAGATTATAAATCACTATTAATGTTCCTAGAAGAAGTTGGCTGTAAAGCAAGCAAGCACAAGTTGCAATTATGTGCCAAAACAGTTGTTTTCCTTGGTCACTGTATTTCCCAAGGTATGAAACACTTAACTCCTGACAGGCTGGAAATCATACAGAAACACCCAGTCCCTAGAAACCCTAAACAATTGAGGACTTTCCTGGGTTTAATAGGGTACTGCAGAGCCTGGATCAGGGATGCCTCTGCTATGATGCAACCATTATATGACTGTCTCACCTCTGACCCATTTGTACTGTCACCTGAGGCAATTGACAATTTTCACTCCCTGAAACTGTCCCTGACTACAAGGCCAGCATTGGGACTTCCTGACTACAATAAGCCATTTACTCTGTTCTGCCATGAACAGGCAGGCCATGCCTCTGGAGTATTAGCCCAAGATCATGGAGGCAAGATGCGACCTCTTGCTTATTACTCCCTTGCTCTGGATCCCATTGTACTAGGATCCCCGGCATGCATACGCGCTGTCTCAGCAGCAGCAGCTTTAGTTGATAAAGCAACAGACATTGTACTCCAACATGACATTATTGTGCAAGTCCCACACGCAGTGCAAGAAATGATGAACACAGTCAAGACAAAACACTTATCAGTTGCAAGACTTACTAAAATTGAACTTACTCTTCTGTCCCCTAATGTGACTATCAAACGTTGTGTTGTTCTGAATCCAGCTACACTCCTGCCCCTAGATTCTGAACAAAAGGAGGGAGGAGTGGGGGGACAGGGACATGGACACCCCCTTATTTTTCAACTATCCACTGATGATGATCTATTTAATTTTGAACATGAACATGACTGTCAAAGTCTAGTGGATATGGAATCAAACGGCATAAACAGTATATTTGATGTTACTCTGATTAACCCTGATGCTGAGTATTTTGTAGATGGATCTCGATATTGGAGCGAAGACAAAGGACATTTCCTCACCGGGTATGCAGTGGTCCACAATGGTAAGGCCGTCATACAACAGTCCCTACCCTCCAGCAGCTCAGCTCAGGAGGCAGAACTAAAAGCACTCGCTGAGGCGTGTAAATTGGGTAAGGGACAGCGTTTCAACATATACACTGACTCCAGATATGCCTTTGGAGTTGCACATGACTTTGGGACAATATGGAGAGCCAGAGGGTTCTTGACCTCGGCAGGTAAACCTATAAAGAATGCAAAAGCAGTAGAAGAACTTTTAGAATCACTGCACATGCCAGACCAAGCAGCTATAGTCAAAGTACAGGCACACACTAATAACAGTGATCTCCTATCAAAAGGTAATGAGTCTGCGGATGCAGCGGCAAAAGACGCTGCTGCTCTCCCTCTGATGATAGTGAAGCCTGTTTTACAACCCATCACAGAGACCCTGTTGCGTGCTTTCCAGGACCAAGCACCCCCTCAAGAGCAAGCAGAATGGGAGGAGAGAGGTGCAGCAATAGGTCTAGGACAGTTGAGGCATCTTAATTCTAAGGTTTGCCTGCCAAGAGCACTATATCCAATGATGTGTGCCCTAGCCCATGGGAAAACACACTGTTCAAAGGGAGCTATGAGCCAGCTAGTGTTACAGACATGGCATGCTCCAGGTTTTCAAAATGCAGCAGCCAAATATACAGAGGGCTGCATGACATGTGCACAACACAACCCTGGTAAAACCACCAAAACACCAGCTAAACACACTCCTAAGTCCTACTACCCCTTTCAGCGATTACAGGTGGACTACATACAACTACCTAAGGTGGGAATGTACCAATATGTACTTGTTTGCACTGATTTATTTTCAGGATGGCCAGAAGCTTTTCCAGTGGCTAAAGCAAATGCAGATACCACAGCAAAGAAACTGATAGCTGAGGTCGTGTGCCGCTATGGAGTACCAGAGACAATTGAAAGTGACAGAGGTACTCACTTTACCCAAGAACTATTGAGGAACATATTAAAAAGCCTTGGGATAGAACAAGCATTTCATACTCCCTATCACCCACAAAGCAGTGGTAAGGTAGAAAGACTAAATGGAACTTTGAAATTAAAAATCCAGAAGGCCATGAATGAAACTTCTTTACCGTGGACACAATGTCTACCCCTGGCTTTATACTCTGTAAGAACCACACCAAGAGGGAAGGATAAACTTTCTCCCTATGAAATATTGTTTGGAAATATGCCAAAGACAGGACTGTATTTTCCTCAGCAGTTACAAAAGCATTATGACAATGACCACATACTTGGCTGCCCTACACAAGCAACTGGAGAGGACACATAAACGAATCCTTTCTTCTATTCCAGATCCAAACTTTCTTTCAGGTACCCACTCACTACGACCTGGAGACTGGGTGGTAACAAAGATACACAACAGGAGCAGTCTGGAACCAAGGTACAGACAAACAGTAGAAGTACAGCCGGCCACCGCCACATCAGTGAAGCTCCAAGGACGAGCCAATTGGATACATGCAAGCAATTGCAAAAAGGTTATCAGCGCAGATGACGTCGCCTCGATCGATGATGTTGCCCCTCGTGGGGACGATGACTCAAGTTCTCAAGGAGGAAGTGGACAATAAATTCATAAAACATCATCAAATTATAACAGCATTAACAAACTTATCTGATTGTTGGATATGTACACACAGTCCCATAAGCTCAAAATCCATGCCATACATGGCTGTGCCCCTTAGTGAGAAAGAACTTCTTAACACTACATGTTGGGATCCCTCAAAGGTAAAGGATAACACAAAAAGGTATACATGGTCTAATAGCAGTGTCCCTTACCCATAGCAGGATGGATGGAGGATCCCTGGTGGCAGGTAAATCTAACCCTGATACCTAGTAAGGCACTGATTCTCACACAAAAGGAAAATGGAAAATGGGTCCCTAAAAATGTCACTAAAACACTGACACTAGGTGAGATCCCCATAAAAGGCATAAAGATAAGTTTCAATAAAACCCAACAGACCTCAGATGTATTTAGACCAAGTCTGGTAGAAAGGTACATACATAATGGTAGTTGGGAATATGGCCATTTCTTCCCTTCAGGAAGTAAGACTGATTGTAAACGTTATCCAGGGTATATGGAAGAAACAGACTTACAAGGGAATGAAACTATGTATTGTGGATGCACAGGAGTGTACCATGGGTCTTTGGGAACAAATTGTCCTTGGTGTGTATTACAGCAGTCTTTTCCCTTAGTTCATTTTGCTCATATGTTAACCCTAGGAAGTATGCAATGGTTTGACCTTCCCCATGATATATATATAGTGTGCGGACATAATGCATATAAATGGATCCCGCAGACTACCACAGGTACCTGTACCCTAGCTAGGTTACAGTCTGCTACCTGGACATGGGACAAGGATGCACTTCCTTATGATAAAGTACCAAAACATATGCTGTACAAAAGGGAGGGAAAGCAAAAAGCCCACCCATTGGTACACTTACCTTGGCACACCAAGTTAGGATATGCTCTATCTATCTTTGGAGGACCAATTAGAAATGCACTGACGGGACCCTATACCCAAACCTGAACTTGGTGATTGCATTATATTATTAGTAGTGGCCCTATTCACTATTTTGTTTTAAGTTTATAATCAGATAATTCTTAATCTCTGTATTTTAATATGAGAAAAAGGGGGGTTTGTGATGGATGGTCAAATTGCTTATGTTCTCTGTATTAAATTACACTATGAATTATCAAGCAGGATGCCGGATTATGAAGATATGTATTCTCCATTTTGTAATGACCTCTTTCTGGTTCTGCTTAAATCACAAGGGAATAAGTTATTACTTTGTGTTCTTTTTCGTGGCCTTCAATACTGGTAGATAGGAGTGTGAAGGATGATTTATTTGCTTATATTCTCTGTATGAAATTACATTGTGAATTATCAAGCAGGAGGCCGAATTACTAAGATATGTATTATGTGAAAGTGATGATAATGTTTAAATGATTTAGTTTCATGCAGCAGCCATCTTGTCTGGAGTTCCCATCTTGGTTTTATTGTAGTGAATAGAAAAGTCATTGTTCCTTTAATACAAGTAATGTTGATTTTGTATGTTTTATCTTTGACCTTGGTTCCCATGTGAAGATGGACAGGGAGTGAGATGGGAGTGAGATGGGGGGATGGCAAGTATGCGTGAGGGAAGGTCTCCCCCCATCTCCACGAGGACATTCTGTCCAAAAGAGAGATAAGAAACCTGTAAAAGCTAATGTGTGAAGAATTATAATGATGTATCTGGGATGTACGTTATGATATGCTTTTTACTGAATAACAAATATTGTTACATTGTCTCTGATTGGTTTACCTCAAGCCTACACCCCTTCTGAATTTCAGTTTAACAGTTTGAGTTTGGTAATAAATCCTTCAGATGAGAATTTTGAACATTATCAGCAGCGTCTGTGTGTTTCTTCTCGTCTCTCGATATATATCGGTGAAATATCCTAATTAGGATTCTGACTAATGGAGTCTGGCCTTGAGAGTCTGTTGGGACTCGTATAAATTTCAGTCTAATATATTTTGAGCGATGGATTTCCACGACAGTAATGGTGCCGATAAAACCCGGGAGATTGCACGTCTGATAAGCTGTCACTGGAGAGGTCTGGCTTTGCATCTGTGAATTACAAAAAAACCGCGGTAGGTAAGGAGCTTATTCTTACACCATTCACACATGTATTGCGTAAGCCTTGGAATCCAGCTGTCAGAACGTCACTTCTATGGACGAGACTCCTTAGTCAGTGGGTTGCAAGATGGATCCAAAAAGGTATGTTGAAGCTTTTTGTGTGATGAGGGATTGCAGGTGTGTACGTGATCTTAAACTGTTGATATGAAAGACATGAGAGAATTTTTGCCAGCAATTACATTGTTAACAGTTGTGAGAAGTGTTTGGAATGCAGTGACGTAGCGCATGGTGGAGAGAAGTCGTAACTCACATGTGAAGTATTTGAAATGCAAAGAGTTGTTTTGGACTGTGAGGAAAAAACAAAACTTCTGCTTGCTGCTTTGTTGTAGTGTTATTTGTTATTTAGTTGTGTAAAATTGTTGAGGATTAATAGTTGTTCTGTTACCCGTTTGTCTGGGATTATAGTTGGGAGGTATTGACTGTTTGTAGGTGAGATAGTTGTGAGTAATATCCTGTAGTACCACAGGGGCTTCAATGTTTAAGTCCTGATAATGTAGAATCCAGTGCAAGGAGAAGCAATTGTGTCTATATTGAATTTGCACTCAATACCATTACCCAGTACAACAGGGAAAACTTTGAATACTGTATTAGAAAATCATTTATATTTTCCTAACGCATTGCCAGCCAGTGATATTGTGTGTAAGGGTCCATAAACCAGTTGTATGCATTGCCAGACTGGCATAAGGTGGGAATCAGTACAGACTGATTTCTAGCACATGATAATCCGGCATATACACTTTGATGTAAAATAACATCCAAGTAATTAAGTCTGTAGTAGTATAACATCAGACCGCTGGATTGAATACCGTTGTAATATAACGTCCTGTATTCATTGAATGACCCTGACACTTATCCCAGGTGCCACATGTGTCGTAGTAGTAATTACAGTGAAGAACATTGGTATTGGATCAGACCCATAGCCCGTAAAGAAATTATCACCAACATACATAACAGGCCCCTAAACTACAATCCACAGAGTGAACGGCTGAGCGGGGAGGATAATATATATATGTTACCAAATATAATTTGCATGTGAAACCATTGCAAAGTGCTAGAGGAAATAGTTTGGGATATATGTTACATCATGGGCTCTATGAACTGAAAGACACACCCCGACAGCAAGTGTTCTGCATAAGTGAAGTGTTACCAACTCCTGCTTGAATCAATGGAGGTTCATGAATGTCGATTGTGTTGAAGAATTTGCTCTTGTAATTGTTGATTGGCAGCATTTTGTCTGTTCTTGATGTTCAATCCAGTGAGGGATCAGAGGATCCTACTGCTAGAATGTTTGGAGGAACGACTTTTGATATCGTATTGGTAAGACAGTCTAGGAGATAGACTGGTCTGAGATATCTGTCGGCAAACGTGGCCTGTTTGTCTGGAGGTGGGGGATTTACCGGAAATCACCCTACTGCTCTCCGACCATGGGGTCAGGAGGAAGTTGGACAAAGATGCTTTGGGGCACTGGTCCCGGCCAACATTAGAATGAGCAAAAGGAGCTGGGGCTTTAATTATAAAGTATGTGAAGGCAAAATAACACACTGAAAAAAATTGTTGAAGAGGCTGGCAAGCTGTAAGAAGGATGTTTGCATGTGATAAAGACAATGGTTTGTGGAAAGTTGAGAAAGGGAGTGGAGTGGCCAGGACAAGGCATAAGTTAAAAGGACAAAGCAGGTGATTACAGGTGGTTACAAGTAAGATGATGTGAGAAAGAACAATTTAAATACAGGTGTAAATTTTCATTGGAAGAGTGAAGAAAACGGAGCAGCCCGGTACATTGCAGTGACTAACGTGGGTCAGAACGGAGGGAGTGTAATGTGTAATGTGATGTGACATCTGTGTGATGTGTGCAATGTAACATGTGTGATGTGATGAGGCATCTGTGTGATGTGTGTAATGTAACATGTCTGAAGTTTGAAACTAATGGCCACAATAAAAGCAGAACTATATTGTATGTTTCCTATTTTTAATAGCAGTAATGTCTAAAAATTTTAGTGTTTTGTGTATGGGGTTAAAATCTGTTCCACTTTTTTTTTCATTTTTTTATGGAACGTGTTTTATTTTCGCGCAGCGCAGTCGTCTGTAACTACACCAAGCGAGAAAAATATTACAGCCGGCTGGATCTGTTTGTAAAAAGATAAAAACTATACTGCAGATTAATGTGTTATAATGTGATAAGATTTAATGTTGGAATGTTTTGATGTTGATTCAAATGTATTAATTTACAGATATTGTGAGACACGGGGTCTTGATGATGTATGTGCCCCCTCTGTTCCCTATTCTTATGTACAGCTTATTGGTTTGCAGTAATTAATATTACCAGATATATTATTTTCTGTGTTATTGAATAACTAATTACATTTGTCTTGTTTTTGTTTTCACACATGAGGCACGTGCTATGGTGCTGCCTAAATGTTATTTTTGAAAATGTGAGATGTTTTACAGGTAAATGGTTGCAGGTCATTTTAAAGATAAAATGTATTTTTGTCAGGAGAAAGTAATCTTTTTTGTTCCAGGCCGTTGTGTATTACAGGGGGTTAAACTAGTGCCCCCCCCCCCCCCCCGATAGAGTATCTAATTTCATTATGTTGATATGTAGTTTTGAACCCTGCTACATTACTTTCACAGAGTCCAAATAGGAGGGAGATAAATGTTGAAGGGACTGATCAGGTAGTTTTGTTTTGTGTTTTATTTTGTTTTGAATTAATGCATTTGGTTCTAGGAGATCTACAAAATGTGTATGAGTTTCAAGGAGTAACCCAGATTAAATGTGTATGAGCTTCAAGGAGTAACCCAGATTAAATGTGTATGACAGTAACCTACATTTTGAGGTTTTTCTGTGTAGATGGTTCCAGATCCTTCCAGAACGGTGAAGCTGTGCTGTAGTCTCCACCTAATATGAGGTATTGTGTAAGAGACCATCCCCCTCCAGCCAATTTACACAGGAGGCTGAGGTGACGTCACTCACAGATGAGTCTTTACAGATTTAGATGGGGAGGAGGCAAAACAAAAAAATTGTTTGAATATTGTTTATTTTTATGCCAGATTTCAGTAACATAATTTGTTTGTTTTTGTATTAATCAGGTATTTACAGGACCTGGTGGGTGGGATTTACAAGTGTTCTGGATTATCAGATAAAACGGAACAATAAAACTCCACCCTTTTGAAATGTTCTATCTATATGTGACATGGGTTTCCAATGTAAATTTGTAATGTAGACTTACTTTATCATATACAGCATGTGTAGAACAGGATACGAGGCACAAGGTAAATTACCCAGAAACCACTCTCACGTTCTTGTTCATCTCAAGGAGCGGAGTTGGAGGTGCTCGCTGAGGCTGTAACCTGGCAGAAGGTAAGACGGCCGACATTTACACTGACTCTAGGTACGCTTTTGGCATCGCCCACAATTATGGGCCCATTGGTAGTAGGAACTTTATTGGATCATTGGGTAAGCCAATTGAGAGAGCAAGAGAAAACAGAACTGACAACAAGGGTATATGCAGCCAGGTATCAGTAAATTGGCTTGTCCCTGGATACAATGATGCCACCACTAGGTTTGTAGCAGCCGGCATGATGTGCGCACGGCATGACATAGGTAAAACAGCAAAGGTACCTGTGAAAAGTGCAGCCCAGCCAGATTAACAGTCCCAGCGACTGCAGAACATACAACTACCCGAGGTAGACGTGTATGACGCGGTGCTCGTGTGTGTAGATCTGTTCTCAGGGGGGGCTGAAGCCCGGCCTGTATTTTCCCCACTGCAGACGTTGTGTGCAAGTGACGGGGGAACAATGTCATCCCAAGTATTGACCTGATGTTTGTACAATAAGATATCAGCAGTTCTCCAGATGTTATCCCAAAGTTAGTTTGTTTAACAATTGTATTTAAGAAGTGTTGTGGGAATATTAAATATTGAAGTTAAGTTTTATGTAAAGTTCTGGATCAGCCTTAGCATTGGACTAGTAGAGTCATGCGTCAGATAAAAGGTACAGAAGTGGAATATTCCCATTAGAAAACATTTTTAGTTATTTGTTTTTTGTCGTTGTTATTGTGAAAGGAAAATTCTGTGCAGTGTGTGTGTGTGTGTGTGTGTGTGTGTATATATATATATATATATATATATATATATATATATATATATATATATATATATATATATATATATATATAAAGAAGAAAAATGAGTTTGCATGTATCATTTCTAGTTATTGCTCAATGTGAACGTTTGATGTAAAGATGTTATTTGTTAATGTTTTTCTTCAAATTAATTATTTGATTAAGATCAATTAATGTTTATACAATGAAAAAGTTTGTTCTCCACAGGAAGAGTCCAACTGGGAGCGGAAGGCGTGAGAACCAGATTCTAACAGAATGTGGACGGATAAGGGAACGTGAATCGGTAAGACCCAAGGCACTCTTGATGGCTTTTGCATTGATGGTGTATGACCTCACATATGCCCCAAGACTGCAAGGATCGATTTGGTAAGATCTAATTGGTATGTCCCAGGCTTTACAGCTGTTGCTGCTAAATTCTGTTAGAGCTGTTTGATTTGCCTACAGAACAGTCCTGGCAGACCGGTGCCAACCTTATCATACCCGCCTCCCACGAAGAGAACAGACCTTGAGAGGCCTCCCCATGCAATACAAATTAGAGTAAGAAAAATTGGTTTGTGACATTTGTCAGATAAACATGTGGAATCTGTGTATATTTTGGTGAGCTGGAGATGTTCCAGGCAATCAGCTCAGATCAAGGTACAAATCCTGCTGGAAAGCGTGACACCAAGTGCATATGAAATGTACCCAATAATTACACATCTTCTAGGTGCCATGTCCATTGGAACAGAGAAGTTTTTCTTATATAAAAGGTGTTTGTTTGTTTGATTTAGTTTAAGGGCCTGACATTGTTACGTAGATGTTATCACCAGATTAGTAACAATTGACAAGGGTTGGGGTCCCCCAGCAAGTGGCAGTAAACATGAACTAAAATATTTTTAATACGATGAACTCCATTACTGAGGTGCGGCAGGCGCAGCCGGAGCCAGTACAACGCGTTTGTCATGAACTGACGGCAGTGTCACAATTCCAAGCAGCCGCCCAGACAAGTAAGAAGACAGATGAGCGGAGGGTTTGTGGGGTCACAATAACACCCCACTAATCCGCCTACGTGGGATCTCACACCAGGCTCACAGCATGAGGTGTTGTGTATAGCCCGGTGACGTAAACTTAAAGAGACGGTGTCTGACAGATGAAAAGGACCAAATCAAGTCCTGATGACATCAGCAAAGTTCCAAGTAAAGACCAAAGACCTGAGTGAATCCGTCAGCAGTATCAAGTGTTCTAATCAGAAGACAGGAGAAGAAGAGGACGATGATGTACATGACTTGTCAATACACTGGTGGGACCCCATACCCTAACCGGACATTGGTGATGGCATCATATTAGTTGTGGCCCTATTGATATATTGTTTGAGTTTCATAATCATAATATATATAATTTCTGTAATTTAATATGAGAAAAAGGGAGGTTTGTGAAGGATGATTTATTTGCTTATATTCTCTGTATGAAATTACATTGTGAATTATCAAGCAGGAGGCCGAATTACTAAGATATGTATTATGTGAAAGTGATGATAATGTTTAAATGATTTAGTTTCATGCAGCAGCCATCTTGTCTGGAGTTCCCATCTTGGTTTTATTGTAGTGAATAGAAAAGTCATTGTTCCTTTAATACAAGTAATGTTGATTTTGTATGTTTTATCTTTGACCTTGGTTCCCATGTGAAGATGGACAGGGAGTGAGATGGGAGTGAGATGGGGGGATGGCAAGTATGCGTGAGGGAAGGTCTCCCCCCATCTCCACGAGGACATTCTGTCCAAAAGAGAGATAAGAAACCTGTAAAAGCTAATGTGTGAAGAATTATAATGATGTATCTGGGATGTACGTTATGATATGCTTTTTACTGAATAACAAATATTGTTACATTGTCTCTGATTGGTTTACCTCAAGCCTACACCCCTTCTGAATTTCAGTTTAACAGTTTGAGTTTGGTAATAAATCCTTCAGATGAGAATTTTGAACATTATCAGCAGCGTCTGTGTGTTTTCTTCTCGTCTCTCGATATATATCGGTGAAATATCCTAATTAGGATTCTGACTAATGGAGTCTGGCCTTGAGAGTCTGTTGGGACTCGTATAAATTTCAGTCTAATATATTTTGAGCGATGGATTTCCACGACAGGAGTCTGGCAGAACGCCTAGACCTGAAATAATCATCATATTTGTAATTAATTCTCTTCATCTCAGTATTTCACACACATATATGAAATCACCACATACACTTATGAAAACCTCCTACATTTCTATTGTTTGTAGGCCAGGATTTGCAGGTGTTAGAAAGATCACGTGACCTCAGTGGGAAGGTACCCTATGACGTATTTTCAGTCTACGTGTAAAATGTTATGATTGGTTGTTCCATGAGAGGTAACACCCTGGTTAGAGGGTACGCCCTGAGGGTATATTAACCTATGTATCTTGATAATAAATGAGAATATTGATTGAGACAACATATTGCTATTGTCTTTATTGATCTCCCGGTGCACTGCTGATACTTCAATTACCATATTTGAATACCACCTGACAAAGCAGAGGGAGCCCATTAGAGCACCCATCCCAAAAGGTGTTACCTGGAAGGGGTTTCTTCGACAGTTAGTTTGACAGCCTGCCGTTGACCTAAACATTATTGAAAAATTGTTTGCTTACTCTATTAACCCTTTCAGGACCAAGCTCATTTTGGCCTTCAGGACCAGCCCTATTTTATCAAATCTGACATGTGTCACTTTATGTGGTAATAACTCTGGAATGCTTATACCTATCCAAGCGATTCCGAGATTGTTTTCTCGTGACATATTGTACTTTATGTTAGTGAAAAAAATTGGTCGATAAATTTAATATTTATTTGTGAAAAACGCCAAAATTTGGCGAAAATTTGCAAAAAATATGATTTTTCTAAATGTAAATGTATCTGCTTGTAAAACACATAGTAATACCACCCAAAATAGTTACTATTTAACATTTCCCATATGTCTACTTTATGTTTGCATTGTTTTTTGAACGTCCTTTTTTTTTTCGAGGACGTTACAAGGCTTAGAATTTTAGCAGCAATTTCTCACATTTTCAAGAAAATGTCAAAAGGCTTTTTTTTCAGGGACCAGTTCAATTCTGAAGTGGTTTTGAGGGGCCCATATATTTGAAAACCTTAAAAAACACTTTATTTTAAAAACTGCACCCCTCGAAGTATTTAAAACAGCATTCAGAAAGTGTTTTAACCTTTCAGGCGTTTCACAGGAATTAAAGCAATGTAAAGGTGAAATTTACAAATTTTATTTTTTTTGCTGAAATTCATTTGTAATACATTTTTTTCTGTAACACAGAAAGTTTTACCAGAGAAACGCAACTCAATATTTATTGCCCAGGTTCTGCAGTTTTTAGAAATATCCCACATGTGGTCCTAGTGTGGTAATGGACTGAAACACAAACCTCAGAAGCAAAGGAGCAGCTAGAGGATTTTGTGGCCTCCTTTTTATTAGAATAAATTTTAGGTACCATATCAGGTGTAAAGAGGTCTTGTGGTGCCAAAACAGTGGAAATCCCCCAAAAGTGACCCCATTTTGGAAACTACACACCTCAAGGAATGTATCTAGAGCTATAGTTAGCATTTTGACCCCACAGTTTTTTTGCTAAATTTATTTGAATTAGCCTGTAAAAATGAAAATTATTTTTTTTCCTGAAAAACCATAGAATTTTCAATTTTTTACAAGGAAGAAATGAGAAAAAGCACCACAACATTTATAAAGCAATTTCCCCTGATTACGGCAATACCCCATATGTGGTAATAAACTGCTGTATAGACCCACGGCAGGTCTCAGAGGGGTAGGAGCACCATTTGGATTTTGGAGCACAGATTTTGCTGGAATGGTTTTCAGTGCCATGTCGCGTTTGTAACGGACTGGAGGGACCAAAACAGTTGAAACCCCCCAAAAGTGACCCCATTTTGGAAACTACACCCCTCAAGGAATGTATCTAGGGCTATAGTTAGCATTTTGACCCCACAGTTTTTTTGCTAAATTTATTTGAATTAGCCTGTAAAAATGAAAATTATTTTTTTTCCTGAAAAACCATAGAATTTTCAATTTTTTACAAGGAAGAAATGAGAAAAAGCACCACAACATTTATAAAGCAATTTCCCCTGATTACGGCAATACCCCATATGTGGTAATAAACTGCTGTATAGACCCACGGCAGGTCTCAGAGGGGTAGGAGCACCATTTGGATTTTGGAGCACAGATTTTGCTGGAATGGTTTTCAGTGCCATGTCGCGTTTGTAACGGACTGGAGGGACCAAAACAGTTGAAACCCCCCAAAAGTGACCCCATTTTGGAAACTACACCCCTCAAGGAATGTATCTAGGGCTATAGTTAGCATTTTGACCCCACAGTTTTTTTGCTAAATTTATTTGAATTAGTCTGTAAAAATTAAAATTATTTTTTTTCCTGAAAAAACATAGAATTTTCTAATTTTTACAAGGAATAAAGGAGAAAAAACACCCCAATATTTATAAAGCAATTTCCCCTGATTATGGCAATACCCCATATGTGGTAATAAACTGCTGTATAGACCCACGGCAGGTCTCAGAAGGGTAGGAGCACCATTTGGATTTTGGAGCGCAGATTTTGCTGGAATGGTTTTCAGTGCCGTGTCGCGTTTGAAACGGACTGGAGGGACCAAAACAGTGGAAACCCCCCAAACGTGACCCCTTTTTGGAAACTACACCCCTCAAGGAATATATTGAGTGGTATAGTGAGCATTTTGACCCTACAGATTTTTGCTGAATTTAGTGTAATTAGGTCATGGAAATGAAAATCTACGTTTTTTTTCAAGTAAAATTACGTTTTACCTCAGATTAAAATAGGTAAATAACTAATTTTTTGTACCAGGTATAGGACTTTCTTGATACCTGGTATGGCTGTAGAACCTGATCAGCAAGGTCTACTCCCCCCATGTATTTGTTGCAATCAATGATTGACACAGGCTTTTGCTTTTGGGTAGTAGAACCTCATTCTACAACATCCATTGTTGCATCAGTGTGGATCGAGCTGAGGATAAAAATATCCTTTTTGTCTTTGTATTTTAGGGCAAGCAGCTCTCCGCTGCGAACACCGCCTGACTGCCCCTTTTTGTACTTTTCATTCACCAATGATTGTGAAAACTCCTGGCGGTTTTTACGAATGGTCCCACAAGCCCCTGTGTTCTGTTCGACCAAACTTTTAAAAAGGGGTATGCTTGTGTAGTAGTTGTCCACATACAGGTTATGGCCCTTTTCTAGAAATGGGGTAATAAGCTCCCAAACAATTTTTCCACTTGTCCCTATATAGGGGGGGCATCCTGGTGGGTTTAGTTGGCTATCTTTTCCCTCATAAATGCGAAAAGCTGATGTATACCCTGTTGAACTCTCGCACATTTTATAGAGCTTTATTCCAAATCTTGCTCTTTTAGATGGAATGAATTGTTTGAAGTGCAGTCTCCCTTTGAATTTTACTAGGGACTCATCAATGGAAATGTTTTGCGTGGGGGTGTAAATTAATAAAAATGTGTCTGACAACGCTTTGATGATGGGCCTGATTTTGTAGAGTCGTTCATAATCTGGGGCACTTCTAGGGAGGCACTGACTGTTATCGTTGAAATGCCAAAATCTCATGAGCATTTCATAACGGGCTCTAGGAAGAATGGCAGAAAAGGCAGGGGTGGTTAGAACGGGACGGCTGGACCAGTAAGATCGAATGCTCGGTTTTTTAACAAGCCCCATCGCAAATGTGAGGCCTATAAATTTCTTCATTTCATCAATATCTGTTGGCCTCCATGAATTTTGCCTGGCATAATATGAACGGGGATTCTGAGAGATGAATTGGGAAGCATATACATTAGTTTGGAAAACAATATGTTCCAGCAAATCATTTGTTAGAAATAAGTAAAAAAAATTAATTGGACCAAAACCTTCCACTTCCACATTTGTACCTGGGGTGGCATTAAAGTCAGGGATGAATGGCGCACCAGAATTTGAAGCCTCCCATCTAGTAAATGCTACATCTAGTGGCAAACTCTCTTGTAGGTTGGCATGCGCTTCTTCGCTAAAATGAGGCATGTCACTTGTACTGGGCATCGTGCCCCGATTTGGAGATGTTTCTCCAACAGCCCTCTCTACCTGTCCTGTACTGGTCCTTGTATTTTTTGGCGATGAACCTGAATGACTGCTAGACTCAGAGCTGTCACTTTCGCTAACAGCAAAACCCTCAAAATAGTCTTCGCCATCTGACAAGACACTATCTTCACTGTCAGAGCATAAAAGGGCATACGCCTCCTCTGCAGAATAAAATTGACGGGCCATTTTATTACGTTTATATTTTTATACGTAAAGGTATATAAACGTAAATGGTATGAAGTTCGTTAATTTAATTAGAACAAATTAATTGACTGGCACAGCACTTCCTATCAAATTGATTACGAATATAACTTATACTACCCTAACCGTCACCCTAAATTATTACTAACTATACCGTAATAATTATTATTACTAACTACCCTAATACTAAAACCTAGCACTATACCCTAACCCTATATCCTACCTAACAAGGCAGATTAATGGGATTGGGAGAAATTGTTATGTGGTGTGTTTTTTCACTGTGTCTTAGGGTATGTGCACACACACTAATTACTTCCTTAATTTACGGACGTATTTCGGCCGCAAGTGCCGGACCGAACACAGTGCAGGGAGCCGGGCTCCAAGCATCATACTTATGTACGATGCTAGGAGTCCCTGCCTCGCTGCAGGACAACTGTCACGTACTGAAAACATGATTACAGTACGGGACAGTTGTCCGGCAGCGAGGCAGGGACTCCTAGCGTCGTACATAACTATGATGCTAGGAGCCCGGCTCCCTGCACTGAGTTCGGTCCGGAACTTGCGGCCGAAATACGTCCGTAAATTACGGACGTAATTAGTGTGTGTGCACATACCCTTATACTGTGATATTCACAGATCTGACACTGTCTCTCCTCTGTTTGCTCTCTGACAGAGCAGCAGGGGAGAGACAGTGTTTATATATACTTGGTCCCAGGGAAAGTTTGTTGCTGCAACAAACTTTCCCTGCGATGGCCATGATTTGTTACCATGACCAGGACCTGAACCAATCAGGTCCCGATCATGTCTCCAGGACCAGAGGCACTGTCTCTCCTCTGTCGGAACAGCAGAGGGGAGACAGTGTAGGTTACAGGGAAAGTTTGTTGCTACAACAAACTTTCCCTGCGATGGCCATGATTTGTTACCATGACCAGGACCTGAACCAATCAGGTCCCGATCATGTCTCCAGGAGCAGAAGCACTGTCTCTCCTCTGTTTGCTCTCTGACAGAACAGCAGAGGGGAGACAGTGTAGGTTACAGGGAAAGTTTGTTGCTACAACAAACTTTCCCTGCGATGGCCATGATTTGTTACCATGACCAGGACCTGAACCTATCAGGTCCCGATCATGTTTACAGGAGCAGAGGCACTGTCTCTCCTCTGTTTGCTCTCTGATAGAACAGCAGAGGGGAGACAGTGTAAGTTACGTGGGAAAGTTTGTTGCTACAACAAACTTTCCCTGCGATGGCCATGATTGGTTATCATGACCATCACATGAACGGGACCTGAACCAATCAGGTCCCGATCATGTCTCCGGGACTAGAGGCACTGTCTCTCCTCTGTTTGCTCTCTGATAGAACAGCAGAGGGGAGACAGTGTAGGTTACGACGGAAAGTTTGTTGATACAACAAACTTTCCCTGCGATGGTCATGATTGATTATCATGACCATCACATGTTCGGGACCTGAATAAATCAGGTCCCGATCATGTCTCTGGGACCAGAGGCAGATGACAGCAGCGAGATCCGGGTGTCAGCGCTATTCTGAGACACCCAGATCTCGCTTTTAACATCCACCGTGAATTCACGTCGGCACTGCACAGAGCCCAGCAAGTGCCGACGTGAATTTACTGTGGGCGGTCGGGAAGCGGTTAAAAATGTTAGCACACTATTTTGTCTGAATTTATTTTTTCTCATTTTTTTTCAACTAAAATTAGGGTGCGTCTTATGGTCCGGTGCGTCCTATAGTCCAAAAAATACGGTATATCATTTTTCTATTTTCAATTATTTTTTTTAATTAAAGAATTATGGGCCTAAGCTATGTCGCGCAGATAGCTGTGTGACATAGCAGACTCCCATGCGTCACATAGTTTGTAGTTGATTCTTGCGTAGCTTAGGGTATGTTCACACGCACTAATTACGGACGTAATTCGGGCCTTTTTGCCCCGAATTACGTCCGAAAAAAGCGCCTCGATAGCGCTTACAAACATCTGCCCATTGAAAGCAATGGGCTGACGTTTGTCTGTTCACACGAGGCGTATATTTACGCGCCGCTGTCAAATAACGGCGCGTAAATAGACGCCAGCGTCAAAGAAGTGACCTGTCACTTCTTGGGGCGTAATTGGAGCCGTTATTAATTGACTCCAATGAATAGCAGCGCCAATTACATCCGTAATGGACACGGTGTTCAAGCGCCTGCACATGCCGTTACGGCTGAAATTACGGGGATGTTTCCTCCTGAAAACATCTCCGTAATTTCAGCCGTTACGGACGCTGTCGTGTGAATATACCCTAAGCCTCCTGTGTACACATGGGGCTCTGCTATGTCGCACAGACAGCTCTGCGACATAGCAGACTCTTGACTTAAGGTATGTTTGATGCCTTTGCTATCTATGACCTTCCACCTCCCAATACCAATAAGAGACCACAACTTGAAATTCGTGTAAAGGCCACAGCAGCCATCTATTAAATACACAACTTTTTATGCAATAAAATAGCATCATCGTAACATATCACAAAAAACACTCCACAAATGAACATCCTGCACTATTCTTTAAACATTCTCCAGTTAAAGGATCCTTGAAGGCACTTCAGGCATTATATCAAAAACTCCATCCTTTCCTTGTCAGGTCTGGACTTATTGCCCTACAGCCGTACTGCACCTGACCCGATTGCAACAACCATCTCCAAGACCTCTCCCTTCCTGGGGACCCTGCCCATCAGGAATGTATACAAAAAGAGCTGGGTAACCACTTCCCAGCCCCTCCAATACTACCCAGGGTTAAACGCCCCGAGTTCTTTTCCAACCATCTTCAATGTTGTTCTCCTTCTTCCCATTAATTGCCTTCAAAGACCCCTCCTCCCACCGCCACGACATTCATGTGTGACACCTTACACATGATTGTCCCTCCACAACCGCAGGGCTTTTTCCAGGCCATCCTTGATGCCCAGTGTCCACATATCCAAACCCACGTCATTCAAATGAACGCCATCCGCTCTCAGAAAACCAACTTTCCTGCCCTCCAACTCTCTATGACGTACCACAACAACCACCATTGCACGCCACAAATCTCCCAACCACTTTGTTCACCTTTGCTCTAGCCTTATTCAAACTGTGAACCGAACGGGCCTGACGCCACACCTTGCGAGCAACAATATCCGACCATACAATAATCAATCATGGAAATGATGACCACAACCGCAACAGATCTAGCTTAACATCCCGCATCAAATCCCTAGATGACCTTATACCCAAGTCATTGCCTCCAAGGTGCACAACCAAAATATCAGCCGCTCTATCCAACCCTGCGTAGAACTGGAGTTCTGGCAACAACCTGCACCACAGCATGCCCCTCAGACCCAACCATCTGACCTGAACCTCTGACTGATCCAGGCTCAACTGCCGTCCAGCCGGACGAACATCAGCCCGTACACCTCCCCAGTGAACGTAGGAATGCCCCATAATCCAGACCAAGCAGGGGCCCGCACCTAGAACAAAACAGTAAGATAGCAACTCCATGTCCCACCTCCAGCACAACTTATCCCCACCGCCTCAAACCAAATGAGGCTGCACATACAGCCTATATCTGTCTGACTCCCACCTACCTATCTTCTTGACCATCACTGGGGATAAACCCCACCTAGCTGCTTCCGTAGCCGCACCGATCCTAAAAGAGTGAGAGCTAAACCCGGCTCCACCCCTGCCTGCCAACAGGATAAATTTTTTGAGAACCTGAGAAAACTGGAATTTAGACAAAGACTGACCATCTGCATGAACCAACAAGGATGTCGACCCCTCCGGCCTCACCGCAACAAACTCCTGGAAACAGTGAACCGGGCACACCCTTGATCCTTGTAATTCATACAAGCGCACCAAAAAACCTCTTCCTTCTTGATCCGTCTTTGATCTACGAAGCAAGCAGGATAAGCAGGAGCCATCCAATTCAACGTCCGCGTACAATAAGCCCCCAGCTATATGCTTACTGGCCGACACCAACTCCGATATCCTGAAAGTCCCAAAAAAAAGCTAAAGAAAAAGCCAGCGAAAATAAACGTACTTCAAAACCTGAAACACAAACAGACTTCAATAGCTCACAAATCGCTTCCAAGATCTCAAAGGAAACCGGCTTCCTATGGTCCCTAAATGCGGAACCCCTCCTGAAACCCTTCATTGCCTGCCGAACCAGGAAGGACTTAGTCACGTCCTCCTTCCCTCTGATTTTAAACCAAAAAGCTAATGCAGACAAACTCCGAGCCACCGCTGGTGAAGACACCCCCTTACTGTAAGCATTCCCTATAAAGTATAATAAGCACGCCGGCCGATCCGAAATACCCACCTGCGCATTCTCCAACAAAGCCTCCCATACCTGCCATACCGCACCATACCTCTTCCACGTAACCGCGTTAACTGACTTCTCTACGAGCGACATCGCCATCATCATACCACCTTCCAAAGATGCTCTGGGCAAGCCAGGCCATGAGTCTCCGCCCCCGGCGGCAGCAGACGAAACCTGTCCCACTGTTGACGAGAAAGGGAATCAGCCACTGAATTAAGCACCCCTGGAACATGAACAGCCACAAAATGCGCATTCAAAACCAAGCCTTTTAAAATGAAATGGTGCAATAGTCGCACGACCGGCGGAGAATTCGCCGTCTGTCCATTAACGGCCTGAACCACTCCTAGGTTATCACATACGAAGCGCACTCTCCTGTCCCTCAGACAATCCCCCCAAAGCTCCGCAGCCACCACGATGGGGAATAGTTCCAACAGAGCCAAGTTACGGACGAAACCACATTCATGCCATGCACGTGGCCAAACCCCGCACACCACTGCCCCTGGAAATATGCCCCAAAGCCACAAGCACGTGATGCATCCATAAAGAGCTCCAAATCCACACTAGACACCAGCCGATACATGAGCACAGACCGCCCATTGTAGCTCTGCAAAAACTCCCCCCATACCAACAAATCCGCTTACAACTCCCCCGACAACCTAATAAAATGATGAGGCGAATGAACCCCTGTGGTAGCACTAGCCAACCGCCTGCAAAACACCCGCCCCATGGGCATAATCCTACATGCGAAATTCAAATGTCCCAATAATGATTGCAAATCCCGCAACTGGATCTTTTTTCAGCGTAGCGCACTTGCCACCAACTCTCTCAACTCCAGCAATTTATCCTCTGGCAAGCGACATTCCATTTTATCCGAATCAATCATTATCCCCAAAAACTTGATGACCGTCGTAGGTCCCTCAGTTTTTTCCGGCGCTAGGGGTACCCCAAAATCCTTTGCCACTCGTTCCATAGTATGTAGCAATCCTGCACACACATAGGTAGCTGGCGGACCAATAAACAAAAAATCATCCAAGTAATGCAGTGCCGATGGCACCTGCGCCTCACTCCGAACCACCCACTCCAGAAATGTGCTAAACATCTCAAAAAAATGGAGCAGTCCATCGGCAGGCAACAATCCACGAAATACCCCTCCTGCCAATAACAACCTAACAAACAAAAACTGTCCGGGTGCACCGGCAATAAACGAAACGTGGCCTCAATGTCAGTTTTCGCTAACAGTGAGCCTTGTCCATACTTGCGAACCCAAACAACCGCCGCATCAAATGAAGTATAACTAACAGCGCACAGGGCAGGATCGATGCCATCTTTCACCGACTCCCCTTCTGGATAAGACAAGTGATGAATAAGGCAGAATTTGTTCACCTCTTTTTTAGGAACCAAACCCAACGGGGAAACCCACAAACTAGGAACAGGCAGGGAGGAAAACGGGTCAGCCATGCGGCCCAAAGCCACCTCCATCATTAACTTATCAGTAACTAGATCAGGCCGCGCCAAAGCAGACGACAAATTACGGACCACTCCCTCATGTCCAGCCGACGTACACGGAATCCGAAAACCCTCAGAAAAAAACAACAACTCTGCCACTTTTTTATTTGGATACTCCCTTAAAAATGGAAGCATCCTTTCCACCTTCACTGGCTTCGCCCCTCTTCTGCTCAGAATCTCCCTGCCTGCCCTTATGCTTCTTGAAGCATCTGGACAATCCATGGGCGCCTCCGCAAACCGGAGCACTCGTGCTTGTACCGACAGTCTGGTCCAAAAATGCCCCTCATTAAATTGTCAGCAACATCCTTTTCCCGAGGAAGCTGACCGACCCGTTGCTAACCCCTGCCCGCCGGCCGCATCCCGAAAGGACTGATGCCCCTGTTTTGGAGCCGACATTAATCGCATCCACAAACTAATATCCTTGTGATCCCATCTCAAGGAAGGGCGCACCGACTTCCGCTGACGAAACTGCTCGTCATACCTCAATCATGCGTTACCGCCGTATACCCGATACGCCTCCCCCACTGAATCCATATAACAAAACAGCGCCGAACAATTCTCCGGCGCCTTTTCACCCACCACGCTAACCAAAATAGCGAAGGCCTGCAGCCAATTCGCAAACGTCCTAGGAATCAAGCGATAACGACGACGCTCCTCCTCCTCCTTCTTACTCTCATCTAGTTTCCACCGGTCCAGGTTAAACTTTTCTAACGGCAATAACGCAAAAATCTCCACATATTCGTCTTTCCAGATCTTGTCCCTAATCTCAGCCTTCAAATGCGCCCCAAGCGGGCCCTCAAAACACACGTACACTTCGCCCTTCGCCGCGTCAGCCAAGCGCACGTCCTCCACAACTTTTTTAGATGTACCAGCCCCCGCATCAACCGACTTATCCAATTCTAGCACGGCGCCCGCAGCCGGCGCCACCTCACTAGCCACTGCAACCCCCGCCGCAGCCGCACTTGCACTCGCCTCACTAACAGCGCCCCACACCCTCGCTGGCGACTGCTCTACACCCCCCAAACCTTTAGTAAAATATTCCTGCATACCCTTAAAAAACAGTTGCATCTGAGACACAGAAAACAGCCCCCCCACATCCCCCCCACACATCCCCGGCACCACATCAGTGGTAGACTCACCCGGCCGTCCCTGAGGTGACCTCCCAGCGGCCGTATCCACCGATCCAGTCGTTCCGGCTGGCGATCTCGTCGTTCCAGGGGATTGGCGCGCCTGCACCCCTTGCTCCCCTTAGCTACCCGACATCCTGGCCAATGATGCCCTAGGCCCCGCCGACACCGGCCCATCCAAAGCCCTGTCACCCGCTTCTGGCGTGGCATAGATAGATAGACAGCCCTGGCTTCCAAGTCCTTCAGCAGGGCTGTCATCCGAATCCTCCTCTCCTCTCGCTGTGGGACAAGATGGCCGCTGCCCCCCCCTGCCGGAAGGGGCACGACGTCACTGACAGACCTGGACCGGGTACTTCCGGTCCCCGCTGCACGCCTCCCTGCTCCAGCAGGAGGCGATCTCATCCTCCAATTCGAGCCCGCCCGCCTCTTCCTGCGGGCCGGGCCTGGCGTCCGCTCGTCCTTCTGATGAGCTCCTCCGACGCACGGAACATCCGCGCCAGAGAGAGCCGTTACTTCCAGTCCCTCCCTCACTTCCGGCCTTGTTTTTGAAGACAGGGGGAGGGAAGATGGCCGCGACCTCCCCCTCCTGTCACCTCCAATCCCGCCCGCCGGGATTCCTCCCGATAGCTCAGGACCTGGAGGAGGACGGTCCCTGGAGGGGCTTCCACGGCGCCGACGGGACTGAGGCGTTACCTCGGGTGAAGGCCTCTCCGGAGGCCTGGAACGACTGCTGCTGCGTCCCTCCACGCTCTTCACTCCCGCCGCTGGATCCGGAGGAAGAGCCCCAGAGAACAGCTGCTCCAGCCATCCAGGACCGTGCTGCAGCGCTGCGTCTCTGATCCTGGCCATCATGGTCTCAAGTGAAGCCTCCATGATAAGGTAAGTGAATAACTGTTTTGTTTTTTGTTTTTTTAAATCAGTATCACACACAAATCTTTTCTCCTGTTGTCCAGCGGGAAAGAGGGCTGCCTCTATCCAGCATGGACTTATATACACTATACTCCTCCCACAAACATATAGATACATTTGCACACCAGCCCCCCTGCACTTAACCCTTTTACTCCCTATACACATAGCCTCAAACGTAATAGCCTAAAACCCCAAACCACCTTGTCATGCGCTCTCTCCATTACGGCTGCACCTACATTACGTTGGGCTGTTCCTGAATAATGATTTATATGGTAATTCTCTGTACTTAGCCAACAAGGCGTGAACTACAGTGAATCCCCCTGGGTGGAGCCAACTTCACAGCCTCTGATGCTGTCCAATCAGCGCGAAGAATCTTATGACAAGCCTTGTCCAATCACCACGCAGGGAGAAGTTTTCTAACCAAACGCATTTGTTCTAAACTGCCTCGCTCTGGAAATGGGGAGCGAGCGGGGTAAAGGTAATATATGTAAACGGGATGTTAGGACTTGGTGACAGCTACTCCTTAAAAAATGAATTCTGTCCCTTAAATAAATTCAGAGACAACAAAAAGACACCTAAATATTAGATCCTCAGAATAGACGCCCCCCCTACCATTTACCACTCACACGTCTCACACACAGACGGTACAAACACTTCACCGCATAAGAACTAGATACACACACACTACTCACAACACAACTCTAAACAAGTACCCACAGCGTCCCATGTATACCCCTCCTCATATACTGCTCCCCATTTACCCCCCTCCTCACACACTGCTCCCCATGTACCCCCCTCCTCACACACTGCTCCCCATGTACCCCCCTCCTCACACACTGCTCCCCATCTACCCCCCTCCTCACACACCGCTCCCCAGGTACACCCCTCCTCACACACTGCTCCCCATGTACAGTCCCTCCTCATACACTGCTCCCCATGTACACCCCCTCCTCACACACTGCTCCCCATGTACCCCCTCCTCACACACTGCTCCCCATGTGCCCCCCACCTCACACACTGCTCCCCATGTACAACCCCTCCTCACACACTGCTCCCCATGTACCCCCTCCTCACACACACTGCTCCCCATGTACCCCCTCCTCACACAATGCTCCCCATGTACCCCCTCCTCACACACACTGCTCCCCATGTACCCCCCTCCTCACACACACTGCTCCCCATGTACACCACCTCCTCACACACTGCTCCCCATGTACCCCCTCCTCACACACACTGCTCCCCATGTACCCCCCTCCTCACACACTGATCCCCATGTACACCCGCTCCTCACACACTGCTCCCCATGTACCCCCTCCTCACACACTGCTCCCCATGTATCCCCTCCTCACACACTGCTCCCCATGTATCCCCTCATCACACACTGCTCCCCATGTGCCCCCCACCTCACACACTGCTCCCCATGTACACCCCCTCCTCACACACTGCTCCCCATGTACCCCCTCCTCACACACTGCTCCCCATGTACACCCCCTCCTCACACACTGCTCCCCATGTACCCCCTCCTCACACACTGCTCCCCATGTATCCCCTCCTCACACACTGCTCCCCATGTACCCCCTCCTCACACAATGCTCCCCATGTACCCCCTCCTCACACACACTGCTCCCCATGTACCCCCCTCCTCACACACACTGCTCCCCATGTACACCACCTCCTCACACACACTGCTCCCCATGTACCCCCTCCTCATACAATGCTCCCCATGTACCCCCTCCTCACACACACTGCTCCCCATGTACCCCCTCCTCACACACACTGCTCCCCATGTACACCCCCTCCTCACACACTGCTCCCCATGTACACCACCTCCTCACACACACTGCTCCCCATGTACCCCCCTCCTCACACTGCTCTATCTCTTTTTCAGACCACTCATTACCTCCCACCTCTCTGCAGCCTCCTTGTATCTTTTCTCCCTGCATAGAGATGCATTAGGAGTAAGACCCTCCCCTTTCTGAGGTCACCTGACCTCCACTCTACCTTCTATCATTTTACTATCCTCCTCAGTGCTTAAAGGAACAGTGTCATCACAAATTTTTTTTTCATATGTTCAAGATGTTAGTGCTTTATTAAAAACGTTTATATTTATTTGTGTGTTTGTGTTTTACTTTTTCTTATTTTTACACTTTTTCTTCCCTATGGGGGCTGCCATTTTTTGTTCCATTTCTGTGTGTGTCGATTAACGACACATACAGACATGGAATACGGCAGCCACAGTCCCATAGGGACTGCGAACGGCTCCCGTCCCATTCACTTGTGTGTACGGCGTCTGTGTGGGAACTGCGCATGCGCCGCTCCCACACAGTCCAACTTGAAATTGGCGCCGTCCGGCGCCATTTTCCTGTGGACCGGAAGTCGCGGCCGGACAGTAATATTACTACTTCCGGTCGCGGCTTCCGGACTTGTGCACTTGGACCAGCGGCAGCAGACGGAGCGGACGGGCCGGAGGGAGCCGCGGCGGCAGGAGCAGGTAAGAGATTTCAATGTATGTTCGTGTTTGTGTGTGTTTACTACTGTATGTAAACCTACTACACTGTGTGTTAGCTCAAAAAATGGCGACACACAGTGTAGGAGGTTACACCGTTCAAACCCCTCATTTATCCCGGCACTAGCCAGGATAAAGGAGGGGGGGATGCTGAGAGCTCACTAGAGCGAGGGCTTTTTACCCAATTTTGCAGCAGAAAAGCTATGTGGTTGCTTTACCACATGCTTTTGGGAATGGCTCCATCTAGTGACCAGAAATGGTAAATACTATAAATTTGAATCCAATTGAATCCAATTTATAATATTTCCTGACTCGTGAAAAAAATAAAAAAAATGTGAACAATGTTTAATCACCCACACACTAAATGTTTAATTTAAAAAAAAACAACATGTTTTTCTGGCAACACATTGCCTTTAAGAACCTTTGTCATGTGACTATGATGTCACCAAAGGTCCTACTCCTCTCCTAATTGATGTTTTGGGGTCATTTGCGCAAAATCGAGGCAAAAATGCAGCGTTTTTTTGTAAATGCGTAGAAACATTTAGAGACAATGCAGTTATGCACAAATCATGCTCAATTTGCAGCAGTTTTGAAGTAAAGATGCAAAAATATAGAAAAAAATATGCCTGGGCTCCCCTGAGTTAATCAGAGACTGGGGCCTGGAACATGTGCTCCAGGAGCACCAATGATAATCCGGCCCTGGCCACAGCCCTTTTTCAGGTTTTCATTTTTGTTTTTTCCTCCCCACCTTCCAAAAGCCATAACGTCTTTATTTTTTCGTCGATATAGTGCTATGAGGGCTTGATTTTTGCGGGACGAGTTGTAATTTTTCTTTGCACCATTTACTGTGCCGGATATTGTACTAGGAAACGGGGAAAAAATTATTTGTGGGGTAGAAAAGGAAAGAAACAGTGATTCCTCCATTGTTCTTTGTGCATCGTTTTTACAGAGTTCGCTGTGCAATTCAAACAACATGTTCACTTTATTCTGTGGGTCAATACGATTACGGCGATACCAAATATGTTTGTTTTTTTCTATATTTTACTACTTTTACAAGTTAAAACCTAAGTGTAAAATATAAAATGTATTTTGTGTCGCCAAATTCCGAGAGCCATAACTTTTTTATTTTTCCGTCGATTATGTAGTATGAGGGCTTATTTTTTGCGGGATAAGCTGTAGTTTTTAATGATACCATTTTGGGGTACATGTGACGTTTTGATCACCTTTTATTTCATTTTTTGTGGGAGATTAGGTGACCAAAAAATTTAGATTCTGGTGTGTGCAATTTATTTTTTTTCCGGCGTTCACCGTGCGTGTGAAATAATGATATAATGTAATAGTTCAGACTTTTACGGACGCGGCGACGCCAATTATATTTATTTATTATATTACCATGCTCTAGGGGGAAAATGGGAAAAGGGGGACTTTTTGAACTTTTAATTTTAATTATTTTTTTTACATTAAAAAAAACGTTATTTTACTAATTTTTACTTTATTTTTTTATTAGTCCCCGGACTTCAACCAGCGATACTAAGGTATTGCAGTATATCGTGACTCTGACCGGAGGCAGGGCTTAATAGGAGCACAAAGATGGCGGACCTGGGGGCCTTCATTAGGCCCCCAGGCAGCCATAGCAACCATCGCCCCCCCTGCGATTGCGTTGCGGGCGGGCGCGATGAACTGTTAGAGTGTGTCACCCCCCTCTTTCTAACGATTTAAATGCTGTGGTCGCTATTGACCGCGGCATGGAGCGGATTCACTCCGTGAGCCCGTTCCATACTTCCCTTACCCAACTTTGGGAAGGGGTTAAAGATTATTTTAATAACCAATTAACGGTAATATTTAGAGATACATACGATTTATTGATCGTATTTGGATTGTTGATATGACAGGTTACGTGTGCAACCCTGCACTTTGACCCTGTGTGACGTCTGCTCTTCTGATTATATAAATAATTGTCAACGTGAATTATAATTTTCCATGCCTGAAAAATTTGAGGCAGCGCTCAAATGGACGGTGAAAAATAAGAAGCATTATTCACCTAAATGTGCAACGCTTCCTCCTCAATTGAGTTGGTCTAAAACATCGCACATGTGGGTGATACAATACTATTTCTTATTTGAACACATTAGCTTTTCTTTTTTATTACTTTTCTAGTCACCCTGTATTTATATATCCCCCCTCTTATACTATGGTATCTTCTTTGTACACCATGGTGCCATAATGTGATGACTTCATAAAGCAGATATGTCATCCACCTTCTTAACCAATCATGGTATGTTCTTCCATGGTGTCATAGTGTGATGACATCATAAAGCAGTCATGGGTTAACTTATCACTTTCTCCTTGATTTGACCTCTCTGATTATGGCGAGTGTACTGAGCAGAATGCTTATTTTCTGGCTTATTTTTGCTTTATTTGTTGCTGAAACAGCAGCATCTGAGAATGACCGACCATCCAGGTCTTCTCCCATCCCAGCTTATGCTGAAGGTAAGAACAATGTCCTTTATTATATGTAATATGGAAGCTTGTAGATAGAAATGCCGCAGTTGTGGATTCTCTAGTGTGAAGAACTCCCTTTTATTACATGTGTTTTATACATAGGGGGGATATAAAGTGGGTGACCTCTTAAAAGCAGATCTCCAGGACCCCCCGTTATTACGGCTCATTTGTCTCAGTACATGGGAGGCCGTTATCTTACTGTAATATACATGTTATGTGCACATAGTATATACTTATCTCTGGTATTGATGGAAATGTAATGATAAAGGAGGTGAACCCTTTACCAGTGACTACAGATGTACAATGTAGGACCCTCCAGTAATCCACAATCTGCTATTACATATCACTACGATGTTTGGCCCCAGATGTCACCAATGATAATAAAAGGTCATGTGTTTCATTCTTTTCTTATAGGAGAAACACAACGTGTTTTTCTCAGGGGTTTGAGACAACTCAAACAAATCATGGATAAATTTCAGTCCGTACAAGGTAAGTTTATTTATTGCCACCATTTTATTCTACAATTATGTCAATCACACAGAGATCACAGTGACCGGACCCCCAACTAATCTAAGAACAAGGGGGTCCTGTCCCCATACTGTAAATTATAAGGAATATTAGAAGTCATGTAGAAATGTCCTCAGCCGGCAGCCTGTTATATGTCATACAGCTCCCTGGTGACCTCTAATGTTCTTCTCAGTTACAGTAGGAGATACATGATCACATATATAATAATAACAAATTGATACTATAAACATATGATGTATATTATACTCAGCATAGATAATACAGGAAACATAAATAACCAATAAATGGAATGTCCTTCACATAGGAACATCTGATGTACAAACTGAAAAACCTAAAACACGTCTGAGGAAAATTGTGGTGACTCTTCCTCCGACCATCGATGGTAAGTGTCTTCTGGACGTCTTCTGTGTCTTCAATGGCAGAAAACTCATTATATTCATCATTTACATTGTTTATTTGATTTTTCTATAATATATTATTTTATTATTTACAGAAAAGACGTCTGGCGAGATAATAAAACCATCGTCCATCGCCGTGCCAACATCCCCTGCAGGTAATATAATAACACATTATAGAACAGACTCATCTCTATCCATAGAGGACATAATGGCTCCGCTTATACATGCAGCAGTCAGGGACAGAAGATACAAGTCTCCATCCCGCACATTGTCTTCTGAGTCCACACTCAACATCCAGGAGGAGGAACCTGAAGACACTTGTGGTCAGCAATGTATAGAAGGTCGTCCAGTCAGGAGGAGGAATCCTGGAGACATTTCAATAGACTAGAACCCATTACTTCACCACATAGAGTCATGTATTACACTAGAACATGGTCCCTAATGATCCCCCAATGCTGATATATAGGGAGAGTAAGGAACAATAAGGCGTCTACTACATGTGGAGAAGGTGGGCTCCTCCATTATATTGTCTCCATAACAATGTTGTATGTGAATGACTCTCTGCTCTGTGCTGCACATCAGAATGGATTAGGATTATTAGGATTAGATCAATAATTTCTCTGTATTTTTCTTCCAGGTCCAACAAGTGCAGTAACAACAAGCACAACACAGGGGTTTACATTCCCGACTGCTTCTGATCTACAGGGGATCGGTGAGTTCCCTAGATACATATATTGTCTGTTCTAGTACGAGGCTGATACTGGAATAAGATTCTCCATATATTGGGGTCACTTATTGTTATTTCTTTATGAATAATTATAATATGTTCTTGTTTATTATAGTAAAGACGTCTGCTGCAACTGAACAACCGTTGCCGACCACCACGACCACATCCCCTGCAGGTAATATAATAACACATTATAGAACAGACTCATATCTATCCATAGAGGACATAACGGCTCAGTTTATACATGGAGCAATCAGGGACAGAAGATACGAGTCTCCATCCCGCACATTGTCTTCTGTGTCCACACTCAACATCCAGGAGGAGGAACCTGAAGACACTTGTGGTCAGCAATGTATAGAAGGACGTCCAGTCAGGAGGAGGAATCCTGGAGACATTCCAGTAGACTAGAACCCATTACTTCACCACATATAGTCATGTATTACAGAGTTGATGGATTAGGATTATTGGGATTAGATCAACAATTTCTCTGTATTTTCTTCCAGGTCCAACAAGTGCAGTAATAACAAGCACAACACAGGGGTTTACATCCCCGACTGCTTCTGATCTACAGGGGATCGGTGAGTTCTCTAGATACATATATTGTCTGTTCTAGTACGAGGCTGATATATTGTACTAAGTATCTATATATAAAGTAGATGATTAATAATGCAGTTTAATGACTTCTATGTAATAGAATAGACTGGACAAGCTATGAATATATAGTTATGGAGGGTAATTCAAGTACTTTTCTCACATAGGACACTCCAATGGAATTTCCACCAAAAAACAACTAAAATCCATCATTGTTCCACGTGGAATCCTCCATGGTAAGTTTATCTTGATCTTCTTGTTGTTCTCAGCTTCATATCTTGTTCTTCATGTGGAATCTATAATTAATAAAAATGTAACATCTCTAAATGTCCCAGTGTAGAAGAAGCGGAGATGTAGAGGGGACTGGAAATCATGGAAATATTACAGGAAATATATATGACACTCTTATCTGGAAATAATAATTCCTAAGAGAGTCTGAATATTCAGTTACATCTCTGTAGTCTATTTGGTAGAAATGAAATCTTCAATAATAAAAGTGAATGTGAATTTTTATCATACAGGAGAAATTGGTTTTACCACAACAATTCAACCAAAGAAAATCCGGGTTGTATTTAGGAGAAAGCTTGGTAAGTTCTGTCTGAGGAATATCTTTATAACCATTGAGACAATTAATCTCCTGAAAATTACATGTAACCATGACCCAATGTATTTCTACAGACAGTAATTGTCATGAGGCAGTTGTAATTGGAGCTGTTATATATATATATATATATATATATATATATATATATATATATATACATATACATACATACATACATTTATAGTGCATGTAGCTCTGGCCTTATACCTACAATATAATAAAGTATCTCATACAAAGACCTTTTCCAGACTGGCACGCCACTCACCAGTGTTATTTATATATGACCCATTAGAATAACATGAATGGATTTGGCCCTTTGCTCTACATGACCCTTTATTCCACTATCAATGAAGGAAATATCTCCTGATGGAGCTCACACTCATATTCTACATTGACTGACAATATACACCAGGTTCTCCTCCAGTCCACTATACCCCATAGCTTTCCTGTGATAAATGGGTTCAATAATCTGGTTGATTAGAAAGCACAGAACCTACACAGTGGCCATATATAAACACTAATACACTGCAGAGTAATACATTAGGAGGAAACATCTGCAATGGATTGAAGAAGATGTAAGGAAATACATGTTGAGTGTACTAATGCCCACTAATGCCACAGCCTGTTACCAGTAGATGTATCAGTCATTATGAGAGTAGATATACTGCATACCAGTCAGTCATATTTTGCCGTTACCTGGGCATAGACCGTTATGTCTCTTATCTTATGATTACAAGTTCTAACTATTCCACTATTAGAAGCATCAGACACTCATATCTATAATATCACAATATCAGGATTCATACTTTAATCTCATGGCCTTTATCATTTTGTTTCTGATTTTCAGGTCGTAAAATCAATGAGGACATAGAAACATCCGACCATGCAGGTAACGTCTTCTCCAGTCTATTACATCATTCATATTATATATATAAACTTGTAAAGAATGACCCTCACAGATGTAATAAATAACACTGTACATAGAAATACATTTATTAATGGACTAGCAAGTTAGTGGCTCTACAGGGGTTAAAATCATGTATTTCTAACACTTGACCCTGCAGGGTGACTATATTATTAGTCAGGGAAATGAAATCCCCAGTGACCACAATGTCCCCTCCATGTCACTGGCAGGTACACGGTTAACTATAAGACCCTGTAATTGTGACATGGGTAGAAGAGGGATATTGGGGTCTATTGCAGTCACCAGGGAATTTTTAGGTTTTGGGTGTCGTTAGGTCTTGAATATTAAATAAGTTGCAGTAAATTATTTGCACCTCAGCAGCAGGATATTTGTTACATCCATGATGGCGGCTTTTTATTTTCAGGAGAAAGCCGACACTTTATTGTAGAAATCTAACTGCTCCAAATAATACAATACAAACCAAGCAGAACTGTAGATGCTGCAAATCAATTAGACATTTCTAAGAAAATTGTAGACAATCGTTCTTAATAAAGTGTAAATAATGCGGTAGATTTTGTACCAGATCTGGACAACCTACCTCTAGAATAATAAAGGTTAATGGCTGGAATTTTATCATGTAGGTGAAACCGATATACAGAAAGAGCTAAAAATATTAAAGAAGATGATGGCTGGGACTAAAAAGAAGCGCGGTAAGTTCTATGTGAGGTAATTCTTTATAGACACTGAGAAAATAACACTTATAATATAACATCGTATCTCATATAAACAGGGAGGCTATGGCTGTAGACCCAGCACTATATACAAAGACACAGCAGATGACACAGTAACACATGTAACTCTGAGACACTGGTCAGGGAACAGTTTTCTGATTAACATAATATCCATTTAATGACATTTCTAACAAGTAAATGATTATAAGATGTCGTTGAGTAAGAGAATATAAGTCACATACACTGGAATTATATAATAGAATTTGTGTTTATGTCAGAACGGGCAGGTCCAGTGTCATGGTAATGCCCACTAATGTCACAGCCTGTTACCAGTGGATGTATCAGTCGTTATGAGAGTAGATATACTATATACCAGTCACTGTCAGTCATATTTGGTCTGGACCTGGGCACAGACTGTTATGTCTCTTATCTTATGATGACAAGTTCTTCTATCTATCCCAATATTATAAGCATAACACAGTTATAGCTATAATATCACAATATCAGTATTTGTATCACTTGTTTTATTTTAGCTTCATGGAATTTTAAATGATTTCATTTTTAATTTTTAGCTCGTAAAATCAATACAGGAAAAACATCTCCTGAGAAGGCAGAAACCATCTACCGTGCAGGTAACGTTTACTTCAGTCTTTAAGATCATTCTGGTCATTGATATAAATGTTATATACACAGATGTGGGGCTCATGTACAGCATCATGTTATGCCTCTATACCACCTCCGAGTTATACAGAGTCGTAATATGGCGCCCATAGACATGTGGAGGGTTTTCGGTCTGATTCCATATTAATCTGACATAGAGCACCTATAGCTCCATAGTACGGAGCTGCAGGAATTGTGTTCTCCTCTGTACAGGCTCCGTGCACACGCCATATACTGACATTTATACATAACATTCACACCAGAAATAAGTAGTGACCAGAAGAAAATATTTACTAATGATGAACTGTGTGACACGTCTTATTTCCAGAATTATCACCAGCGCCACCAGATTATGACGAGGAGTCCTATCCCTGGATGGAAGTAACAACAACTGAACGTAAGCTTCTCTACTCTCCCACATCTCTCATCTCTGTAATACAGTTCTGATAATCAATTATTGATTTTCTAATCATTTTCTTGTTTTCCAACAGCCTCTTATCAAACAACCATAAAAACACCACCAGCCCCAGCAGCAATCCAGAAACTAAAAGTGCGTCTAGCAGCAGCAAGAAAAATGGCTGCAAAAACGAAAACAACGGCGCATATAGCAGCCGCAATAAGAGCGCCAACCATCCGTACAACAACAGCGCATACAGCAGCCGCAATAAGGGCGCCAACCATCCGTACAACAACAGCGCATACAGCAGCCACAATAACAGCGTCTCCAGCCACACAACAAGGTCTTGCAGCCACTGCCAGCATTACAGACGACAGCCTGAGAAAAATCCTGATCATCAGCGGTGCTGTCGGCGTTCCACTCCTGCTGGTCGCTGCCCTGTTAGTGCTGCTACTAGTGAAGCTGCACAACATTCAGAAATTGCTGGAAAGAGAAAGTGTCTGATGAGCGCTGCTGCTTGTAGAATATCGCTTGTTCTGGCTCTGGCACATGACATCTTGGCTGGTAAAGTAGGTCAACATCTGGATTGAACATAATGGCGGCTGTGAAGGGTTTCGTTGAGAAGACTCCTCCATCTCTTTAGTGGTGATCTATCATCAGAGGCGTAACTTGAAGCTCCTGTGTCCCAATGTAAAATCTACAACAGGGCCCCGACCTACCATATATCATTTATAATACTGGTGTCTTCTTATGCGGCCCAGGGCTTTTGGGCCCCTCAGACTCCAGGGCCCGGGTGCACTCCCTATAGCTACGCCCCTGTCCATCATTATCATAACTATGAGGACAGTATTCGGGAGTCCTGGTGATTGCCGGTGTGATAGTGAATGTGCGTGTTTCCACCATTATGTCAGTGTAGTGATATCATAGACTGACAATGGCGCACTATTAATTCATCACAGATTCTCTGGTAGAAGCAGCTACGAGACTTTTCATTCTTGCTGTGAGGAAAGTGTGATAACAACTGCACAGATATTCATTACTATCAATAAACTTCTACCACTCACCTGTGTCTGTGGAGCGTTGTATTAATAATATTCCTTCTCTGAGTGAAAAGCGACTTCACATATAGAAAGGCTTCGCTCGGAGGCGGCTACCGGGGCACTTGCCCAAGAAGCAGTATGTGGGGTGTGCGCAACATGGGCCCCCTCCAGATTTAAAAAGAAATGATAAAAATCGTCTGTTATCTATTGGTCTAATCCTATAGATAGCAGCATGTATACTTCTCTCCTCGCTCCTGACTCTTCTTCAGCTCCGGGCACAGCTGCACTGGGTCCCTATGCTGGTTAGCGTCAGGACACATTCTGTAGCGCTCGGAGCTGAACAAAATACTGAAGAAATGTGGGTAAGTATATAGTTTGGGGTCTGAATATGTATTTATGTCATGACAGGAGTCAGATGTTAATATAGAGGCCCAGTCTGGTGTGTGAATTAATTTAGGGTTCTGTTCTATATTAATAAATAAATATATTTATGTAGTTCAGAAACAAATATAGTAGTTTGATATTAATATAGGGATTGGGTCTGGCGTCTGATATTAGCACCTTCTGACATTTAACGTCATAGATCCTTTTTTATATATATATATATATTTTTATTATTTTTTTTAGTGAGGGCAGGGTTTTTCCAGGATTTTCCAGTAATGACCTCTGGGACCTACACCGAATGAATGGGGACCTGCCGTGACTGGATAAACAATGAAGGGGCCGGAGAACTGTGGCCCCTTCATTAGCCTTTCTTCTAGTTAGTCTTAATTTCTTCTAGTTTGTCTCCTTTAAATAAATACAGTACAATAAATACTCAGGTTTCCTTTGCTTATATTACTTATTTTTTAATGGCAGAAACCATTCAGTGTAACAACAATAGGAAACATGCGAAAGGGGGCAAATACTTGTTCACATCACTGAACTTAAATACAGCACACTTTTAAAGGGCAATTTCCGCTGCCCCTTCAGCTATAGGACAAGTAATGATCATGGTGGGGTGCTAAGAAAGTAATACACACATTGTATCCCTACATACAGTAAATATGATATGATTGGGACTACTCTCCATGTCTCATGCAATATATATAGGCAAACCTCCTAACCGTCCCAGGCGGCTGGTGGTTTGTCCCGGTTTCAACTGTATCTGCATCTTTAAGAGGCAGATAAAGTTGAATCCAATGGTGAAGCAGAGAGCCGTCAGCTCCATGCTTCAACATTTACTATATAAAGGCAGCCATGAGCGGCTTGGCAGAGACAGGCATGATGCTGTGACGTCATCAAACCTGCCTGCGCCGAGTCATACACAATTCACAGCCCATAGGAGACCTGCCAAGGGATCTCCTCCACTCATCGTGGAAACAAGGACAGGTCTTTATTTTATAGCCCTCTTCCGATCATGTCTGACAACATCTCATTAGGGTTGAGGTCAGGACTCTGTTTTGGCCATTCTAAAACACAACTCTTCGTTTTCAACCATTCTTTAGTTGGTTTGTGTGTTTTAGGTGATTGCCTTGTTGCATGACCCAACGCCTCTTCAGCTTTGGGTCACGGACTGCTGCCATTTGTGATAAAAAAGCTTAAGTCATCTATATTACACGAGCCCGTCTTCTGAGACATTCTGAAAGATGTTGTCAACAACCAGGCTTTGTGTGCCTTTATTTAATAAGCAAAGCACCTGTGAAACCCACACTTCCGACCTCACCTCCTTAATTGAAACACCTTTTCCCAATTAGCTCTTGGAGAAGTCATTAACACAGAGGTTCACTTACTTTTTCTTCTTGCAGTGTGAATATTTACTCAATGTGCTTAATAAACGACATGAAAAGTACAACCTCTTGGTTTGTTATCAGTTTAGATTGTGTTTGTCTAAAATTGTGACATTCTATTAGTAATCAATGCAGAAATCCAGGTACTTCCAAAGGGTTCACTAAGGCTTCGTTCACATCTGCTCCAGGGTCCCGTTACGACGTTCCGCCTGAGTCTTCCGTCAGAATGAGACCCTGTCTCGATTTCAATGGTGCCGGATCCGGTGCCAATGGTTTCCGTTTGGTTCCGTTGTGCAAGAGTTCCGTCGTTGACTGAATCAATAGCATAGTCGACTACGCTATTGAATCCGTCAAAACAACGGAGCTCTTGTACAACAAAGACAAACGGAAATCATTGGCACTGGATCCGTTACCATTGAAATCAATCGTGATTGAAAAGTAAATCTATGGTTTCCGTTTGTGTCAGTTAGGGCTCCGTTCCGACGTAAAGCTCAGACACAACGTTGGAACGGAGCACTGACGCAGATGTGAACGAAGCATTACTTTGTCTTGCAACTGTAAGTGCAATCCAGCCTTGAACCTCAACGCATGCACGTGCATCCATCGAGTATAGAGGATCATTGCAAGTAATAAATAATTGTATACCGATCATGGGTCATGAGTGCTGCCAAAGTGAATTTTTCAGAAAAAGCTGTTTGTAGATGGGCCACTTTCCTATGGGACCTGATTTATCCATAGAGGCAGGCCATGCAACCACTATAGGGCCTGTGGTGAGAGAGGGCGTCGCACTGAAGTGCTTTTACTTCTTGCTGAGTTATAGCGTTTGCCTGCCACTAGAGTGAGCTTGCTGCATAAAAAAATCATATAGCTCCATTGAGTTCAATACTAGCTATATAAATCCATATGCAGTGAGCTCCCCCTAATGGTGGCTGCATGCAGTCAAAATTATAATTTTTAATAAGAAGTAGTCACCCACATATCACTTTCTCTCCTGGCTGGTGAAAGTCATCCTTTTGCCGGAGCTCATTCATGTAGGATGGAGCTCAGTCTGTTATTCTATGTGTCCCTATGATAACTCTACATTTTCTAAAAGCTTATGTAACTTAAATCGTCCTGGGCCCATCTCCTTGAAGCACAATTAGTCAGGAGCATAATTGAATTTCAGAAGATGTAACACACATTGGTAGATCAAGAAAAGTTCTGAGCACTCACTGGTGGATGTAGAAAGGATCTTTTGACCCTTCTTCACATGTACAGGGTGCCATATATATGGACTTAGCCACATTGTTTCCAGGCATCTTTATACAGGAGCCAAGAGATAGGCAGAAGGGCTCTAGTTTTTTAGTAAGTATGCTTTATTAACATATGCGTTTAGGGTATTCACCTGGATTTCTCATGAGCACATGTGTGTAAATGTAATCCAAAAGTGTACAACCCCTTAAAGCAATGGTGTCAAATAATGTATGAATTTAAGACACAAGTTAAGAGTAACATGCTAGAAGCATTGCTGAAAGCACAACATTTTATTAGTGGATCCTGTGATAAGAAATAAGAACACAGTGTTTACAGGAAAAAGACACAAGACTTATCTCTGCTATTTAAAGAGGCTCTGTCACCAGATTTTGCAACCCCTATCTGCTATTGCAGCAGATAGGCGCTGCAATGTAGATTACAGTAACGTTTTTATTTTTAAAAAACTAGCATTTTTGGCCAAGTTATGACCATTTTTGTATTTATGCAAATGAGGCTTGCAAAAGTACAACTGGGCGTGTTGAAAAGTAAAAGTACAACTGGGTGTGTATTATGTGCGTACATCGGGGCGTTTTTACTACTTTTACTAGCTGGGCGTTCTGACGAGAAGTATCATCCACTTCTCTTCAGAACGCCCAGCTTCTGGCAGTGCAGACACATAATACACGCCCAGTTGTACTTTTACTTTTCAACACGCCCAGTTGCACTTTTGCAAGCCTCATTTGCATAAATACAAAAATGTTCATAACTTGGCCAAAAATGCTCGTTTTTAAAAAATAAAAACGTTACTGTAATCTACATTGCAGCGCCGATCTGCTGCAATAGCAGATAGGGGTTGCAAAATCTGGTGACAGAGCCTCTTTAAGATATCGGAGAGAGCACATTTTCATTCTAGACACATTAATTTGCATAAACACATCATCTCCTGCACTCAGGAACACAGACACAAATCCCAGAATGGGTTAAAAACTGGTTGAATGGAACAGCTAACCTGCAATGTCAGCACCGGGGTCCCCTCTGAACACCCTACACCCACATCGATTGCAACATTTGGCGTTCTCGGCAGTAGGTTTTCGATATTATAGCTTTAGTCTTGCATTAAAGGTCTTTCTGAGCAATGTATTAGTCTTGGATAGTTGATAAGTACCGATGAAGTAATGTAAGTACCTTGACTACACTGCGATAAAATCAATAAAAAAAATGAAAAGATTTTACTATTGGTGAATTGTAATGACATCATTGTTTAGTTGATGGTTGTCATGAATAGAAAATGTCTTCTTCTAAGCACTGATTTATTTTCTCACAGAGATGTATAATCCTAAATCCATATCCTGAATGTAGCAAGACCGAGATGTTTCTATAAGGTGACCTTTCACTGAAGTACAAAAGAACGACCTGGATGTCGACTTAAAGAGGGGCGTGAATGGTCGCTAGAAAGGACAGGTCTTGAGGAGCATTTTAATTCAACCCGAGTATGCCCACACACATGCAAACATGCCAACTCACACCTATGAATGATTTACATATGAGTATATGTACCAAAGTACAAATACATACATACATACATACATACATACATACATACATACATACATACATACATACATACATACATACATACATACATACATACATACATACATACATACATACATACATACATACATACATACATACATACATACATACATACATACATACATACATACATACATACATACATACATACATACATACGTGTTTGAGCGATGTAACCCTCTGTGTTTCCTAAACTGTTGGTATCTTCTCCTAGAAAAAGTCACTGCCCCCGATATTCTAAAAAAAAGAAAAGAAAAAGCCAGGAATCGGTAAATCTTTCGGAAATAATTCATCTTGGAGAAGGAACACAAACCAGGGGCAGGAGAATTAGTTTGGGTCTAGCCTAGGCTGGTGATGTTGGCACAGCCACCAGGAGGCGCCACAATGCGCTGAGTAGTGCGACGGGAAATATTGTCATCAACCTGTGCCCCTGCAAGAACAAGTCAATAAAAGGTAAGACATAAATTGTCCAGAATATTTGCAGAAGAGGAAACAGCAAAATGGAAAATCAGAGATGTTTCCAGTTTATAGAATATAAACAGGATAATGTGATATTTTACTAGTTCAGACTTTTACGGATATATTACGTTAATTTTTTTTATTGTTTACATAATTTTTTGTATAAAATGGGAAATGGGGGATTTTTTAACTTTACATATTTTTGAAAATGTTATTAACGGGTTCCAAACTTTAAAAAAACCTTTTCACATGTCATAGTGACATGTCAGAAGTTTTGATCTGTGGGTGTCCGAGCACTGAGACCTCCACCGATAGCTAAAACAAAGCCGCAGTAGCACACGGGTGAGCGCTTTTACTGTTTTGTGTCTGATCGGCTTTCCTCTGAAAGTCGAGAAAGCGGTGTATGGACTCATAATTAAGCCTGTACACCGCTCCGAGGAAAGCCAATCAGAAACACCCAAGCACTACTGCCACTTTGTTTCAGCCATCAGTGCTCGGACACCCACCTATCAAAACTTCTGACATGTCACTATGACATGTCAAATGTTTTTTAAAAGTTTAGCTAATTTTTTTTTAGTCATTTGGCAAGGCTTAATTGTAGGGCACTGATGAGAGACCTGGATGCCTTCAATAGGTCTCTGTCTGTCATTGCAACCATTGCGGGGGGTGATTGGGGGACAGAGGTAGCCTACTCCCTCTGCCACGGTCACTATTGACAACAGCATCTATCGGAGGGGGAAAATGGCCAGGATAGGAGTTATCACCAATTTGTTTCCTACCACTAGAGTAAGAATATGAGCAGAAACACATCTAAACACCCCCTTTGCCTATGCACCATTTTTCGACTCGTAACCCGGATGTCTACTGGCATCTGGATCGCAGAGATTTTCGGTCTCTTCAGCTTTCATGACTTTGTGAAAGTGAGATGTCTAGACTCTGTATATCCTGAACTTTTATTTCAAACCCCTATCTCCTATTGCAGCTGATCGGCGCTGCAATGTAGATAACAGTAACGTTTTTCTTTTTAAAAAACGAGCATTTTTGGCCAAGTTATGAGCATTTTTATATTTATGCAAATGAGCCTTTCTTATGGACAACTGGGCGTCTTTAAAGTTATTTCCAACTGGGCGTGTATTGTGTTCGTTACATCTGGGTGTGTTTACCTGTTTTACTAGCTGGGCGTTGTGAATGGAAGTGTATGATGCTGACGAATCAGCATCATCCACTTCTCTTCGTTACCACCCAGCTTCTGGCAGTGCACAGACACACAGCGTGTCCTCATGAGAACACGCTGTGACGTCACTCACTTCCTCCCACAGGGGGAACGAGCGAGGACACGCTGTGTGTCTGTGCACTGCCAGAAGCTGGGTGGTAACGAAGAGAAGTGGATGATGCTGATTCGTCAGCATCATACACTTCTATTCACAACGCCCAGCTAGTAAAACAGGTAAACACACCCAGATGTAACGAACACAATACACGCCCAGTTGGAAATAAGATTAAAAACGCCCAGTTGTCCATAAGAAAGGCTCATTTGCATAAATATAAAAATGCTCATAACTTGGCCAAAAATGCTCGTTTTTGAAAAAGAAAAATGTTACTGTTATCTACATTGCAGCGCCGATCAGCTGCAATAGCAGATAGGGGTTTGAAAATCTGGTGACAGAGCCTCTTTAATTCAAATTGCTGTTTTGATGAATGGATCGCTGCGTCTTTGCTGATACAAGTTTTCCATGTCCTAGTCAAGCAATGGTGGAATGGGCAGTCTGAAATGAAGAACTCACCTGACAAGCTGAATCCAGACTGGTGTAGGTTCCTTATGGGCTGCGCTGGTTGTTTGGCAGGTGATGTCTTGGCAGAAGAGCCAGGTGTTACGGCTTTTGGAGTCTCAGAAACTTCACAGACGGGCCCATCATACAGTCCACGAGGGACTCCTCGCAGCTCCGCAAGCTGAAGGGATATTATTATACAATGTTAGGCTTAAAGGAAATAGATTTGCCGTCTAAAAACTTTTCCAAATTCTTTTTCCTCACAGCTGTGCTCTTCTTCCAGATCCTCCTACAACTATTCAACCATTGTCTCCTCCTGATGCTCTTACTAGACCATCCCAAACACTATCAATAGGAGTTGACTCAAGGTTAGTGCCACCCTTTGTGGTTTCCTTATGATCATACTCTGCCTTCACCTGGATGTCATCCTAGAAGCTACTGTAACCAAATAATCTACATTTGTTCCTCGCCGGAATCAATACTGAATGAGCACTGAAAAATTATCTAACAGTCAGTTCCAACCCCTATCTGTTAAAAAATGTGAACAGAAACAGCCCGTTTTCCACAGGATAGGTAATGAATATCTGGTCGTGGGGGGCCAACTGCTGGAATCCACACCGATCTCGAGCTTACCTTGCTGTTTCTGGGAGCCCCATAGGAATGGAGCGGTACTGCACATGCTTGACCACCGCTCCATTCATTTCTATCGGCTGCCATAAAAATTAATGTAACGGTAGCCAAGCATGTGCACTACCGTTTCATTCCTATGTGGCTCCCAGGAACGGCAAGATAAGCCTCGTGATCGGTGGGGATCCCAGAAGTTATACCCAAACCGATCAGATATTTATCACCTATCCCGTGGAAAGGTGATAAATATTGATTATGGAAAAAAGTATTTAACCCCTTAATGACCAGCCTATTTTAGACCTTAATGACCAAGCCATTTTTTGCGTTTTTCCATCATCTCATTCAAAGAGCTATAACTTTTTGATTTTTGCATCGACATAAGGTCTTGTTCTTTGCGGGACAAGTTGTAATTTTTAATAGCACCATTTTGGGGTACATAGAATTTATTGATTAACTTTTGTGAACTTTTTTTGGGGGGGAATAGAAAAAATACTGCAATTTCGTCACACTTTTTTGCGTCCTAAATTTACGCCGTTTACCGTGTGGTATAAATAACATAATAACTTTATTCAGCGGGTTGTTGCGATTGCAAAGATACAAATTTATATAGATTTTGTATGTTTTACTACTTTTACACAGTGAAAACACTTTTTTCAAAATTATTTGCTTTTGTGTCTCCACAAAGCCATACATTTTTTATTTTTTTCGCCGATGCAGTTGTATGAGGGCTTTTTTTGCGGGATGACTTGTAGTTTTTATCGGTACCATTTTGGAGTAAATGCGACTTTTTGATCACTTTTTTATCACATTTTTTTTAAGGTAGGATTCACAGAAAACAGCAATTTTTGCATTGTTTTTCATTTTATTTTTTATGATGTTCACAGTGCGGGTTAAATGATGTAATAACTTTATACTTGGGGTCGTTACGGACGCGGCTATACCAAATATGTGTACATTTTTAACTTTATTTTGTTTTTTAATACTAAAACAGTTTGTAAGGGGAAAAAGTGAGTTTTTAATTTTTTATTTCATTTTTATTTTTCGCTTTTTATTAAACTTTTTTTTTAAACTTTTTTACTAGTCCCACTAGGGGACTTCACTATGCGATCCTCCGATCACATTTATAATACACTGAAATACTGGCATGACCTAGCAGGCATTCACTAAAGGCAGACCTGGGGGCCTTTATTAGACCCCCAGCTGCCATCGGAGACACAGACACTCTGCGATCTTATCACCGGGTGTCGGTGGGATGAGAGGGAGCTCCCTCCCTCTCTCTCTCTCTCTCTCTCCATAACAACTCAGAAGCGGTGCTCGCTATTGAGCTCCGCATCTGAAGAGTTAAACGGGTGAGATCAATACTAATATCGATCTCATCCATTCGAGCAGGGATGCCCCAAGCCCTCAGCTACCTCTGGTAGCTGAGAGCAGGGAGATTTAACGGCTCCCTGCTCTGTTCATTTATTTCGATGCAGCGCCGTAAAAAGGCTATTGCATCACAATAAAGCCCGTTAGTGACCGCCGTAAAAACACTATGGGGCGGTCACTAACGGGTTAAGATATGGGATACTTGAATTTGTAGACACTTTAATTTCACTACTTCTGCTTCTGTCAAACATAATGATCCGTTACTCCCATTGACATATAGACAACACGTTTCATATGGGAGGATCAGTGATCACCGCAGGTCTAGCTCCAGACACCCTTGACAAACAGCTGATTTCGTTAGGGGATGTCCTGACCAGTTAGACATTTCCCTGCAGTGGAAATTTAGTATTACTTAGTGGCCATTCAGATGAATGCAATAAATCGACAGCTCGTGTCCGCCGGAGCTTCTTCATTGATGGTATATCTTTATTATAGTCGATCGATGTATGATCAGTGGAAATCCGGTCATGTGAACCTGCCAATCATGTGTACCAGGAAGCCTAGTCTTTCAAGTGAATGGGCTGAACTGCAATACAAAGCACAGCCAAACCTGTATATACATCGTTGTGTCTAGATAAACAATAAAGGGACCACAGCCCCTTAGGATAGATGGGGTTGGACCCTCACGCTCATACATTGACAACCTATTATTACACAATATTATTTACGTCCACATTAGGGATCACTCTTTTCTCCATATGAAAGAAAAAACTGATTCTACTCTGATTTAAAGGCATATGTACTACATGTATACTTTGCTCCAATGCATCTAAAATAAAAAGTTAAACAACTTTGAAAATAGTCCTGATTAAAAATATCCTACCGGTGTGTACAGCTCCTATGCAGACCTATATGTTTCCATGTTTACAGATTGCAAACACACCCTGTAATGTCTGATCCTATAGTCACATGCTTCTCTCTTCTATCCGTACCCTACTTCTTGATCATGTACTTTTGGTAAGTTTCAAGAATTAGGGCACAGATGGAAAATAGTAAAACATGATCACAGTATCAGACTACACAGGGTGGGTTTGTAGTCTGTAACCATGGAAACACAGAGGAATGCATAGGAAATTTAGACACAAAACAGTGGGACGTCCGTAATCGAGACTATTTGCAAAATTGCTTCATTTTTTATTTTAGATGCATTGGAACAATAAACAAAATTGGTTGCAAAGGTGTACATGGTCTTTATGTATTAATACCCTGAGTGCTGATGTCATCTTTTTTCCTGTACAGGGGGAAAGTATTGTTTCTGGTAAGCACTCAATAGCTAAAGGTCTATATTCTCTTAAATGCGTACATGCTTATCATATGAAGATCATTTTGCAGATTACAGAGTTTTTGGGGCATTTTGGCGTTTTGGTGTATTACCGCAGAGAGGAGGACATTGAATGGAGGGGTGGTCAACCATGCGCAATGCCGCTCCATTCAATGTCTTGGCTGTTTCAATCAGTCCCATAGACATTGAATGGAGCAACGGGTCGAATGCTTGACCTTCAATCACTTTCTCACTGCGTTGGTGGAAGATCGTAGACCTTGCAGGAACCAGAGGCAGCAGCCAGCACCGCAACTTGGTCAGTGAATCTGCTGTATAAAAGCAGCAGCTTCAGTGCAATGATTTTATTTATGTATCGCCCCTGCCCACCTGTCTCCCTCTTGGCCCTCCACAGAGCCCCTGTCATGGTGCATGTCCACCTGGCCCCACCCCCGCCATGCCACTTTCCACTCTCTTACCCACCCTGTCATACTCCGTGCACTGAAAGAAAATCCAATATATACATATAAATATATATATTGTAGCATATCCACGTGGTGCGAATATTTTAGATCCACATTCAGTTTTAATATTTTATATATATAAAGTTCAAGTAGATAGGAAAAACACAGCACTCAAGGTGAACTGAACATCAGGCCATGTGCACGTTACCAGTAGAAGGATGAATCAACTCCTTAGAATGGAATAACAGGAACAGAGGACAAGTAACAGCACCAGGACTTCAGTGTTGGGGAGATGTTGGTTTATTCACCACCAGGTGGAAAGAATGAGCAACGTTTCGGTTCACACCTGAACCTTTCTCAAGCTAATTCCATAAGTGCATAGTGCCACATATATATAGGGGAATACACAGGGTATACAGTAAATAGTGCAATAATAGTACATATGTTAAAAATGAATCAATACAAAGAACATCATCTTCTTTTGACGTCAGGCGGTGCAGGTACTCAGTCTACAGCGACGCCTTTTGGCGTCGCTGTAGTAGAGGGGGTTTATCGGCACCCTGGTGACATCTGCACTAAAAACCGGCTGTAAGTAACAGGTCCGGTTCTTAATGCAGCCATCAGGACCTGCCGATTTCGTCGTAACAGCAGGTGACCGCTGTGACAGCCAATCACAGCGGTCACATGCTGTTACTGCGTACAGAGCCGCCGGGAGTGTCTAAATGACAGCTCCTGCTCTAAGAACGAGCTGTTGCTAGCAGCTCTGTTCTTAGAGCAGTGATCAGGAGCCAATAGTATTGGTTCCTGAACTTTTGTGATCACTATGAGATCCAATCATAGTGATCACTACTGTAAAATAAAAGTAAAAACATGTATCGGTTTCTCCTCACTGTTCTAGCTGTGGAGAGAAACAGATACAAGTGTGTCAGTGTCCCCACACAAAATCACTTGTCCCTTACACAGTTTATTAAAAACAAACAAACATTTTTTTCAGTATTTTATAGTATATAGTATATACATATATATATATAAATATATTTACTGTATATACTAAGAATCGTACTATAAACTACTTTCTTTTTAGGGTACGCTGTTAGACGGCGTGTACGCTGTTAGGCCTCATGCACACGACCGTAGCCGTGTGCACGGCCGTGATTTTCGGGTCGGCCGGCTGCGGACTGTCCGCCACAGGCCGCCCGCAAATCGCGGGACATGCACATGGCCGCCACCATTGTTTTCAATGAGCCCGGACCGCAGAACAGGGCCGTAATAAGACATGCCCGTTCTTTCTGCGGTCCGGGCTCCCGGGCCGTGCAAGGACCGCAAAAACTACGGTCGTGTGCATGGCCCCATAGAAAAGAATGGGGCCGCAATTCTCCCGTGGATTTTCGGGGGAATTGCGGCCGCAAAAACACGTTCATGTGCATGGGGCCTTAGACGGCGTAGGGTGCTGTTCTGGGCTTGGGTTTACGGTTTGTGTTAGGCGTAGGGTTTAGGTTTAGGTTTGAAAAAAAAACAAACTAAAAAAAAACAATTAAAAAAAAAAAAAAAAAGTTTAATTCTTTTAGTGTTCTTAGTTGATTAGACTTCATGCACACGACCGTGCTCGTAATTACGACTCGTAATTATGAGCACGGCCGGGCATGGCCGGCCGCGGGCAGCCGGCCGCTTTTGCGAGCCGTGCTGTCATTATAAAGTATAGCAGCACGGCCCGTAAAATAGAAAAATAGAACATGTTCTATTTTTTTTAATGGCACGGGCACCTTCCCGTGAGAAAACGGGAAGGTACCCGTGGGTAACAGAAGTCTATGAGCCCGTTATTGCAGGTTGTAATTACGACCCGCAATAACGGGTGTTTTTACGGTCGTGTGCATGAGGCCTTAGTTGATAAAAAAAAAAAATTAAACCGCTAGTTCCATTTATTATTTGCGATTTAGACTGTATTATCATTATGGCTGCCAGAAGATACAGCGTTGAGGAAGCCTATCAGATGCTATGCTCAGATACGGATTCTGCATCTGAAGTTGAGCTTTTAGGGTATGTGCACACGTAGTGACCAAAAACGTCTGAAAATATGGAGCTGTTTTCAAGGGAAAACAGACCCTGATTTTCAGACATTTTTTGAGCAACTCACGGTTTTCGCTGCGTTTTCGCTGCGTTTTTTACGTCCGTTTTTGGAGCTGTTTTCATTGGAGTCTATGAGAAAACAGCTCCAAAAACGTCCAAAGAAGTGTCCTGCACTTCTTTTGACGAGGCTGTATTTTTACGCGTCGTCGTTTGACAGCTGTCAAACGACGACGCGTAAATAACAGGTCGTCTGCACAGTACGTCGGCAAACCCATTCAAATGAATGGGCAGATGTTTGCCGACGTATTGTAGCCCTATTTTCAGACGTAAAACGAGGCATAATACGCCTCATTTATGTCTGAAAATAGGTCGTGCGAACCCAGCCTTACTTGAAAGCGACAGCGAAAGTGTCGCTTCAAGGGATTCAAGTTGCGATGCAGAACGCATTTGTCCTGTACAAAAAATCAGCGGGCAGGGTGACATTCTTTGAATTTCAGGAGAAAGTGATTGAAGATCTCCTATTTCAATCTGCAGACCAGAGAGTAGTCCATGAGTCAGAGGATGTACACCGACTTGTTGAAAAACATTTTTTACACCCCATCCCTTCAACATCTAACCAAAAATACCCAAAAAAACGGTGTTGGGTCTGCAGCAAACGAGGACAGTGAAGTGAGTCACGATATTATTGTTCCGCTTGTCCTTCCAACCCTGGTCTATGCATAAGTCCCTGTTTTGTCCTTATCAATACACTATGGGCTTTATTACAGTTTTGTTTGGGTTTTTGGTGGACCTCTTACACCCGACAATACTTCTAGAAATAGCGACAATTATTTGGGGAGTAGTGGTCCTTTACTGTATCTATACATACGGTGTGGGACACTGCCCCTTTATATATTCTACAGGTGATTGGTTGTTTTGTGCACACGGCGGTTCCTACCTTGCCGGGCAGGGGCTTGTTATGGTGTACCACGTCACTTGGCACATTCGTCCCTTATATAGGGATTGATGGAGCTAAAGAGACGTTGTATGACCAGTCACTTTGAATAATAAAGTCATTACAGCCCTACAAATTTTCTTTCATCCTGTGAACATGCTCTAGTTTTCCACATAGCTGGATACATTCTTCCTCCTTTTTTTTGGATATATTGCCTTTTTCCGCCAACAGTTTAATACATTTTCCCACTCTAACTTACTATATATCAGAGCGGGTTGATATACATAATGTCTATGGACTGACATGATTTCAGGACAGCTGCTTTCTTAGCACGACATAGTCATAGGGTGTAGAAACTGTTAGGGACATCTATTTCTCAATCTAGAAAAGTAGAATCCTCCCATTTTCAAAGCAAAATGTGTGTCCTGAAAGCCTCCGGGTGCTCCCTTCCTTTTGGGTCCTGCCATGTGTCCAGGAAACACATTAGGGCCACAATGGGGATATTTGTGAACACAGGAGAAACAGGGTGATACATTTTCTGGTGCATTTCCTTATTCTCATGTCCTCTGTACAAGAAATCTGACCTTAAAATGACACATTTGTGAAAAAAAGTGAAATAAAATTTTCTTTCCACCTGCTTTGCATTAATTCCTGCGAAAACTGTGGGGTCAAAATACTTAGTACACACCTAGATGAATACCTTAAGCGGTCTAGTTTTCAAAATGGGGTCATTTATGGGGAGTTTCTATCTTTTTGGCAGCTCTTTGCCTCTATAAATGTGTAATGGGACCTGAAACATTTTCAAGCAAAATGTGTGTCCTGAAAGTCTTCGGGCGCTACCTCCCTTTCGGGCCCTGCCGTGTGTCCAGGCAACGCATTAGGGTCACAATGGGGGCATTTTTGAAAACGAGAGAAACAGGGTGATAGATTTTGGGGGGTGTTTCTTCATTCTCATGGTTGCTTTACAAAGAAATCGGTCTTCAAAGTGATACTTTTATATAAAAAGTGTTTTGTTTTTTTATTTCACCTGCTATGCATTCAATTTAGCAAAAAACTGTGGGGTCAAAATACTCACTACAGCCCTAGATAAATACCTTAAGGGGTCTAGTTTTCTAAATGGGGTCGTTTATGGGGAGTTTCTATCGTTCTGGTAGTTCAAAACCTCTCCAAATGTACAGTGGGGCCTAAAATAATTTCACGCAAAATATGAGACCTGAATGCCTCCGGTTGCTCCCTTCCTTTCGGGCCCTGCCGTGTGTCCAGGCAACGCATTAGGGTCACAATGTGGCCATTTTTGAAAACAGGAGAAACAGGGTGATAGATTTTGGGGTGTGTTTCTTCATTCTGATGGTCGCTTTACAAAGAAATCGGTCTTCAAAGTGATACTTTTATATAAAAAGTGTTTGTTTTTTTTATTTCACCTGCTATACATTAAATTTAGCAAAAAACTGTGGGGTCAAAATACTCACTACACCCCTAGATAAATACCTTAAGGTGTCTAGTTTTCTAAATGGGGTCGTTTATGGGGAGTTTCTATCGTTCTGGTAGTTCAAAACCTCTCCAAATGTACAGTGGGGCCTAAAACATTTTCAAGCAAAAATGAGACCTGAATGCCTCCGGTTGCTCCCTTCCTTTCGGGCCCTGCCGTGTGTCCAGGCAACGCATTAGGGTCACAATGTGGGCATTTTTGAAAACAGGAGAAACAGGGTGATAGATTTTGGGATGTGTTTCTTCATTCTGATGGTCGCTCTACAAAGAAATCGGTCTTCAAAGTGATACTTTTATATAAAAAGTGTTTGTTTTTTTTATTTCACCTGCTATACATTAAATTTAGCAAAAAACTGTGGGGTCAAAATACTCACTACAGCCCTAGATAAATACCTTAAGGTGTCTAGTTTTATAAATGGGGTCGTTTATGGGGAGTTTCTATCGTTCTGGTAGTTCAAAACCTCTCCAAATGTACAGTGGGGCCTAAAACATTTTCAAGAAAAAATGAGACCTGAATGCCTCCGGTTGCTCCCTTCCTTTCGGGCCCTGCCGTGTGTCCAGGCAACGCATTAGGGTCACAATGTTGGCATTTTTGAAAACAGGAGAAACAGGGTGATAGATTTTGGGGTGCATTTCTTCATTCTCATGGTCGCTTTACAAAGAAATCGGTCTTCAAAGTGATAATTTTATGAAAAAAGTTAAATCATATGTTTTTACGCCTGCTTTGCATGAATTCTTACAAAAAAACTGTGGGGTCAAAATACTTACAACACCCCTTAATAAATACCTTAAGGGGTGTAGTTTTCAAAATGGTGTCACTTGTGGGGGTTTCCACCATTCTGACACCTATGAGCCTCTGAAAACCTGGCTTGGTGCAGGAAAACAAAATGTACTTCAAAATGTATAAAATCATTGCTAAACTTGTAAGTCTTCTAAATTGCTCAAAAAAGTGCTGCCAAAATAGAGTAAAGCGTTGGAAATATATATTTAATAAAAAAAATTGTACAGTATGTATGTACATATGTGACATATTGCAGTTAAAAATAGGGAAAAATTATAATTTTTACAAAATTTCTTCAATTTTTCTATTTTTTCATTCATTTCCGCAAATCGTATCAGTCTACTTTTACCACTAAAATAAAGTACAACATGTGACGAAAAAACAATGTCAGAATTACTTGGATATTCAAAACTTTCGCACAGTTATTCTCTGATAAAGTCAGACATACCAGATTTAACAAATCTGGCTTGGTCATTAAGGTCTTTTCAGGCCCGGTCATTAAGGGGTTAAAGTACAACATCTCTCAATATTAAATAAATAATGCAAAGATAACTAAGATAACATTATAATTACCCTAATGAATGACATCAACTCATAATGAAGGGGAGGAGCAGAGGAATTATATTCCAACATAATTATAATAAAGAAAAACAGAGGTCATGTGGTAAAACCTACAGTGTCAGCTCTCGGTGATTCGCGGAGTAAACAATGGCGTCCCACGATCGATAGTGCACATGTGCAAGATGGCGAACTGCCGGAAGTGCGTCACATGGAACGCATCTCTGGAACGCAGTATGACCGCGCATGCGCGAACAGCAAATTCCGTCCCGGCGCATATTTTGGCAGTACATAATAACACTCAAAAGAGTGTGTAACCAGCAATATATGTTTTTATACAAGTGACTCGCAATAGATGTACATATATATTATGTGCATATGTCAAAGACTCAATATGGAGTCTAAAACTGTAATGGCCACGGACTGCAACATTAGTGGGGAGAATGGCTACACCCGATTGGACAGGTAACCATACCACCCAAAACAAAGTCTTCTCTACCGCCCACCTATTTATTTGTTCAGGACCATATAAATATAAATAGTGACTATGAGACATAGCATATACGTAAATAGAACAACAATAGATTAATTCAAATGCTAATTAAAGTTTATTCCATACATTTTCCACAGAGAGCATATAATCTACACAAATTTTTTTTTTTATAATTTGTATGTAAAAAATATAATCCTTGGAACAAAATTAATTGAAAAACGTAACCTCTGCTCCCGTGATGTACATGCCTTCATTCCTGTGAAACGCCTAAAGGGTTAAAACACTTTGTGAATGCTGATTCAAATACCTTGAGGGGTGCAGTTTTTCAAAATGTGGTGACTTCTGGGGATTTTCTAATACATAAGGCCCTCAAATCCACTTCAGAACTGAAATGGTCCCTGAAAAAATGGCCTTTTGAAATTTTCTTTCAAATATGAGAAATTGCTGCTAAAGTTCTAAGCCTTGTAACGTCCTAGAAAAATAAAAGGACGTTCAAAAAACGATGCAAACATAAAGTAGACATATGGGAAATGTTAACTACTAACTATTTTGTGTGGTATTACTATCTGTTTTACAAGCAGATACGTTTAAATTTAGAAAAATGCTAATTTTTGCACATTTTCACTAACATAAAGTACAATATGTCACGAGAAAACAATCTCAGAATCGCTTGGATAGGTAAAAGCATTCCAACGTTATTACCACATAAAGTAACACGTCAGATTTGAAAAAATCGGCAGTGTCCTGAAGGCCAAAACAGGTTGGGTCCTGAAGGGTTTAAGGGTGGGTTAGTCTGGAGGGGCGCCATTACGGAAGCAGACAGCGTTAACCTTGTCCCGCCCTCCCTCCATAATTTCTCGTTAGTCATGTATATTGACAAGTCTATGATTTCGCTTTGTTGCTCATTGTTTTTTCTTTTTTCACAGGTACAAGGTGATCCTGAGGAGCGGTTATTGCAGTGTCGCAGCAGTAGCGTGGCGGATTGGGGTCCATGGAGTTGGTGGTAAATTGGTGTGGGGGGGGGGATTCATCGGGGGTATGGTCCCTCCCTAATTTATTATGGTTCAGAGGTCTGGTCATGTCAGGGTAACTTCCTTTTCCCTGTTATTTCACACCGAATAGCCACCTCTGTAAATTGGAAACTGAGGGCATGCATGGAAGAGATATACCAGGCAGGCATGTTGGTAGACATCCTCCCTCAGTGAAGCAGGAAGTACAATTCTACTTTATTGAATAAAGAATCTACAAATCTGCTCACTAGAGACGTGGGACGTGCTTAAGCCCTATTGGCTCTATTCAGCTGTAAGTTCATCTGTACACTCCTCTTGCATTCCAGGGGCGGTGTCTCCATAGGTGTGTTCCTGATGCAGGCTCCATTTTATTCCATTCAAGTTCTTTGTGGAATATACTGATATAAAGTAAAAATGTTTTTGCAAGCAATATAGAGGCTAATGATCCCTGCCAGTCAATTTGGGCTCCTGCTGGGTGGTATCCCGGGGAGTGGTTGCAGTTTAGGTCAGCCAACTGCAGGTATGACGGTGCCCCTGAGCCTGTAGGGTGACGGTTGTGAGTAAAATACGATGCATGTGGGCTGTTTATGTTGACAGACTTTTATAGATCCAAGGACTCCCCTTCCATTGTTATTCTTATATGTAAATCGTTGTTTCTATTATGTTTGTTTGTAAATAAAATGGCTGCTGTGGCTAAATTTATCCAACCCAAATTGTCCGTGTTTTCTTATAGGGGACGGGTTGTGTAGGTGGTATGGCCATTAGGGGGGGGGGTAGTATTCATAGTAACATTACCTTTATGAGAATGAACGTACTCTACTGTCCCCTGGTCCTGTGAATATATTCCATTTAGAAATTTGAATAATCAATACCGTTCTAACCGTGTCAGTCTTTACTGTAGCATTGGCATTCTGCTCATGGACCAGGAGGCACAGGATGGACAGTGCTATGGGCCTCCAGTCGAGTGTTTTATATGATAAGATTTATCAATTGTTTAGATTAAAATGTAACATAATTATCAATAACAATGCTACATCTATATGTGTGTAATCTATAGGGCATCTTGGAACTGGAGGCAATGTTATTGACAGATTATGAGCCCCACAGAGTGATTAGCTGCGTACAGTGCTGTGGAATATGGTGGCGCGATAAAATATAACCAATAACTATAAATAATAACTATTTCCAGGGGACCCCTGCCAAGAATAAGAAGAAATCCTTTATTTGACCCCAAGTTAGTAAATGAGCAGCTGTCATTTAGATGGACGCCCCTGTGCTCCGGCAGGGAATATGAGGAGCAGGTAAGGGGCCATGGACAAGGTGAAGATGTAGTTTGACAGCCAGCCAAGACCATAGAGACCAAGGAGACGACTCCACCAAGTGATTAAGAAGAATTGCTAAGCAATGTCGGCATGAATACGGCTGTATAGCACAGGGACACTGGTAAGAAGACATACTCTATGTGTCTTATGTGGGGTTTCTATGGCTCTTGTCGGATAGAATAATGGAGAATTGTACTATTGAGAACAATAAAAACTATGCGTCATCAAAGGAGAGGGAAGCCTCAGATCAGGATAACCCTAACCCTCCTCTATATGAGAAGATTATTACTTCTTTAATCACGGTCCAGATACTTCTGTGACTTAATGGACTGCAATTCCTTCCAGCATTCGGCCAATCACAGTGATGTCGCTAGACGCTGGAGCTGTCAATCAAGGCCAATCAGGGGCATTGCTAGGGTCTTAAAAGATCATATGCTCCGAGACATATATTTACCCCATAAAATAAATACATTTTTACATACATATCGGAAATAGCATATCTATAAGATTAAGACTATAGCTACACTGCTGGATAGAATTGGATGCATTGTCTCAGCAGACAGTATCACACATGATAGGCTTAGATACATGGCCCCAGTAGACAGTATCACACATGATAGACTTAGGGCTCATTCAGATGAGCGTGATTGTCATCTTAGTGGTGAGCGTTGAAATAGCGCACAGCATACACACAACGCATAGCATGGAGATACTGAGACATGCATGAGTTTTCACGCAACAAGTGTCCGTTTCGTGAAACTCACTGCATGTCCTATATTGGTGCATTTTCACGTACATAGTCGCCCAGTGAAGTCAAGAGGTGCATGAAAACCACGGACAGCACACAGACGCACATCTGTGTGCTGTCCATGTTTCACGGATCAATTACACTGAGGAAAAAAAAGTGTTTGCAAGAGCGTGAAAAACGCATGCCACACGCAAAGCACACTGATGCAAAAACGCAACGTGCACAGACAGATTTATGTTTTTTACGCATGGAAATCTGTTACGCTCATGTGAATGTAGCCTTAGATAAAGGTCCACAGCAGTAAGCGTCCCTGTTCTAACCTTCAGGGGTAAATATGGCATTTCTGGGGCCCCAAGCAAAGTTATGTCTCGTGGCTCTAATCAAAGATACCTGTAGAGAGTTCCCCACACAATGCCCCCTGTATACAGTGTCACAACCCCCCTGTATGGTTCCACGCAGTCCCCATGCCATACATCCCCCTTGTAGACAGTGCAATGAAGTCCTCTGTAGGTAGTCCCACAGAACCACCTGTCTGAGCAGACAGTATCATACATGATAGGCTTAGATACATGGCCACAACAGACAGTGCCACACATGATAGACTTAGATACAGGGCCCCAGCAGTAAGTATCCTTGTACTTACATATGTCCACCCCCCAAAAAAAATGTGTGTGCATGTATGTGTGTGCATGTATGTATGTATGTATGTATGTATGTATGTATGTATGTGTGTATATATGTATGTATGTATGTATATAGACAGCATATCATTAGCACTACGACCATATAGCTATGGATAGGATTAGATACATTGGCTCAGCAGACAGTATCACACATGATAGGCTTAGATATAGGGCCAAGCTTGCTGACATTGCGGGTCCAGCGCTGGACCCAGGAAAGGTTAGTATAAGAATTGCATTGCTTTTTTATGTGTTACTAATATTTTTGGTGTGTTTTTTTTTTTTTTTTTTTACAGGTTCGGTTGTTGGACTATGTCGGATTCAAGGACTACTTTGATGACAGAGTTTTTTTTAATTTTCAATTAAATGGTTAATGATGGTTGTTTCTTTTTTATTTCAATAAAATATTTTTTCTATGTCCTTGTGTTTTGTTAAGCTTTTTTACTACCACCTTAGTAATGGCCGCTGGGGCTTAATGTTAGCCAGTGAAAAGGCTAGCACTAACCCCCCATTATTACCCCAGTACCGACCACCACCATTGGTACCAGGAAGGGCTGAGTACGATCCAGTACCTGACCATCTGTAGTGATGGTCAGGTACTGGGGCGATTGCATGCTGGTATTATAAGCCTGGGAAAGGCTAAAAACAGCGGGCCATCTCACCCTGGTAATGCTAGCCTGCTGATGCTATGATTTAGCTGGCTGGTAATAATGGGGGTTAGTGTTAGCCCCTGCATCGGCTAACACTAAACCCCGCCTTAGTAATGGACGCTGTCAATCAGCCAGCGGCCATTACTAAGGTGGTAGTAATGAAGTTTAAAAGAAAATACAGAGACATAGAAGAAATATTTTATTGAAATAAAAAAAAACACAAAACCCTCATTAAAGGAATAGTGTCGCCAGAAAAACATGTTTTGTTTTTTTTAATTAAACATTTAGTGTGTAGGTGATTAAACATTGTTCAAATTTTTTTATTTTTTTTCACGAGTCAGGAAATATTATAAATTGGATTCAATTGGATTCAAATTTATAGTATTTACCATTTCTGGTCACTAGATGGAGCCATTCCCAAAATTGCAGCATTGCATGTGGTAAAGCAACCACATAGCTTTTCTGCTGCAAAATTGGGTAAAAAGCCCTCGCTCTAGTGAGCTCTCAGCATCCCCCCCTCCTTTATCCTGGCTAGTGCCGGGATAAACGAGGGGTTTGAACGGTCTAACCTCCTACACTGTGTGTCGCCATTTTTTGAGCTAACACACAGTGTAGTAGGTTTACATACAGTAGTAAACACACACAAACACGAACATACATTGAAATCTCTTACCTGCTCCTGCCGCCGCGGCTCCCTCCGGCCCGTCCGCTCCGTCTGCTGCCGCTGGTCCAAGTGCACAAGTCCGGAAGCCGCGACCGGAAGTAGTAATATTACTGTCCGGCCGCGACTTCCGGTCCACAGGAAAATGGCGCCGGACGGCGCCAATTTCAAATTGGACTGTGTGGGAGCGGCGCATGCGCAGTTCCCACACAGACGCCGTACACACAAGTGAATGGGACAGGAGCCGTTCGCAGTCCCTATGGGACTGTGGCTGCCGTATTCCATGTCTGTATGTGTCGTTAATCGACACACAGAAATGGAACAAAAAATGGCAGCCCCCATAGGGAAGAAAAAGTGTAAAAATAAGAAAAAGTAAAACACAAACACACAAATAAATATAAACTTTTTTAATAAAGCACTAACATCTTGAACATATGAAAAAAAAATTTGTGATGACACTGTTCCTTTAATCATTATATTGAAAATAAAACAAGCCATCTTCGAAGTACTCCTCGAATCCAACATAGTCCAACAACCGAACCTGTAAGAAAACACAAACACAAAAAAAAACATCAGTAACACAGATGGTAGACTTAGATACCTGGCCCAGGTGTGATACTGTGTCTTAGACCATGTATCTAAGCCAACCACAAGGTAGGCTTAGATACAGGGCCCCAGCAGACAGTAATCTTATAATGTATAAGATTAGTCAGCTGGGGCCCTGTATCTAAGTCTACTATGTGGTAGGCTTAGATACAGTGCCCATGAGACAGGATCACACATGGGCCATGTATTTAAGCCTACTATATGGTAGGCTTAGATACAGGGTACATGTGTGATACTGTCTGTTAGACCCTGTATCTAAGCCTACCACAAGGCAGGCTTAGATACAGGACCCCAGCATTCAGTAATGTTACACTTACCCTCCTCTTCGGCTCTGGGTGCAGCGGATGTCCCGACACCATCCACTGTCATGCGCGGCGCACAGCGTCGTGACCTCATGAGGTGAGAAGACGTCAGGACAACCGCTGCGCTCGGGAAGGAGGGTAAGTATAGTGTTATTACTATAGAAACAGGGGCCTGTGTATTTTATAACATAGACCCCATTTACTATAGTTAATTTCTATAGACGAGGTGCAGGGGGCCACGTCACGGCCGCAATTGCAACCGCTGCGACCCCTGTTGCTATACCATTGAGGCAGTGTGGCAGTCGCTTGGGCCCCGGAGGCCTGGTGCTAGCGACGCCCCTGAGGCCAATACCTAATTTTTATATGAAAATAAAGTTGTTTTTATCTGAAATACTAAGTGTATCTGCGGCCACATAGGTATATTTAAATATATGTTTAAGTCCCCTACCTGGCGCTGTTAATGGTTTACTGGCCATAAAAGAACTGACGGACTCTGTTTATAAGAAGCTTTAGTTCATATTATATAAACCTGGAAAACGCCTTATGATTTATATGTTTTGTATGTACAGAGTGTTAGGTATGTTGGTAAACTCTCGTATTGTTTTGAACCTCTCAAACTGTTAATATTTTGTATTCAGGATTAAAATTGGTTATTTATGTACATAACTTGTGTTTTATTTCTTATTGTGCAAAATGCAACACAGAGGGACTGTGCCCGGATGTTTTAGGATCCTAGCAATGCCCCAGCTCAACACTTCTGATTCATAACTAGTAAGATTTACCAATAATATACCAGACAGAAAACACAGGAGGCAGGAGGAAAATAAGAATATATTTTTAAAGTTGTTTAAAAGTTCATAAGTGATCATTCCATATGTGAATGCTAGAATACTATCAGGTGACATCTTCACGGTATCTCCAGCCCGGCAGATCTTATGTCACGGGCCTGTATACTGTTTGGTCTTTCTGATGTTTCTGATGATGAACATTTAGTGAAGTTGGTAATTCTCATCTTCTTATGAACTTCTCATGTTATTATATCTGGTGGAACTGTGGATGTTGTTCAGTTGTTCATTCCAATGTCTTGATGTTCCAGCAACAGAAAATTGCCCTAAGGAATCTGGATGGCCGAGCCGCTCCTTCTCTGCTGCTCCTCCTGAGACATTTCGGAATCCACCATTTTCTGTGTGATGTAACTGAATCCACACTGGGCCAAGCTACCTTTATATGATGTCCTAAAGGTGCATTCATTCTCACATAGATATTTTCCCTTTCCTTGTCTTGTTCTGCCTCTGCATCCTCCTCTTCTTCACTGATTTTATCCAGATCAAAGCAATTTTGGAATCTTCTTAATCCGAAGTTCTCTCGCTTGTCTGTATCTCCAATCTCCTCCTCTTCATTCTGTATGCCCTCTGCATCCTCGCCAATCTCTACCTCCTCCTCCTCAGGTATGGTCTCCAGACTGGGACAAAATGAGACCTCTCCAAACTGAGAAAGCCGGAATGCTCGCTCTGCCTCCTCAACCATCTTCCTCCATATCTCATCTGGGTATTCTTCCTCCTTCATCCTGACTCAATCAAAGTGCTCACCAACGCTACAAATACTCAACCGACAACTACAACCATCAAGTGAGTATCTGCCAAGCAGCCCCTTATATAAGGTGAGTGATGTCATAATACCCGACCTTTCCATGACATCGTGGCTAGCAACAGCAGTGATTTCAAGGGAAATGACAAGAACTTTAAGCTAAATTAATGAATTAATTACAGAGTATTTTAGCTTTAAATTATCCACCCCAGCCTTTAAAACCTGAACTTAAAGGGAATGCATCATACATTATATTTTATTTTACTAATTAAAACGAATTATTGAAAAATACTGTGTTTCAAATCTTTTTTTTTCCTGATTGTTATTTTTTTTATTAGTTTAATCATTTTTAGGGTCAGCCATCTTGGCTGAGCTGCTGCTCTGAGCTGTGACATCAAATTTGAGATGAAAAAACATTGTAATGTGTAGACTAGAGGGAAACATTCCTTCAGTTTTTAAGAAGTCTTTATCAAGGTCCAAATATTTGGGAACCAGGAAGGGGAGGGATCAGGCACATCTGCCGGAAGAGAGGACATCCGGATTGTACTAGGGCTACACTTTCCCAGTGAACCTTCACAAACTCCAAAAAAGTCAGGGCGTAATAGGAGCCAGTAAATAGCACAATACACTGCAATACATAGGTATTGCAGTGTATTGTAACCCCAATCAAACGATTGTTTGTACAAGTCTCCTAGCAGGATTAAAAAAAATTGTTAAAAAAATTGTTAAATAACATTTTTAATAATGTACAAAAAAAAATACTAAATAATAAAAGTAAAAAAAACACTTTTTCCCATTTTTCGACTAATATAATGTATGAAAACAAAAAAATTAAACGTAAATGGTATCGCTGCGTACGAAAAAGTTCAAACTATTAAATGATGACGTTATTTAACCCCTTCCCGACATTTGCCGTATCCATACGCAAAAGTCAGGTAGGGGAAGTATGGAACGGGCTCATGGAGTGAACCCACTCCATATGATGCCGGTGTCGGCTGTTTGTTACAGCCAACACTTCAGAGTGAAAAGCGGGATCGCGCTCATTTAACTCGTTAAATGCCGCGGTCAATAGCAACCGCAGCATTTAAATCGTTAGTAAAAGGGGGGCGATCCCCTCTAACAGCTCATCTGGTTGCTTTGGCTGCCTGGGGTCCTCATGAAGGCCCTCAAGTCCGTCATCTTTGTGCTCCTATTAATCCCTGCCTCCGGCAGGGCTTAATAGAAGCCTGTCAGAATCACGACATACTGCAATACATTAGTATTGCAGTATATCGTGCAAGCGATCTAACGATCGCAGGTTGAAGTCCCCTAGGGGGAATATTAAAAAAATTAAAAATTAGTAAAATAAATGTTTTTTAAATGTAAAAAAAAAACTTAAAAGTTTAAAATAAAAACCTTTTCCCATTTTCCCCCTAGAGCAGGGGTCTCAAACTCGGCAGGGTAAGTGGGCCGCATATAGAAAAAATGGGAAGTTGACGGGCCGCATTACTTTCAAATTTGATACAATACAAAATTATTGTTAATAAATTACTTATTTGAACTACTATAACACTATATTACTATAATAATAATACTACATTACTATAAAATTAATACTACATTACTATAATAATACTACATTACTATAATAATACCGCTAGGTTTAAAATTTTAGATATTTCTCCACGTGCTTATTTCAACAATCCAGTTTTCCAGTTTAAGTGTCGCTAAATGCAGTCCGGCGGCTCAGTTGGCAGCGTTTGGCAGACACACGTCAAGATTGGGAAGCCCCTTTTTAGAAGTGCCACAGTGCCCTCTGTAGATGCTGCCACAGTGCCCTCTGTAGATGCTGCCACAGTGCCCTCTGGATACTGCCACAGTGCCCTCTGTAGATGCTGCCGCAGTGCCCTCTGTGGATGCTGCCGCAGTGCCCCCTGTGGATGCTGCCGCAGTGCCCCCTGGATGCTGCCGCAGTGCCCTCAGTAGATGCTGCCACAGTGCCCTCCGCAGATGCTGCCACAGTGCCCTCCGCAGATGCTGCCACAGTGCCCTCCGCAGATGCTGCCACAGTGATGTCAGGGGCTTGCCCAGAGCTGGAGTCCCGGAGCAGAGCACTCTGCGTGGGATTCCAGCTCTGCTCCGGACATCACTGTCCATATATGGACAGAGATGTCAGGGGCAACCCCAGAGCTGGAGTCCCGGGCAGAGCGCTAGAAGGCTCTTCCTGGGACTCCAGCTGTGCTCCTGACATCACTGGGACTCCTGCTCTGGGGAAGACCCTGATACACTGTCCATATATGGACAGCGATGTCAGGGATTTCCACAGAGTCCCGGAGCAGAGCCTGTACTAGAGCTCTGCACTGGACTCCGGCTCTGGGGAAGCCCAGACATCGAGTGTCCAAACATGGACACCGATGTCAGAGAATTCTACAGAGTCCCGGAGCAGAGCCGATTCTAGCACTCTGCCTGGGTCTCCGCTCTGGGGAAGACCCTGACACACTGTCCATATATTGACAGCGATGTCAGGGAATTCCACAGAGTCCTGGAGCAGAGCCTGTACTAGCGTTCTGCCTGGGACTCCGCTCTGGGGAAGACACACGGGCCGCGTGCTTGAGACCCCTGCCCTAGAGCATAGTAAAAAATAAAAAAATATGCATAATTAGTATTGCCGCATCCGTAAAAGTCTGAACTATTACAATATATCATTATTTAACCCGCATGGTGAATGCCGTAAAACAAAAAAATTTTAATCGCCAGAATCTCTATTTTTTGGTCACCTCATCTCCCACACAAAATGAAATAAAAAATTATCAAAACATCGCATGTACCCCAAATTGGTATCATTAAAAACTACAGCTTATCCTGCAAAAAATAAGCCCTCATCCCACTTAATCAACGGAAAAATAAAAAAGTTATGGCTCTCAGAATTTGGCGACACAAAATAAATTTTATTTTTTACACTTAGGTTTTTACTTGTAAAAGAAGTAAAATATAGGAAAAAAACTATATATATTTGGTATCGCCGTAATCGTATTGACCCGCAGAATAAAGTTAACATGTTGTTTTAATTGCACAGTGAATTCCGTAAAAACGACGCGCAAACAACAACGGAGGAATCGCTGTTTTTTTCATATTCTACCCCATAAATAATCTTTTGCCAGTTTCCTAGAACATTATATGGACCAATAAATGGTGCTACGAAAAACTACAATTCGTCCCGCAAAAATCAAGCCCTCATAGGACTTTATCGACAGAAATATAAAAAAGTTATGGCTTTTGGAGGGAGGGGAGGAAAAAACGAAAATTTAAATCAGAAAAAGGGCTGCGGCGGGAAGGGGTTAAAGGGATAGTCCCAGAATTGACAATTATCACCTATCCACAATATTCCCCTTCATTTAGGTTACTGCTCACACTGTGAATTGCCGACACACATTTATTGGCGGTTCACCGTTTTACAGCCCTCTCCCATTGAAGTGAATGGCAGGAGGCTGTCCTGAAGATAGGTCATCAATTTTTGGGGACTGGATAACCGCTTTAAGGGTTGAACTGCCAGTAATATGGCATTTACCTCGTTTTAACTGCCTGTGGTGTGATTTTGACAGTAAAATAAAGAACTAGTAATGATATGATCTTGGTGCCACTGGTGCACAGTAGTATCTGCAGCTGCATACCTGGCCAACACAAACGCATCATACCATGCAGTTTGGGTGAGGCGGAGTTAGCGTCTTGTACCATGTTTCGGTCTTACGCATGGCACCGTAGGGCTTAATGGCTTGATCTGATAAGTCCACCCCACCCATGAAGCAGTTGTAGTCCACTATGCAGCCAGGCTTGGTGATTGGGGTGATCGATCCAAAAACACAGCGATGACATCAGTGTCAGTGTAAATCTATCATAGTGGAAGGATTTGCACGTCTTCCTTGTTTTGGATCCACTCCTGAAGTTTGGCTTGCAAACACTGAAGTATAATACTGACCAAAACACAAATGAGTGAATGAGGCTTTACTTCCTTTTTTTCATTTAGATGAGGGTAAAAAAAGAGCACAAGCAAGCAACCCTCATAAATTGAAGAGATGTTGTCAAGGTGGGATTTGAACTTTAAACCCCAGCACTGAAAGGTGATGCTCTAACCACTAAGCTATAGTTTCAGCCAATCACAGAGCTGGCTTTTTGATATATTTTAATCAGCAGGTGGCAAAAGAAGCACCGCAACTGTATTTCACTTCAATTCTATTCAATGCTACATTTTACTTCTGGCTTTCTGTAGGACAACTCTTTTCAGCAGGGGTGCTTGCATTTCTATACTATACAAACAAACAATCTACCCTTATGCTGTATACACAAATATTGCTGCCATATACTGCACACACAATTCATATCCCTATACATTGTTCCTATTTCCGTTCTGCTAGGTGCTGCCAAGCCTACCATATGATGGAATGATGATCCGTTCTCCTCTCCCCTGCAAAACCACACTTTGATTGATGATGTGTAAGGCCCTGTTCACACTGAGTTTTTTGACACCTTTTTTGACGCGGAAAACGCGTCGGAAAACGCGCCAAAAACGACCCAAAATGACTCCCATTGATTTCAATGGGAGACGGAGGCGTTTTTTTACCGGGAGTAAAAAAAACGCCTCGCGGCAAAAAGAAGGGACATGACCCTTCTTGATGCGGTTTCCGCGTCCAAAACCGCATTGAAATCAATGGGAACACGTCAAAAAACACCTCGAACTAGTGAGGTGTTTTCTGACGAGTATATTGCCGAGTGTTTTGGAGGAGTTTCTTGCAGGAGTCGTCTCCTGCTGCTAGTCCAGCCCAGAAAGGGGCTGTAATTTCCTGTCTGCTCGTGGAGGCTGAAAAACATCGTGGACAGAACTCAGGGATACAGAAAACCGAAGTCCTGCATCCAAATCGAATCCAAGTAAGTGCAATTGCTCCTATGTTCCATACATGCTATACATGTATGGAGCTGTGCATTTTTTTTTTTCGCATTTTTTTTTACATTTTTTTTTCAAATTTTTTTTTTTTACATTTTTACATTTTGTTATGCAGTTGTTCATGTATGTCATCTCTTTTTTTTTTTTTTAACATTTCAGGAACAGACATGACGACAGTAGAGGTGTACCACCGAATGGACATTGATGTTGGGAAATTGATTCAAGAAGTAAGTATACTTTTTTTTTTTTTATGTGGGCCTGTTCACATCAGCGTGGTTTCCGCTGAGGGGTTCCGTCGGTGCTTTCAGTCAGGGGAACCCCTCAACAGAAAGGCAAGTGTGAAGTGGTGACAGATCCGTTGCTAATGGTTTCTGTTTGTCCCCGTTGTGCAAAGGGTTCTGTCGTTTCGACGGAACCAATACCGCAGTGTAGGGAATCCCATTAGCAACGGATCCATCAGCATTGAAGTCAATGATGATGCAAACAGAAAACAATGTTTTTTTTAATGTGGGCCTGTTCACATCAGCGTGGTTTCTGCTGAGGGGTTCCGTCAGTGCTTTCAGTCAGGGGAACCCCTCAACGGAAAGGCAAGTGTGAAGTAAGTTCCGTTTGCATCACCATTCATTTCAATGGTGACAGATCCGTTGACAGAAGGATGTCAGGCTGGGTTCACACGACCATGTTACGTCCGTAATGTACGGAACGTATTTCGGCCGGAAGACCCGGACCGAAGACAGTGCAGGGAGCCGGGCTCCTAGCATCATAGTAATGTACGATGCTAGGAGTCCCTGCCTCGCTGCAGGACAACTGTCCCATACTGTAATCATGATTACAGTACGGGACAGTAGTTCCACGCAGAGGCAGGGACTCCTAGCGTCGTACATCACTATGATGCTAGGAGCCCCGCTCCCTGCACTGTCTTCGGTCCGGGTCTTCCGGCCGAAATACGTTCCGTACATTACGGACGTAACATGGTCGTGTGAACCCAGCCTCATGCATATGAAAACCTCGGCAAAAACAGCCTAGAAAACTGCCTCAAAAACCACGTCAAAAACCACGTCAAAAACCACATCAAACATGAAAACCTCCAGGGTCAGTTTTTACAGGAGGAATTTTCCTCCTGCAAAAAACTCCATGTGAACAGGGCCTAAGAGTGAATGAAATGGGAGTGCTGCTACTGGCTTGAAAAAGGATAGAGGCCAGTCAACCTGTAGGACAAAAAGACAAAACTGAGAAGTGGAAACTGCCATGTTTGTGGTAGCTATGCACAATGTACAATGCCCATGAACAATCTCCCTTCCCACATTCACTAGTAAACCTCAGGTCTATTTATGTGTCCGTAGTCAGAGAAACTTTGACCTTAGGGAGAGTGGGAGGCCTATGGCAAGACAATGGAAAGGGACCTGGCTACTAAATGACCCACCCTGGCTGAAAACCCTACCCCTATAGAAACTCCAAACTAGAATAGAATATTTAGGAGTATTTTATTGGAAAGAAGTTGCTTGTGCCCATTTTGACAGACACCAGCTCATTAGCATATATCGATGAGCAAGGCCTCTGATTGGTTGGTGTGGTTGTTTACTTGTTAGAGAATCACCTTGAAGTGCTGTGGGTTGAAATCCTGCTTTGTCAACATCTGCACCATGAGAAGCTTGTTCTGCTTGCTTGTGCCAGTTACTGCATGTCTCCTAAATATAAACTCATAGGTTGATTGGTGCCTATTGAATTGACTGTAGAGTGCGTGTGATTTTGACATTTTTTTAACGTGTAGTTTGAGCTCATCTCTTATTTTTTTGCAGGAATTAATACAATGTAGGTATGAAAAATTAAATTTTTATGGTTTTTTTCACAAATGAGTTTTGTATAGGACAAACGTTTCATCTACAGTACAAGAAACAAAGTAAATGCACCCTGACATTTTTGTTATCTCTATCTTTAAACACACACGACACCTATTTTGGGCTCTCCTTTTTTTCTCAGTATGGGGTATTTCAGAGGGAAAATGTTGTTCAGGAATTATGCGGCAGATGTTACCGCCCTATGCAGTGCCCTCCCCTTCTGGATTCCCAAAGATAAGGGCCTTGAGAACCTTCTTCCAGAATCGGATGAATCGGTCACATTTTCCTGTATACCTGGCCAACACAAACGCATCATACCATGCAGTTTGGGTGAGGCGGACTTAGCGTCTTGTACCATGTTTCGGTCTTACGCATGGCACCGTAGGGCTTAATGACTTGATGGGATAAGTCCACCCCACCCATGAAGCAGTTGTAGTCCACTATGCAGCCAGGCTTGGTGATTGGGGTGATCGATCTAAAAACACGGCGATGACATCAGTGTCAGCGTAAATCTATCATAGTGGAAGGATTTGCACGTCTTCCTTGTTTTGGATCCACTCCTGAAGTTTGGCTTGCAAACACTGAAGTATAATACTGACCAAAACACAACTGAGTGAATGAGGCTTTACTTGATTTTTTTCATTTAGAAGAGGGTAAAAAAAGAGCACAAGCAGGAAAGCCTTATAAATTGAAGAGACGTTGTCAAGGTGGGTTTTGAACTTTAAACCCCTGCACTGAAAGGCGATGCTCTAACCACTAAGCTATAGTTTCAGCCAATCATAGAGCTAGCTTTTTGATATATTCTAATGAGCAGGTGGCGAAAGAAGCACCGCAACTGCAGTTCACTTCAATTTTATTCAATGTTTCATTTTACTTCTGGCTTTCTGTAGGACAACTCTTTTCAGCGGAGGTGCTTGCATTTCTATACTATACAAACAAACAATCTACCCTTATGCTGTATACACAAATATTGCTGCCATATACTGCACACACAATTCATATCCCTGTACATTGTTCCTGTTTCCGTTCTGCTAGGTGCTGCCAAGCCTACCATATGATGGAATGATGATCCGTTCTCCTCTCCCCTGCAAAACCACACTTTGATTGATGATGTGTAAGAGTGTATGAAATGGGAGTGCTGCTACTGGCTTGAAAAAGGATAGAGGCCAGTCAACCTCTAGGACAAAAAGACAAAACCGAGAAGTGGACACTGCCACGTTTGTAATGGCAATGTACAATGTACAATGCCCATGAACAATCTCCCTTCCCACATCCACTAGTACCACATCCCACATCCACATGCACCATGAGAAGCTTGTTCTGCCTGCTTGTGCCAGTTACTGCATGTCTCCTAAATATAAACTCATAGGTTGATTGGTGCCTATTAAATTGACTGTAGAGTGCGTGTGATTTTGACATTTTTTTAACATGTAGTTTGAGCTCATCTGTTATTTTTTTGCAGGAATTAATACAATGTAGGTATGAAAAATTAAATTTTTATGTTTTTTTTCACAAATGAGTTTTGTATAGGACAAACGTTTCATCTACAGTACAAGAAACAAAGTAAATGCACCCTGACATTTTTGTTATCTCTATCTTTAAACACACACGACACCTATTTTGGGCTCTCCTTTTTTTCTCAGTATGGGGTATTTCAGAGGGAAAATGTTGTTCAGGAATTATGCGTCAGATGTTACCGCCCTATGCAGTGCCCTCCCCTTCTGGATTCCCAAAGATAAGGGCCTTGAGAACCTTCTTCCAGAATCGGATGAATCGGTCACATTTTCCTGTATACCTGGCCAACACAAACGCATCATACCATGCAGTTTGGGTGAGGCGGACTTAGCGTCTTGTACCATGTTTCGGTCTTACGCATGGCACCGTAGGGCTTAATGACTTGATGGGATAAGTCCACCCCACCCATGAAGCAGTTGTAGTCCACTATGCAGCCAGGCTTGGTGATTGGGGTGATCGATCTAAAAACACGGCGATGACATCAGTGTCAGCGTAAATCTATCATAGTGGAAGGATTTGCACGTCTTCCTTGTTTTGGATCCACTCCTGAAGTTTGGCTTGCAAACACTGAAGTATAATACTGACCAAAACACAACTGAGTGAATGAGGCTTTACTTGATATTTTTCATTTAGAAGAGGGTAAAAAAAGAGCACAAGCAGGAAAGCCTCATAAATTGAAGAGACGTTGTCAAGGTGGGATTTGAACTTTAAACCCCTGCACTGAAAGGCGATGCTCTAACCACTAAGCTATAGTTTCAGCCAATCATAGAGCTAGCTTTTTGATATATTCTAATAAGCAGGTGGCGAAAGAAGCACCGCAACTGCATTTCACTTCAATTCTATTCAATGTTCCATTTTACTTCTGGCTTTCTGTAGGACAACTCTTTTCAGCGGAGGTGCTTGCATTTATATACTATACAAACAAACAAACAATCTACCCTTATGCTGTATACACAAATATTGCTGCCATATACTGCACACACAATTCATATCCCTATACATTGTTCCTGTTTCCGTTCTGCTAGGTGCTGCCAAGCCTACCATATGATGGAATGATGATCCGTTCTCCTCTCCCCTGCAAAACCACACTTTGATTGATGATGTGTAAGAGTGTATGAAATGGGAGTGCTGCTACTGGCTTGAAAAAGGATAGAGGCCAGTCAACCTCTAGGACAAGAAGACAAAACCGAGAAGTGGACACTGCCACGTTTGTAATGGCAATGTACAATGTACAATGCCCATGAACAATCTCCCTTCCCACATCCACTAGTACCACATCCCACGTCCATATGCACCATGAGAAGCTTGTTCTGCCTGCTTGTGCCAGTTACTGCATGTCTCCTAAATATAAACTCATAGGTTGATTGGTGCCTATTAAATTGACTGTAGAGTGCGTGTGATTTTGACATTTTTTTAACATGTAGTTTGAGCTCATCTGTTATTTTTTTGCAGGAATTAATACAATGTAGGTATGAAAAATTACATTTTTATGTTTTTTTTCACAAATGAGTTTTGTATAGGACAAACGTTTCATCTACAGTACAAGAAACAAAGTAAATGCACCCTGACATTTTTGTTATCTTTATCTTTAAACACACACGACACCTATTTTGTGGTCTCCTTTTTTTCTCAGTATGGGGTATTTCAGAGGGAAAATGTTGTTCAGGAATTATGCGGCAGATGTTACCGCCCTATGCAGTGCCCTCCCCTTCTGGATTCCCAAAGATAAGGGCCTTGAGAACCTTCTTCCAGAATCGGATGAATCGGTCACATTTTCCTGTATACCTGGCCAACACAAACGCATCATACCATGCAGTTTGGGTGAGGCGGACTTAGCGTCTTGTACCATGTTTCGGTCTTACGCATGGCACCGTAGGGCTTAATGACTTGATGGGATAAGTCCACCCCACCCATGAAGCAGTTGTAGTCCACTATGCAGCCAGGCTTGGTGATTGGGGTAATCGATCCAAAAACACAGCGATGACATCAGTGTCAGCGTAAATCTATCATAGTGGAAGGATTTGCACGTCTTCCTTGTTTTGGATCCACTCCTGAAGTTTGGCTTGCAAACACTGAAGTATAATACTGACCAAAACACAACTGAGTGAATGAGGCTTTACTTGATTTTTTTCATTTAGAAGAGGGTAAAAAAAGAGCACAAGCAGGAAAGCCTCATAAATTGAAGAGACGTTGTCAAGGTGGGTTTTGAACTTTAAACCCCTGCACTGAAAGCCGATGCTCTAACCACTAAGCTATAGTTTCAGCCAATCATAGAGCTAGCTTTTTGATATATTCTAATGAGCAGGTGGCGAAAGAAGCACCGCAACTGCAGTTCACTTCAATTTTATTCAATGTTTCATTTTACTTCTGGCTTTCTGTAGGACAACTCTTTTCAGCGGAGGTGCTTGCATTTCTATACTATACAAACAAACAATCTACCCTTATGCTGTATACACAAATATTGCTGCCATATACTGCACACACAATTCATATCCCTGTACATTGTTCCTGTTTCCGTTCTGCTAGGTGCTGCCAAGCCTACCATATGATGGAATGATGATCCGTTCTCCTCTCCCCTGCAAAACCACACTTTGATTGATGATGTGTAAGAGTGTATGAAATGGGAGTGCTGCTACTGGCTTGAAAAAGGATAGAGGCCAGTCAACCTCTAGGACAAAAAGACAAAACCGAGAAGTGGACACTGCCACGTTTGTAATGGCAATGTACAATGTACAATGCCCATGAACAATCTCCCTTCCCACATCCACTAGTACCACATCCCACATCCACATGCACCATGAGAAGCTTGTTCTGCCTGCTTGTGCCAGTTACTGCATGTCTCCTAAATATAAACTCATAGGTTGATTGGTGCCTATTAAATTGACTGTAGAGTGCGTGTGATTTTGACATTTTTTTAACATGTAGTTTGAGCTCATCTGTTATTTTTTTGCAGGAATTAATACAATGTAGGTATGAAAAATTAAATTTTTATGTTTTTTTTCACAAATGAGTTTTGTATAGGACAAACGTTTCATCTACAGTACAAGAAACAAAGTAAATGCACCCTGACATTTTTGTTATCTCTATCTTTAAACACACACGACACCTATTTTGGGGTCTCCTTTTTTTCTCAGTATGGGGTATTTCAGAGGGAAAATGTTGTTCAGGAATAATGCGGCAGATGTTACTGCCCTATGCAGTGCCCTCCCCTTCTGGATTCCCAAAGATAAGGGCCTTGAGAATCTTCTTCCAGAATCGGATGAATCGGTCACATTTTCCTGTATACCTGGCCAACACAAACGCATCATACCATGCAGTTTGGGTGAGGCGGACTTAGCGTCTTGTACCATGTTTCGGTCTTACGCATGGCACCGTAGGGCTTAATGACTTGATGGGATAAGTCCACCCCACCCATGAAGCAGTTGTAGTCCACTATGCAGCCAGGCTTGGTGATTGGGGTAATCGATCCAAAAACACAGCGATGACATCAGTGTCAGCGTAAATCTATCATAGTGGAAGGATTTGCACGTCTTCCTTGTTTTGGATCCACTCCTGAAGTTTGGCTTGCAAACACTGAAGTATAATACTGACCAAAACACAACTGAGTGAATGAGGCTTTACTTGATTTTTTTCATTTAGAAGAGGGTAAAAAAAGAGCACAAGCAGGAAAGCCTCATAAATTGAAGAGACGTTGTCAAGGTGGGATTTGAACTTTAAACCGCTGCACTGAAAGGCGATGCTCTAATCACTAAGCTATAGTTTCAGCCAATCATAGAGCTAGCTTTTTGATATAGTCTAATGAGTAGGTGGCGAAAGAAGCACCGCAACTGCAGTTCACTTCAATTTTATTCAATGTTCCATTTTACTTCTGGCTTTCTGTAGGACAACTCTTTTCAGCGGAGGTGCTTGCATTTCTATACTATACAAACAAACAATCTACTCTTATGCTGTATACACAAATATTGCTACCATATACTGCACACACAATTCATATCCCTATACATTGTTCCTGTTTCCGTTCTGCTAGGTGCTGCCAAGCCTACCATATGATGGAATGATGATCCGTTCTCCTCTCCCCTGCAAAACCACACTTTGATTGATGATGTGTAAGAGTGTATGAAATGGGAGTGCTGCTACTGGCTTGAAAAAGGATAGAGGCCAGTCAACCTCTAGGACAAAAAGACAAAACCGAGAAGTGGACACTGCCATGTTTGTAATGGCAATGTACAATGCCCGTGAACAATCTCCCTTCCCACATCCACTAGTACCACATCCCACATCCACATGCACCATGAGAAGCTTGTTCTGCCTGCTTGTGCCAGTTACTGCATGTCTCCTAAATATAAACTCATAGGTTGATTGGTGCCTATTAAATTGACTGTAGAGTGCGTGTGATTTTGACATTTTTTTAACATGTAGTTTGAGCTCATCTGTTATTTTTTTGCAGGAATTAATACAATGTAGGTATGAAAAATTAAATTTTTATGTTTTTTTTCACAAATGAGTTTTGTATAGGACAAACGTTTCATCTACACTACAAGAAACAAAGTAAATGCACCCTGACATTTTTGTTATCTCTATCTTTAAACACACACGACACCTATTTTGGGGTCTCCTTTTTTTCTCAGTATGGGGTATTTCAGAGGGAAAATGTTGTTCAGGAATAATGCGGCAGATGTTACTGCCCTATGCAGTGCCCTCCCCTTCTGGATTCCCAAAGATAAGGGCCTTGAGAATCTTCTTCCAGAATCGGATGAATCGGTCACATTTTCCTGTATACCTGGCCAACACAAACGCATCATACCATGCAGTTTGGGTGAGGCGGACTTAGCGTCTTGTACCATGTTTCGGTCTTACGCATGGCACCGTAGGGCTTAATGACTTGATGGGATAAGTCCACCCCACCCATGAAGCAGTTGTAGTCCACTATGCAGCCAGGCTTGGTGATTGGGGTAATCGATCCAAAAACACAGCGATGACATCAGTGTCAGCGTAAATCTATCATAGTGGAAGGATTTGCACGTCTTCCTTGTTTTGGATCCACTCCTGAAGTTTGGCTTGCAAACACTGAAGTATAATACTGACCAAAACACAACTGAGTGAATGAGGCTTTACTTGATTTTTTTCATTTAGAAGAGGGTAAAAAAAGAGCACAAGCAGGAAAGCCTCATAAATTGAAGAGACGTTGTCAAGGTGGGATTTGAACTTTAAACCGCTGCACTGAAAGGCGATGCTCTAATCACTAAGCTATAGTTTCAGCCAATCATAGAGCTAGCTTTTTGATATATTCTAATGAGTAGGTGGCGAAAGAAGCACCGCAACTGCAGTTCACTTCAATTTTATTCAATGTTCCATTTTACTTCTGGCTTTCTGTAGGACAACTCTTTTCAGCGGAGGTGCTTGCATTTCTATACTATACAAACAAACAATCTACTCTTATGCTGTATACACAAATATTGCTACCATATACTGCACACACAATTCATATCCCTATACATTGTTCCTGTTTCCGTTCTGCTAGGTGCTGCCAAGCCTACCATATGATGGAATGATGATCCGTTCTCCTCTCCCCTGCAAAACCACACTTTGATTGATGATGTGTAAGAGTGTATGAAATGGGAGTGCTGCTACTGGCTTGAAAAAGGATAGAGGCCAGTCAACCACTAGGACAAAAAGACAAAACCGAGAAGTGGACACTGCCATGTTTGTAATGGCAATGTACAATGCCCGTGAACAATCTCCCTTCCCACATCCACTAGTACCACATCCCACATCCACATGCACCATGAGAAGCTTGTTCTGCCTGCTTGTGCCAGTTACTGCATGTCTCCTAAATATAAACTCATAGGTTGATTGGTGCCTATTAAATTGACTGTAGAGTGCGTGTGATTTTGACATTTTTTTAACATGTAGTTTGAGCTCATCTGTTATTTTTTTGCAGGAATTAATACAATGTAGGTATGAAAAATTACATTTTTATGTTTTTTTTCACAAATGAGTTTTGTATAGGACAAACGTTTCATCTACAGTACAAGAAACAAAGTAAATGCACCCTGACATTTTTGTTATCTCTATCTTTAAACACACACGACACCTATTTTGTGGTCTCCTTTTTTTCTCAGTATGGGGTATTTCAGAGGGAAAATGTTGTTCAGGAATTATGCGGCAGATGTTACCGCCCTATGCAGTGCCCTCCCCTTCTGGATTCCCAAAGATAAGGGCCTTGAGAACCTTCTTCCAGAATCGGATGAATCGGTCACATTTTCCTGTATACCTGGCCAACACAAACGCATCATACCATGCAGTTTGGGTGAGGCGGACTTAGCGTCTTGTACCATGTTTCGGTCTTACGCATGGCACCGTAGGGCTTAATGACTTGATGGGATAAGTCCACCCCACCCATGAAGCAGTTGTAGTCCACTATGCAGCCAGGCTTGGTGATTGGGGTAATCGATCCAAAAACACAGCGATGACATCAGTGTCAGCGTAAATCTATCATAGTGGAAGGATTTGCACGTCTTCCTTGTTTTGGATCCACTCCTGAAGTTTGGCTTGCAAACACTGAAGTATAATACTGACCAAAACACAACTGAGTGAATGAGGGTTTACTTGATTTTTTTCATTTAGAAGAGGGTAAAAAAAGAGCACAAGCAGGAAAGCCTCATAAATTGAAGAGACGTTGTCAAGGTGGGTTTTGAACTTTAAACCCCTGCACTGAAAGGCGATGCTCTAACCACTAAGCTATAGTTTCAGCCAATCATAGAGCTAGCTTTTTGATATATTCTAATGAGCAGGTGGCGAAAGAAGCACCGCAACTGCAGTTCACTTCAATTTTATTCAATGTTTCATTTTACTTCTGGCTTTCTGTAGGACAACTCTTTTCAGCGGAGGTGCTTGCATTTCTATACTATACAAACAAACAATCTACCCTTATGCTGTATACACAAATATTGCTGCCATATACTGCACACACAATTCATATCCCTGTACATTGTTCCTGTTTCCGTTCTGCTAGGTGCTGCCAAGCCTACCATATGATGGAATGATGATCCGTTCTCCTCTCCCCTGCAAAACCACACTTTGATTGATGATGTGTAAGAGTGTATGAAATGGGAGTGCTGCTACTGGCTTGAAAAAGGATAGAGGCCAGTCAACCTCTAGGACAAAAAGACAAAACCGAGAAGTGGACACTGCCACGTTTGTAATGGCAATGTACAATGTACAATGCCCATGAACAATCTCCCTTCCCACATCCACTAGTACCACATCCCACATCCACATGCACCATGAGAAGCTTGTTCTGCCTGCTTGTGCCAGTTACTGCATGTCTCCTAAATATAAACTCATAGGTTGATTGGTGCCTATTAAATTGACTGTAGAGTGCGTGTGATTTTGACATTTTTTTAACATGTAGTTTGAGCTCATCTGTTATTTTTTTGCAGGAATTAATACAATGTAGGTATGAAAAATTAAATTTTTATGTTTTTTTTCACAAATGAGTTTTGTATAGGACAAACGTTTCATCTACAGTACAAGAAACAAAGTAAATGCACCCTGACATTTTTGTTATCTCTATCTTTAAACACACACGACACCTATTTTGGGGTCTCCTTTTTTTCTCAGTATGGGGTATTTCAGAGGGAAAATGTTGTTCAGGAATTATGCGGCAGATGTTACTGCCCTATGCAGTGCCCTCCCCTTCTGATTTCCCAAAGATAAGGGCCTTGAGAACCATCTTCCAGAATCGGATGAATCGGTCACATTTTCCTGTATACCTGGCCAACACAAACGCATCATACCATGCAGTTTGGGTGAGGCGGACTTAGCGTCTTGTACCATGTTTCGGTCTTACGCATGGCACCGTAGGGCTTAATGACTTGATGGGATAAGTCCACCCCACCCATGAAGCAGTTGTAGTCCACTATGCAGCCAGGCTTGGTGATTGGGGCGATCGATCCAAAAACACAGCGATGACATCAGTGTCAGGGTAAATCTATCATAGTGGAAGGATTTGCATGTCTTCCTTGTTTTGGATCCACTCCTGAAGTTTGGCTTGCAAACACTGAAGTATTATACTGACCAAAACACAACTGACTGAATGAGGCTTTACTTGATTTTTTTCATTTAGTTGAGGGTAAAAAAAGAGCAAAAGCAGGCAAGCTTCATAAATTGAAGAGATGTTGTCAATGTGGGATTTGAACTTTAAACCCCAGCACTGAAAGGTGATGCTCTAACCACTAAGCTATAGTTTCAGCCAATCACGCAGCTGGAATTTTGATATATTTTAATCAGCAGGTGGCAAAAGAAGCAGCGCAACTGTATTTCACTTCCATTCTATTCAATGCTCCATTTTACTTCTGGCTTTCTGTTGGACAACTCTTTTCAGCAGGGGTGCTTGCATTTCTATACTATACAAACAAACAATCTACATACCATTATGCTGCATACACAAATCTTGCTGCCATATACTGCACACACAATTCATATCCCTATACATTGTTCCTGTTTCCGTTGTGCTAGGTGCTGCCAAGCCTACCATATGATGAAATGAGGATCCGTTCTCCTCTCCCCTGCAAAAGCACACTTTGATTGATGATGTGTATGAAATGGGAGTGCTGCTACTGGCTTGAAAAAGGATATTGGCCAGTCAACCTGTAGGACAAAAAGACAAAACCGAGAAGTGGAAACTGCCATGTTTGTGGTAGCTATGCACAATGTACAATGACCATGAGCAATCTCCCTTCCCACATTCACTAGTAAACCTCAGCTGTATTTATATGTCCGTAGTAAGAGAAACTTTGACCTTAGGGAGAGTGGGAGGCCTATGGAAAGGGACCTGGCTACTAAATGACCCACCCTGGCTGAAAACCCTACCCCTATAGAAACTCCAAACTAGAATAGAATATTTAGGAGTATTTTATTGGAAAAAAGTTGCTTGTGCCCCTTTTGACAGACACCAGCTCATTAGCATATATCGATGAGCAAGGCCTCTGATTGGTTGGTGTGGTTGTTTACTTGTTAGAGAATCACCTTGAAGTGCTGTGGGTTGAAATCCTGCTTTGTCAACATCTGCACCATGAGAAGCTTGTTCTGCTTGCTTGTGCCAGTTACTGCATGTCTCCTAAATATAAACTCCTAGGTTGATTGGTGCCTATTGAATTGACTGTAGAGTGCGTGTGATTTTGACATTTTTTTAACGTGTAGATTGAGCTCATCTCTTATTTTTTTGCAGGAATTAATACAATGTAGGTATGAAAAATTAAATTTTTATGGTTTTTTTCACAAATGAGTTTTGTATAGGACAAACGTTTCATCTACAGTACAAGAAACGAATTAAATGCACCCTAACATTTTTGCTATCTCTATCTTTAAACACACACGACACCTATTTTGGAGTCTCCTTTTTTTTCTCAGTATGGTGTATTTCAGAAGGAAAATGTTGTTCAGGAATTATGCGGCAGATGTTACTGCCCTATGCAGTGCCCTCCCCTTCTGGATTCCCAAAGATAAGGGCCTTGAGAACCTTCTTCCAGAATCGGATAAATCGGTCACATTTTCCTGTATACCTGGCCAACACAAACGCATCATACCATGCAGTTTGGGTGAGGCGGACTTAGCGTCTTGTACCATGTTTCGGTCTTACGCATGGCACCGTAGGGCTTAATGACTTGATGGGATAAGTCCACCCCACCCATGAAGCAGTTGTAGTCCACTATGCAGCCAGGCTTGGTGATTGGGGCGATCGATCCAAAAACACAGCGATGACATCAGTGTCAGCGTAAATCTATCATAGTGGAAGGATTTGCACGTCTTCCTTGTTTTGGATCCACTCCTGAAGTTTGGCTTGCAAACACTGAAGTATAATACTGACCAAAACACAACTGAGTGAATGAGGCTTTACTTGACTTTTTTCATTTAGAAGAGGGTAAAAAAAGAGCACAAGCAGGCAAGCCTCATAAATTGAAGAGATGTTGTCAAGGTGGGATTTGAACTTTAAACCCCAGCACTGAAAGGCGATGCTCTAATCACTAAGCTATAGTTTCAGCCAATCACGCAGCTGGCTTTTTGATATATTTTTATCAGCAGGTGGCAAAAGAAGCACCGCAACTGTATTTCACTTACATTCTATTCAATGCTCCATTTTACTTCTGGCTTTCTGTAGGACAACTCTTTTCAGCAGGGGTGCTTGCATTTCTATACTATACAAACAAGCAATCTACCCTTATGCTGTATACACAAATATTGCTGCCATATACTGCACACACAATTCATATCCCTATACATTGTTCCTGTTTCCGTTGTGCTAGGTGCTGCCAAGCCTACCATATGATGGAATGATGATCCGTTCTCCTCTCCCCTGCAAAAGCACGCGATTGATGATCTGTAAGAGTGTATGAAATGGGAGTGCTGCTACTGGCTTGAAAAAGGATAGAGGCCAGTCAACCTCTAGGACAAAAAGACAAAACTGAGAAGTGGACACTGCCACATTTGTAATGGCAATGTACAATGCCCATGAACAATCTCCCTTCCCACATCCACTAGTACCACATCCCACATCCACATACACCATGAGAAGCTTGTTCTGCCTGCTTGTGCCAGTTACTGCATGTCTCCTAAATATAAACTCATAGGTTGATTGGTGCCTATTGAATTGACTGTAGAGTGCGTGTGATTTTGACATTTTTTTAACGTGTAGTTTGAGCTCATCTCTTAGTTTTTTTGCAGGAATTAATACAATATAGGTATGAAAAATTACATTTTTATGTTTTTTTTTCACAAATGAGTTTTGTATAGGACAAACATTTCATCTACAGTACAAGAAACGAAGTAAATGCACCCTGACATTTTTGTTATCTCTATCTTTAAACACACACGACACCTATTTTGGGGTCTCCTTTTTTTCTCAGTATGGGGTATTTCAGAGGGAAAATGTTGTTCAGGAATTATGCGGCAGATGTTACTGCCCTATGCAGTGCCCTCCCCTTCTGATTTCCCAAAGATAAGGGCCTTGAGAACCATCTTCCAGAATCGGATGAATCGGTCACATTTTCCTGTATACCTGGCCAACACAAACGCATCATACCATGCAGTTTGGGTGAGGCGGACTTAGCGTCTTGTACCATGTTTCGGTCTTACGCATGGCACCGTAGGGCTTAATGACTTGATGGGATAAGTCCACCCCACCCATGAAGCAGTTGTAGTCCACTATGCAGCCAGGCTTGGTGATTGGGGCGATCGATCCAAAAACACAGCGATGACATCAGTGTCAGGGTAAATCTATCATAGTGGAAGGATTTGCATGTCTTCCTTGTTTTGGATCCACTCCTGAAGTTTGGCTTGCAAACACTGAAGTATTATACTGACCAAAACACAACTGACTGAATGAGGCTTTACTTGACTTTTTTTTCATTTAGTTGAGGGTAAAAAAAGAGCAAAAGCAGGCAAGCTTCATAAATTGAAGAGATGTTGTCAATGTGGGATTTGAACTTTAAACCCCAGCACTGAAAGGTGATGCTCTAACCACTAAGCTATAGTTTCAGCCAATCACGCAGCTGGAATTTTGATATATTTTAATCAGCAGGTGGCAAAAGAAGCAGCGCAACTGTATTTCACTTCCATTCTATTCAATGCTCCATTTTACTTCTGGCTTTCTGTTGGACAACTCTTTTCAGCAGGGGTGCTTGCATTTCTATACTATACAAACAAACAATCTACATACCATTATGCTGCATACACAAATCTTGCTGTCATATACTGCACACACAATTCATATCCCTATACATTCTTCCTGTTTCCGTTGTGCTAGGTGCTGCCAAGCCTACCATATGATGAAATGAGGATCCGTTCTCCTCTCCCCTGCAAAAGCACACTTTGATTGATGATGTGTATGAAATGGGAGTGCTGCTACTGGCTTGAAAAAGGATATTGGCCAGTCAACCTGTAGGACAAAAAGACAAAACCGAGAAGTGGAAACTGCCATGTTTGTGGTAGCTATGCACAATGTACAATGCCCATGAGCAATCTCCCTTCCCACATTCACTAGTAAACCTCAGCTGTATTTATATGTCCGTAGTAAGAGCAACTTTGACCTTAGGGAGAGTGGGAGGCCTATGGAAAGGGACCTGGCTACTAAATGACCCACCCTGGCTGAAAACCCTACCCCTATAGAAACTCCAAACTAGAATAGAATATTTAGGAGTATTTTATTGGAAAGAAGTTGCTTGTGCCCCTTTTGACAGACACCAGCTCATTAGCATATATCGATGAGCAAGGCCTCTGATTGGTTGGTGTGGTTGTTTACTTGTTAGAGAATCACCTTGAAGTGCTGTGGGTTGAAATCCTGCTTTGTCAACATGTGCACCATGAGAAGCTTGTTCTGCTTGCTTGTGCCGGTTACTGCATGTCTCCTAAATATAAACTCCTAGGTTGATTGGTGCCTATTGAATTGACTGTAGAGTGCGTGTGATTTTGACATTTTTTTAACGTGTAGATTGAGCTCATCTCTTATTTTTTTGCAGGAATTAATACAATGTAGGTATGAAAAATTAAATTTTTATGGTTTTTTTCACAAATGAGTTTTGTATAGGACAAACGTTTCATCTACAGTACAAGAAACGAATTAAATGCACCCTAACATTTTTGCTATCTCTATCTTTAAACACACACGACACCTATTTTGGAGTCTCCTTTTTTTTCTCAGTATGGTGTATTTCAGAAGGAAAATGTTGTTCAGGAATTATGCGGCAGATGTTACTGCCCTATGCAGTGCCCTCCCCTTCTGGATTCCCAAAGATAAGGGCCTTGAGAACCTTCTTCCAGAATCGGATAAATCGGTCACATTTTCCTGTATACCTGGCCAACACAAACGCATCATACCATGCAGTTTGGGTGAGGCGGACTTAGCGTCTTGTACCATGTTTCGGTCTTACGCATGGCACCGTAGGGCTTAATGACTTGATGGGATAAGTCCACCCCACCCATGAAGCAGTTGTAGTCCACTATGCAGCCAGGCTTGGTGATTGGGGCGATCGATCCAAAAACACAGCGATGACATCAGTGTCAGCGTAAATCTATCATAGTGGAAGGATTTGCACGTCTTCCTTGTTTTGGATCCACTCCTGAAGTTTGGCTTGCAAACACTGAAGTATAATACTGACCAAAACACAACTGAGTGAATGAGGCTTTACTTGACTTTTTTCATTTAGAAGAGGGTAAAAAAAGAGCACAAGCAGGCAAGCCTCATAAATTGAAGAGATGTTGTCAAGGTGGGATTTGAACTTTAAACCCCAGCACTGAAAGGCGATGCTCTAATCACTAAGCTATAGTTTCAGCCAATCACGCAGCTGGCTTTTTGATATATTTTTATCAGCAGGTGGCAAAAGAAGCACCGCAACTGTATTTCACTTACATTCTATTCAATGCTCCATTTTACTTCTGGCTTTCTGTAGGACAACTCTTTTCAGCAGGGGTGCTTGCATTTCTATACTATACAAACAAGCAATCTACCCTTATGCTGTATACACAAATATTGCTGCCATATACTGCACACACAATTCATATCCCTATACATTGTTCCTGTTTCCGTTGTGCTAGGTGCTGCCAAGCCTACCATATGATGGAATGATGATCCGTTCTCCTCTCCCCTGCAAAAGCACGCGATTGATGATCTGTAAGAGTGTATGAAATGGGAGTGCTGCTACTGGCTTGAAAAAGGATAGAGGCCAGTCAACCTCTAGGACAAAAAGACAAAACTGAGAAGTGGACACTGCCACATTTGTAATGGCAATGTACAATGCCCATGAACAATCTCCCTTCCCACATCCACTAGTACCACATCCCACATCCACATACACCATGAGAAGCTTGTTCTGCCTGCTTGTGCCAGTTACTGCATGTCTCCTAAATATAAACTCATAGGTTGATTGGTGCCTATTGAATTGACTGTAGAGTGCGTGTGATTTTGACATTTTTTTAACGTGTAGTTTGAGCTCATCTCTTAGTTTTTTTGCAGGAATTAATACAATATAGGTATGAAAAATTACATTTTTATGTTTTTTTTTCACAAATGAGTTTTGTATAGGACAAACGTTTCATCTACAGTACAAGAAACGAAGTAAATGCACCCTGACATTTTTGTTATCTCTATCTTTAAACACACACGACACCTATTTTGGGGTCTCCTTTTTTTCTCAGTATGGGGTATTTCAGAGGGAAAATGTTGTTCAGGAATTATGCGGCAGATGTTACTGCCCTATGCAGTGCCCTCCCCTTCTGATTTCCCAAAGATAAGGGCCTTGAGAACCATCTTCCAGAATCGGATGAATCGGTCACATTTTCCTGTATACCTGGCCAACACAAACGCATCATACCATGCAGTTTGGGTGAGGCGGACTTAGCGTCTTGTACCATGTTTCGGTCTTACGCATGGCACCGTAGGGCTTAATGACTTGATGGGATAAGTCCACCCCACCCATGAAGCAGTTGTAGTCCACTATGCAGCCAGGCTTGGTGATTGGGGCGATCGATCCAAAAACACAGCGATGACATCAGTGTCAGGGTAAATCTATCATAGTGGAAGGATTTGCATGTCTTCCTTGTTTTGGATCCACTCCTGAAGTTTGGCTTGCAAACACTGAAGTATTATACTGACCAAAACACAACTGACTGAATGAGGCTTTACTTGACTTTTTTTTCATTTAGTTGAGGGTAAAAAAAGAGCAAAAGCAGGCAAGCTTCATAAATTGAAGAGATGTTGTCAATGTGGGATTTGAACTTTAAACCCCAGCACTGAAAGGTGATGCTCTAACCACTAAGCTATAGTTTCAGCCAATCACGCAGCTGGAATTTTGATATATTTTAATCAGCAGGTGGCAAAAGAAGCAGCGCAACTGTATTTCACTTCCATTCTATTCAATGCTCCATTTTACTTCTGGCTTTCTGTTGGACAACTCTTTTCAGCAGGGGTGCTTGCATTTCTATACTATACAAACAAACAATCTACATACCATTATGCTGCATACACAAATCTTGCTGTCATATACTGCACACACAATTCATATCCCTATACATTGTTCCTGTTTCCGTTGTGCTAGGTGCTGCCAAGCCTACCATATGATGAAATGAGGATCCGTTCTCCTCTCCCCTGCAAAAGCACACTTTGATTGATGATGTGTATGAAATGGGAGTGCTGCTACTGGCTTGAAAAAGGATATTGGCCAGTCAACCTGTAGGACAAAAAGACAAAACCGAGAAGTGGAAACTGCCATGTTTGTGGTAGCTATGCACAATGTACAATGCCCATGAGCAATCTCCCTTCCCACATTCACTAGTAAACCTCAGCTGTATTTATATGTCCGTAGTAAGAGAAACTTTGACCTTAGGGAGAGTGGGAGGCCTATGGAAAGGGACCTGGCTACTAAATGACCCACCCTGGCTGAAAACCCTACCCCTATAGAAACTCCAAACTAGAATAGAATATTTAGGAGTATTTTATTGGAAAGAAGTTGCTTGTGCCCCTTTTGACAGACACCAGCTCATTAGCATATATCGATGAGCAAGGCCTCTGATTGGTTGGTGTGGTTGTTTACTTGTTAGAGAATCACCTTGAAGTGCTGTGGGTTGAAATCCTGCTTTGTCAACATCTGCACCATGAGAAGCTTGTTCTGCTTGCTTGTGCCAGTTACTGCATGTCTCCTAAATATAAACTCCTAGGTTGATTGGTGCCTATTGAATTGACTGTAGAGTGCGTGTGAATTTGACATTTTTTTAACGTGTAGATTGAGCTCATCTCTTATTTTTTTGCAGGAATTAATACAATGTAGGTATGAAAAATTAAATTTTTATGGTTTTTTTCACAAATCAGTTTTGTATAGGACAAACGTTTCATCTACAGTACAAGAAACGAATTAAATGCACCCTAACATTTTTGCTATCTCTATCTTTAAACACACACGACACCTATTTTGGAGTCTCCTTTTTTTTCTCAGTATGGTGTATTTCAGAAGGAAAATGTTGTTCAGGAATTATGCGGCAGATGTTACTGCCCTATGCAGTGCCCTCCCCTTCTGGATTCCCAAAGATAAGGGCCTTGAGAACCTTCTTCCAGAATCGGATAAATCGGTCACATTTTCCTGTATACCTGGCCAACACAAACGCATCATACCATGCAGTTTGGGTGAGGCGGACTTAGCGTCTTGTACCATGTTTCGGTCTTACGCATGGCACCGTAGGGCTTAATGACTTGATGGGATAAGTCCACCCCACCCATGAAGCAGTTGTAGTCCACTATGCAGCCAGGCTTGGTGATTGGGGCGATCGATCCAAAAACACAGAGATGACATCAGTGTCAGCGTAAATCTATCATAGTGGAAGTATTTGCACGTCTTCCTTGTTTTGGATGCACTCCTGAAGTTTGGCTTGCAAACACTGAAGTATAATACTGACCAAAACACAACTGAGTGAATGAGGCTTTACTTGACTTTTTTCATTTAGAAGAGGGTAAAAAAAGAGCACAAGCAGGCAAGCCTCATAAATTGAAGAGATGTTGTCAAGGTGGGATTTGAACTTTAAACCCCAGCACTGAAAGGCGATGCTCTAATCACTAAGTTATAGTTTCAGCCAATCACGCAGCTGGCTTTTTGATATATTTTAATCAGCAGGTGGCAAAAGAAGCAGCGCAACTGTATTTCACTTACATTCTATTCAATGCTCCATTTTACTTCTGGCTTTCTGTAGGACAACTCTTTTCAGCAGGGGTGCTTGCATTTCTATACTATACAAACAAGCAATCTACCCTTATGCTGTATACACAAATATTGCTGCCATATACTGCACACACAATTCATATCCCTATACATTGTTCCTGTTTCCGTTGTGCTAGGTGCTGCCAAGCCTACCATATGATGGAATGATGATCCGTTCTCCTCTCCCCTGCAAAAGCACGCGATTGATGATCTGTAAGAGTGTATGAAATGGGAGTGCTGCTACTGGCTTGAAAAAGGATAGAGGCCAGTCAACCTCTAGGACAAAAAGACAAAACTGAGAAGTGGACACTGCCACATTTGTAATGGCAATGTACAATGCCCATGAACAATCTCCCTTCCCACATCCACTAGTACCACATCCCACATCCACATACACCATGAGAAGCTTGTTCTGCCTGCTTGTGCCAGTTACTGCATGTCTCCTAAATATAAACTCATAGGTTGATTGGTGCCTATTGAATTGACTGTAGAGTGCGTGTGATTTTGACATTTTTTTAACGTGTAGTTTGAGCTCATCTCTTAGTTTTTTTGCAGGAATTAATACAATATAGGTATGAAAAATTACATTTTTATGTTTTTTTTCACAAATGAGTTTTGTATAGGACAAACGTTTCATCTACAGTACAAGAAACGAAGTAAATGCACCCTGACATTTTTGTTATCTCTATCTTTAAACACACACGACACCTATTTTGGGGTCTCCTTTTTTTCTCAGTATGGGGTATTTCAGAGGGAAAATGTTGTTCAGGAATTATGCGGCAGATGTTACTGCCCTATGCAGTGCCCTCCCCTTCTGATTTCCCAAAGATAAGGGCCTTGAGAACCATCTTCCAGAATCGGATGAATCTGTCACATTTTCCTGTATACCTGGCCAACACAAACGCATCATACCATGCAGTTTGGGTGAGGCGGACTTAGCGTCTTGTACCATGTTTCGGTCTTACGCATGGCACCGTAGGGCTTAATGACTTGATGGGATAAGTCCACCCCACCCATGAAGCAGTTGTAGTCCACTATGCAGCCAGGCTTGGTGATTGGGGCGATGGATCCAAAAACACAGCGATGACATCAGTGTCAGGGTAAATCTATCATAGTGGAAGGATTTGCATGTCTTCCTTGTTTTGGATCCACTCCTGAAGTTTGGCTTGCAAACACTGAAGTATTATACTGACCAAAACACAACTGACTGAATGAGGCTTTACTTGATTTTTTTCATTTAGTTGAGGGTAAAAAAAGAGCAAAAGCAGGCAAGCTTCATAAATTGAAGAGATGTTGTCAATGTGGGATTTGAACTTTAAACCCCAGCACTGAAAGGTGATGCTCTAACCACTAAGCTATAGTTTCAGCCAATCACGCAGCTGGAATTTTGATATATTTTAATCAGCAGGTGGCAAAAGAAGCAGCGCAACTGTATTTCACTTCCATTCTATTCAATGCTCCATTTTACTTCTGGCTTTCTGTTGGACAACTCTTTTCAGCAGGGGTGCTTGCATTTCTATACTATACAAACAAACAATCTACATACCATTATGCTGCATACACAAATCTTGCGGCCATATACTGCACACACAATTCATATCCCTATACATTGTTCCTGTTTCCGTTGTGCTAGGTGCTGCCAAGCCTACCATATGATGAAATGAGGATCCGTTCTCCTCTCCCCTGCAAAAGCACACTTTGATTGATGATGTGTATGAAATGGGAGTGCTGCTACTGGCTTGAAAAAGGATATTGGCCAGTCAACCTGTAGGACAAAAAGACAAAACCGAGAAGTGGAAACTGCCATGTTTGTGGTAGCTATGCACAATGTACAATGCCCATGAGCAATCTCCCTTCCCACATTCACTAGTAAACCTCAGCTGTATTTATATGTCCGTAGTAAGAGAAACTTTGACCTTAGGGAGAGTGGGAGGCCTATGGAAAGGGACCTGGCTACTAAATGACCCACCCTGGCTGAAAACCCTACCCCTATAGAAACTCCAAACTAGAATAGAATATTTAGGAGTATTTTATTGGAAAGAAGTTGCTTGTGCCCCTTTTGACAGACACCAGCTCATTAGCATATATCGATGAGCAAGGCCTCTGATTGGTTGGTGTGGTTGTTTACTTGTTAGAGAATCACCTTGAAGTGCTGTGGGTTGAAATCCTGCTTTGTCAACATCTGCACCATGAGAAGCTTGTTCTGCTTGCTTGTGCCGGTTACTGCATGTCTCCTAAATATAAACTCCTAGGTTGATTGGTGCCTATTGAATTGACTGTAGAGTGCGTGTGAATTTGACATTTTTTTAACGTGTAGATTGAGCTCATCTCTTATTTTTTTGCAGGAATTAATACAATGTAGGTATGAAAAATTAAATTTTTATGGTTTTTTTCACAAATCAGTTTTGTATAGGACAAACGTTTCATCTACAGTACAAGAAACGAATTAAATGCACCCTAACATTTTTGCTATCTCTATCTTTAAACACACACGACACCTATTTTGGAGTCTCCTTTTTTTTCTCAGTATGGTGTATTTCAGAAGGAAAATGTTGTTCAGGAATTATGCGGCAGATGTTACTGCCCTATGCAGTGCCCTCCCCTTCTGGATTCCCAAAGATAAGTGCCTTGAGAACCTTCTTCCAGAATCGGATAAATCGGTCACATTTTCCTGTATACCTGGCCAACACAAACGCATCATACCATGCAGTTTGGGTGAGGCGGACTTAGCGTCTTGTACCATGTTTCGGTCTTACGCATGGCACCGTAGGGCTTAATGACTTGATGGGATAAGTCCACCCCACCCATGAAGCAGTTGTAGTCCACTATGCAGCCAGGCTTGGTGATTGGGGCGATCGATCCAAAAACACAGAGATGACATCAGTGTCAGCGTAAATCTATCATAGTGGAAGTATTTGCACGTCTTCCTTGTTTTGGATGCACTCCTGAAGTTTGGCTTGCAAACACTGAAGTATAATACTGACCAAAACACAACTGAGTGAATGAGGCTTTACTTGACTTTTTTCAATTAGAAGAGGGTAAAAAAAGAGCACAAGCAGGCAAGCCTCATAAATTGAAGAGATGTTGTCAAGGTGGGATTTGAACTTTAAACCCCAGCACTGAAAGGCGATGCTCTAATCACTAAGCTATAGTTTCAGCCAATCACGCAGCTGGCTTTTTGATATATTTTAATCAGCAGGTGGCAAAAGAAGCAGCGCAACTGTATTTCACTTACATTCTATTCAATGCTCCATTTTACTTCTGGCTTTCTGTAGGACAACTCTTTTCAGCAGGGGTGCTTGCATTTCTATACTATACAAACAAGCAATCTACCCTTATGCTGTATACACAAATATTGCTGCCATATACTGCACACACAATTCATATCCCTATACATTGTTCCTGTTTCCGTTGTGCTAGGTGCTGCCAAGCCTACCATATGATGGAATGATGATCCGTTCTCCTCTCCCCTGCAAAAGCATGCGATTGATGATCTGTAAGAGTGTATGAAATGGGAGTGCTGCTACTGGCTTGAAAAAGGATAGAGGCCAGTCAACCTCTAGGACAAAAAGACAAAACTGAGAAGTGGACACTGCCACATTTGTAATGGCAATGTACAATGCCCATGAACAATCTCCCTTCCCACATCCACTAGTACCACATCCCACATCCACATACACCATGAGAAGCTTGTTCTGCCTGCTTGTGCCAGTTACTGCATGTCTCCTAAATATAAACTCATAGGTTAATTGGTGCCTATTGAATTGACTGTAGAGTGCGTGTGATTTTGACATTTTTTTAACGTGTAGTTTGAGCTCATCTCTTATTTTTTTGCAGGAATTAATACAATATAGGTATGAAAAATTACATTTTTATGTTTTTTTTCACAAATGAGTTTTGTATAGGACAAACGTTTCATCTACAGTACAAGAAACGAAGTAAATGCACCCTGACATTTTTGTTATCTCTATCTTTAAACACACACGACACCTATTTTGGGGTCTCCTTTTTTTCTCAGTATGGGGTATTTCAGAGGGAAAATGTTGTTCAGGAATTATGCGGCAGATGTTACTGCCCTATGCAGTGCCCTCCCCTTCTGGATTCCCAAAGATAAGGGCCTTGAGAACCTTCTTCCAGAATCGGATGAATCGGTCACATTTTCCTGTATACCTGGCCAACACAAACGCATCATACCATGCAGTTTGGGTGAGGCGGACTTAGCGTCTTGTACCATGTTTCGGTCTTACGCATGGCACCGTAGGGCTTAATGACTTGATGGGATAAGTCCACCCCACCCATGAAGCAGTTGTAGTCCACTATGCAGCCAGGCTTGGTGATTGGGGCGATGGATCCAAAAACACAGCGATGACATCAGTGTCAGGGTAAATCTATCATAGTGGAAGGATTTGCATGTCTTCCTTGTTTTGGATCCACTCCTGAAGTTTGGCTTGCAAACACTGAAGTATTATACTGACCAAAACACAACTGACTGAATGAGGCTTTACTTGACTTTTTTTTCATTTAGTTGAGGGTAAAAAAAGAGCAAAAGCAGGCAAGCTTCATAAATTGAAGAGATGTTGTCAATGTGGGATTTGAACTTTAAACCCCAGCACTGAAAGGTGATGCTCTAACCACTAAGCTATAGTTTCAGCCAATCACGCAGCTGGAATTTTGATATATTTTAATCAGCAGGTGGCAAAAGAAGCAGCGCAACTGTATTTCACTTCCATTCTATTCAATGCTCCATTTTACTTCTGGCTTTCTGTTGGACAACTCTTTTCAGCAGGGGTGCTTGCATTTCTATACTATACAAACAAACAATCTACATACCATTATGCTGCATACACAAATCTTGCTGTCATATACTGCACACACAATTCATATCCCTATACATTGTTCCTGTTTCCGTTGTGCTAGGTGCTGCCAAGCCTACCATATGATGAAATGAGGATCCGTTCTCCTCTCCCCTGCAAAAGCACACTTTGATTGATGATGTGTATGAAATGGGAGTGCTGCTACTGGCTTGAAAAAGGATATTGGCCAGTCAACCTGTAGGACAAAAAGACAAAACCGAGAAGTGGAAACTGCCATGTTTGTGGTAGCTATGCACAATGTACAATGCCCATGAGCAATCTCCCTTCCCACATTCACTAGTAAACCTCAGCTGTATTTATATGTCCGTAGTAAGAGAAACTTTGACCTTAGGGAGAGTGGGAGGCCTATGGAAAGGGACCTGGCTACTAAATGACCCACCCTGGCTGAAAACCCTACCCCTATAGAAACTCCAAACTAGAATAGAATATTTAGGAGTATTTTATTGGAAAGAAGTTGCTTGTGCCCCTTTTGACAGACACCAGCTCATTAGCATATATCGATGAGCAAGGCCTCTGATTGGTTGGTGTGGTTGTTTACTTGTTAGAGAATCACCTTGAAGTGCTGTGGGTTGAAATCCTGCTTTGTCAACATCTGCACCATGAGAAGCTTGTTCTGCTTGCTTGTGCCAGTTACTGCATGTCTCCTAAATATAAACTCCTAGGTTGATTGGTGCCTATTGAATTGACTGTAGAGTGCGTGTGAATTTGACATTTTTTTAACGTGTAGATTGAGCTCATCTCTTATTTTTTTGCAGGAATTAATACAATGTAGGTATGAAAAATTAAATTTTTATGGTTTTTTTCACAAATCAGTTTTGTATAGGACAAACGTTTCATCTACAGTACAAGAAACGAATTAAATGCACCCTAACATTTTTGCTATCTCTATCTTTAAACACACACGACACCTATTTTGGAGTCTCCTTTTTTTTCTCAGTATGGTGTATTTCAGAAGGAAAATGTTGTTCAGGAATTATGCGGCAGATGTTACTGCCCTATGCAGTGCCCTCCCCTTCTGGATTCCCAAAGATAAGGGCCTTGAGAACCTTCTTCCAGAATCGGATAAATCGGTCACATTTTCCTGTATACCTGGCCAACACAAACGCATCATACCATGCAGTTTGGGTGAGGCGGACTTAGCGTCTTGTACCATGTTTCGGTCTTACGCATGGCACCGTAGGGCTTAATGACTTGATGGGATAAGTCCACCCCACCCATGAAGCAGTTGTAGTCCACTATGCAGCCAGGCTTGGTGATTGGGGCGATCGATCCAAAAACACAGAGATGACATCAGTGTCAGCGTAAATCTATCATAGTGGAAGTATTTGCACGTCTTCCTTGTTTTGGATGCACTCCTGAAGTTTGGCTTGCAAACACTGAAGTATAATACTGACCAAAACACAACTGAGTGAATGAGGCTTTACTTGACTTTTTTCATTTAGAAGAGGGTAAAAAAAGAGCACAAGCAGGCAAGCCTCATAAATTGAAGAGATGTTGTCAAGGTGGGATTTGAACTTTAAACCCCAGCACTGAAAGGCGATGCTCTAATCACTAAGTTATAGTTTCAGCCAATCACGCAGCTGGCTTTTTGATATATTTTAATCAGCAGGTGGCAAAAGAAGCAGCGCAACTGTATTTCACTTACATTCTATTCAATGCTCCATTTTACTTCTGGCTTTCTGTAGGACAACTCTTTTCAGCAGGGGTGCTTGCATTTCTATACTATACAAACAAGCAATCTACCCTTATGCTGTATACACAAATATTGCTGCCATATACTGCACACACAATTCATATCCCTATACATTGTTCCTGTTTCCGTTGTGCTAGGTGCTGCCAAGCCTACCATATGATGGAATGATGATCCGTTCTCCTCTCCCCTGCAAAAGCACGCGATTGATGATCTGTAAGAGTGTATGAAATGGGAGTGCTGCTACTGGCTTGAAAAAGGATAGAGGCCAGTCAACCTCTAGGACAAAAAGACAAAACTGAGAAGTGGACACTGCCACATTTGTAATGGCAATGTACAATGCCCATGAACAATCTCCCTTCCCACATCCACTAGTACCACATCCCACATCCACATACACCATGAGAAGCTTGTTCTGCCTGCTTGTGCCAGTTACTGCATGTCTCCTAAATATAAACTCATAGGTTGATTGGTGCCTATTGAATTGACTGTAGAGTGCGTGTGATTTTGACATTTTTTTAACGTGTAGTTTGAGCTCATCTCTTAGTTTTTTTGCAGGAATTAATACAATATAGGTATGAAAAATTACATTTTTATGTTTTTTTTCACAAATGAGTTTTGTATAGGACAAACGTTTCATCTACAGTACAAGAAACGAAGTAAATGCACCCTGACATTTTTGTTATCTCTATCTTTAAACACACACGACACCTATTTTGGGGTCTCCTTTTTTTCTCAGTATGGGGTATTTCAGAGGGAAAATGTTGTTCAGGAATTATGCGGCAGATGTTACTGCCCTATGCAGTGCCCTCCCCTTCTGATTTCCCAAAGATAAGGGCCTTGAGAACCATCTTCCAGAATCGGATGAATCTGTCACATTTTCCTGTATACCTGGCCAACACAAACGCATCATACCATGCAGTTTGGGTGAGGCGGACTTAGCGTCTTGTACCATGTTTCGGTCTTACGCATGGCACCGTAGGGCTTAATGACTTGATGGGATAAGTCCACCCCACCCATGAAGCAGTTGTAGTCCACTATGCAGCCAGGCTTGGTGATTGGGGCGATGGATCCAAAAACACAGCGATGACATCAGTGTCAGGGTAAATCTATCATAGTGGAAGGATTTGCATGTCTTCCTTGTTTTGGATCCACTCCTGAAGTTTGGCTTGCAAACACTGAAGTATTATACTGACCAAAACACAACTGACTGAATGAGGCTTTACTTGATTTTTTTCATTTAGTTGAGGGTAAAAAAAGAGCAAAAGCAGGCAAGCTTCATAAATTGAAGAGATGTTGTCAATGTGGGATTTGAACTTTAAACCCCAGCACTGAAAGGTGATGCTCTAACCACTAAGCTATAGTTTCAGCCAATCACGCAGCTGGAATTTTGATATATTTTAATCAGCAGGTGGCAAAAGAAGCAGCGCAACTGTATTTCACTTCCATTCTATTCAATGCTCCATTTTACTTCTGGCTTTCTGTTGGACAACTCTTTTCAGCAGGGGTGCTTGCATTTCTATACTATACAAACAAACAATCTACATACCATTATGCTGCATACACAAATCTTGCGGCCATATACTGCACACACAATTCATATCCCTATACATTGTTCCTGTTTCCGTTGTGCTAGGTGCTGCCAAGCCTACCATATGATGAAATGAGGATCCGTTCTCCTCTCCCCTGCAAAAGCACACTTTGATTGATGATGTGTATGAAATGGGAGTGCTGCTACTGGCTTGAAAAAGGATATTGGCCAGTCAACCTGTAGGACAAAAAGACAAAACCGAGAAGTGGAAACTGCCATGTTTGTGGTAGCTATGCACAATGTACAATGCCCATGAGCAATCTCCCTTCCCACATTCACTAGTAAACCTCAGCTGTATTTATATGTCCGTAGTAAGAGAAACTTTGACCTTAGGGAGAGTGGGAGGCCTATGGAAAGGGACCTGGCTACTAAATGACCCACCCTGGCTGAAAACCCTACCCCTATAGAAACTCCAAACTAGAATAGAATATTTAGGAGTATTTTATTGGAAAGAAGTTGCTTGTGCCCCTTTTGACAGACACCAGCTCATTAGCATATATCGATGAGCAAGGCCTCTGATTGGTTGGTGTGGTTGTTTACTTGTTAGAGAATCACCTTGAAGTGCTGTGGGTTGAAATCCTGCTTTGTCAACATCTGCACCATGAGAAGCTTGTTCTGCTTGCTTGTGCCAGTTACTGCATGTCTCCTAAATATAAACTCCTAGGTTGATTGGTGCCTATTGAATTGACTGTAGAGTGCGTGTGAATTTGACATTTTTTTAACGTGTAGATTGAGCTCATCTCTTATTTTTTTGCAGGAATTAATACAATGTAGGTATGAAAAATTAAATTTTTATGGTTTTTTTCACAAATCAGTTTTGTATAGGACAAACGTTTCATCTACAGTACAAGAAACGAATTAAATGCACCCTAACATTTTTGCTATCTCTATCTTTAAACACACACGACACCTATTTTGGAGTCTCCTTTTTTTTCTCAGTATGGTGTATTTCAGAAGGAAAATGTTGTTCAGGAATTATGCGGCAGATGTTACTGCCCTATGCAGTGCCCTCCCCTTCTGGATTCCCAAAGATAAGTGCCTTGAGAACCTTCTTCCAGAATCGGATAAATCGGTCACATTTTCCTGTATACCTGGCCAACACAAACGCATCATACCATGCAGTTTGGGTGAGGCGGACTTAGCGTCTTGTACCATGTTTCGGTCTTACGCATGGCACCGTAGGGCTTAATGACTTGATGGGATAAGTCCACCCCACCCATGAAGCAGTTGTAGTCCACTATGCAGCCAGGCTTGGTGATTGGGGCGATCGATCCAAAAACACAGAGATGACATCAGTGTCAGCGTAAATCTATCATAGTGGAAGTATTTGCACGTCTTCCTTGTTTTGGATGCACTCCTGAAGTTTGGCTTGCAAACACTGAAGTATAATACTGACCAAAACACAACTGAGTGAATGAGGCTTTACTTGACTTTTTTCAATTAGAAGAGGGTAAAAAAAGAGCACAAGCAGGCAAGCCTCATAAATTGAAGAGATGTTGTCAAGGTGGGATTTGAACTTTAAACCCCAGCACTGAAAGGCGATGCTCTAATCACTAAGCTATAGTTTCAGCCAATCACGCAGCTGGCTTTTTGATATATTTTAATCAGCAGGTGGCAAAAGAAGCAGCGCAACTGTATTTCACTTACATTCTATTCAATGCTCCATTTTACTTCTGGCTTTCTGTAGGACAACTCTTTTCAGCAGGGGTGCTTGCATTTCTATACTATACAAACAAGCAATCTACCCTTATGCTGTATACACAAATATTGCTGCCATATACTGCACACACAATTCATATCCCTATACATTGTTCCTGTTTCCGTTGTGCTAGGTGCTGCCAAGCCTACCATATGATGGAATGATGATCCGTTCTCCTCTCCCCTGCAAAAGCATGCGATTGATGATCTGTAAGAGTGTATGAAATGGGAGTGCTGCTACTGGCTTGAAAAAGGATAGAGGCCAGTCAACCTCTAGGACAAAAAGACAAAACTGAGAAGTGGACACTGCCACATTTGTAATGGCAATGTACAATGCCCATGAACAATCTCCCTTCCCACATCCACTAGTACCACATCCCACATCCACATACACCATGAGAAGCTTGTTCTGCCTGCTTGTGCCAGTTACTGCATGTCTCCTAAATATAAACTCATAGGTTAATTGGTGCCTATTGAATTGACTGTAGAGTGCGTGTGATTTTGACATTTTTTTAACGTGTAGTTTGAGCTCATCTCTTATTTTTTTGCAGGAATTAATACAATATAGGTATGAAAAATTACATTTTTATGTTTTTTTTCACAAATGAGTTTTGTATAGGACAAACGTTTCATCTACAGTACAAGAAACGAAGTAAATGCACCCTGACATTTTTGTTATCTCTATCTTTAAACACACACGACACCTATTTTGGGGTCTCCTTTTTTTCTCAGTATGGGGTATTTCAGAGGGAAAATGTTGTTCAGGAATTATGCGGCAGATGTTACTGCCCTATGCAGTGCCCTCCCCTTCTGGATTCCCAAAGATAAGGGCCTTGAGAACCTTCTTCCAGAATCGGATGAATCGGTCACATTTTCCTGTATACCTGGCCAACACAAACGCATCATACCATGCAGTTTGGGTGAGGCGGACTTAGCGTCTTGTACCATGTTTCGGTCTTACGCATGGCACCGTAGGGCTTAATGACTTGATGGGATAAGTCCACCCCACCCATGAAGCAGTTGTAGTCCACTATGCAGCCAGGCTTGGTGATTGGGGCGATGGATCCAAAAACACAGCGATGACATCAGTGTCAGGGTAAATCTATCATAGTGGAAGGATTTGCATGTCTTCCTTGTTTTGGATCCACTCCTGAAGTTTGGCTTGCAAACACTGAAGTATTATACTGACCAAAACACAACTGACTGAATGAGGCTTTACTTGATTTTTTTCATTTAGTTGAGGGTAAAAAAAGAGCAAAAGCAGGCAAGCTTCATAAATTGAAGAGATGTTGTCAATGTGGGATTTGAACTTTAAACCCCAGCACTGAAAGGTGATGCTCTAACCACTAAGCTATAGTTTCAGCCAATCACGCAGCTGGAATTTTAATATATTTTAATCAGCAGGTGGCAAAAGAAGCAGCGCAACTGTATTTCACTTCCATTCTATTCAATGCTCCATTTTACTTCTGGCTTTCTGTTGGACAACTCTTTTCAGCAGGGGTGCTTGCATTTCTATACTATACAAACAAACAATCTACATACCATTATGCTGCATACACAAATCTTGCTGCCATATACTGCACACACAATTCATATCCCTATACATTGTTCCTGTTTCCGTTGTGCTAGGTGCTGCCAAGCCTACCATATGATGAAATGAGGATCCGTTCTCCTCTCCCCTGCAAAAGCACACTTTGATTGATGATGTGTATGAAATGGGAGTGCTGCTACTGGCTTGAAAAAGGATATTGGCCAGTCAACCTGTAGGACAAAAAGACAAAACCGAGAAGTGGAAACTGCCATGTTTGTGGTAGCTATGCACAATGTACAATGCCCATGAGCAATCTCCCTTCCCACATTCACTAGTAAACCTCAGCTGTATTTATATGTCCGTAGTAAGAGAAACTTTGACCTTAGGGAGAGTGGGAGGCCTATGGAAAGGGACCTGGCTACTAAATGACCCACCCTGGCTGAAAACCCTACCCCTATAGAAACTCCAAACTAGAATAGAATATTTAGGAGTATTTTATTGGAAAGAAGTTGCTTGTGCCCCTTTTGACAGACACCAGCTCATTAGCATATATCGATGAGCAAGGCCTCTGATTGGTTGGTGTGGTTGTTTACTTGTTAGAGAATCACCTTGAAGTGCTGTGGGTTGAAATCCTGCTTTGTCAACATCTGCACCATGAGAAGCTTGTTCTGCTTGCTTGTGCCAGTTACTGCATGTCTCCTAAATATAAACTCCTAGGTTGATTGGTGCCTATTGAATTGACTGTAGAGTGCGTGTGATTTTGACATTTTTTTAACGTGTAGATTGAGCTCATCTCTTATTTTTTTGCAGGAATTAATACAATGTAGGTATGAAAAATTAAATTTTTATGGTTTTTTTCACAAATGAGTTTTGTATAGGACAAACGTTTCATCTACAGTACAAGAAACGAATTAAATGCACCCTAACATTTTTGTTATCTCTATCTTTAAACACACACGACACCTATTTTGGAGTCTCCTTTTTTTTCTCAGTATGGTGTATTTCAGAAGGAAAATGTTGTTCAGGAATTATGCGGCAGATGTTACTGCCCTATGCAGTGCCCTCCCCTTCTGGATTCCCAAAGATAAGGGCCTTGAGAACCTTCTTCCAGAATCGGATGAATCGGTCACATTTTCCTGTATACCTGGCCAACACAAACGCATCATACCATGCAGTTTGGGTGAGGCGGACTTAGCGTCTTGTACCATGTTTCGGTCTTACGCATGGCACCGTAGGGCTTAATGACTTGATGGGATAAGTCCACCCCACCCATGAAGCAGTTGTAGTCCACTATGCAGCCAGGCTTGGTGATTGGGGCGATGGATCCAAAAACACAGCGATGACATCAGTGTCAGGGTAAATCTTTCATAGTGGAAGGATTTGCATGTCTTCCTTGTTTTGGATCCACTCCTGAAGTTTGGCTTGCAAACACTGAAGTATTATACTGACCAAAACACAACTGACTGAATGAGGCTTTACTTGATTTTTTTCATTTAGTTGAGGGTAAAAAAAGAGCAAAAGCAGGCAAGCTTCATAAATTGAAGAGATGTTGTCAATGTGGGATTTGAACTTTAAACCCCAGCACTGAAAGGTGATGCTCTAACCACTAAGCTATAGTTTCAGCCAATCACGCAGCTGGAATTTTAATATATTTTAATCAGCAGGTGGCAAAAGAAGCAGCGCAACTGTATTTCACTTCCATTCTATTCAATGCTCCATTTTACTTCTGGCTTTCTGTTGGACAACTCTTTTCAGCAGGGGTGCTTGCATTTCTATACTATACAAACAAACAATCTACATACCATTATGCTGCATACACAAATCTTGCTGCCATATACTGCACACACAATTCATATCCCTATACATTGTTCCTGTTTCCGTTGTGCTAGGTGCTGCCAAGCCTACCATATGATGAAATGAGGATCCGTTCTCCTCTCCCCTGCAAAAGCACACTTTGATTGATGATGTGTATGAAATGGGAGTGCTGCTACTGGCTTGAAAAAGGATATTGGCCAGTCAACCTGTAGGACAAAAAGACAAAACCGAGAAGTGGAAACTGCCATGTTTGTGGTAGCTATGCACAATGTACAATGCCCATGAGCAATCTCCCTTCCCACATTCACTAGTAAACCTCAGCTGTATTTATATGTCCGTAGTAAGAGAAACTTTGACCTTAGGGAGAGTGGGAGGCCTATGGAAAGGGACCTGGCTACTAAATGACCCACCCTGGCTGAAAACCCTACCCCTATAGAAACTCCAAACTAGAATAGAATATTTAGGAGTATTTTATTGGAAAGAAGTTGCTTGTGCCCCTTTTGACAGACACCAGCTCATTAGCATATATCGATGAGCAAGGCCTCTGATTGGTTGGTGTGGTTGTTTACTTGTTAGAGAATCACCTTGAAGTGCTGTGGGTTGAAATCCTGCTTTGTCAACATCTGCACCATGAGAAGCTTGTTCTGCTTGCTTGTGCCAGTTACTGCATGTCTCCTAAATATAAACTCCTAGGTTGATTGGTGCCTATTGAATTGACTGTAGAGTGCGTGTGATTTTGACATTTTTTTAACGTGTAGATTGAGCTCATCTCTTATTTTTTTGCAGGAATTAATACAATGTAGGTATGAAAAATTAAATTTTTATGGTTTTTTTCACAAATGAGTTTTGTATAGGACAAACGTTTCATCTACAGTACAAGAAACGAAGTAAATGCACCCTGACATTTTTGTTATCTCTATCTTTAAACACACACGACACCTATTTTGGGGTCTCCTTTTTTTCTCAGTATGGGGTATTTCAGAGGGAAAATGTTGTTCAGGAATTATGCGGCAGATGTTACTGCCCTATGCAGTGCCCTCCCCTTCTGGATTCCCAAAGATAAGGGCCTTGAGAACCTTCTTCCAGAATCGGATGAATCGGTCACATTTTCCTGTATACCTGGCCAACACAAACGCATCATACCATGCAGTTTGGGTGAGGCGGACTTAGCGTCTTGTACCATGTTTCGGTCTTACGCATGGCACCGTAGGGCTTAATGACTTGATGGGATAAGTCCACCCCACCCATGAAGCAGTTGTAGTCCACTATGCAGCCAGGCTTGGTGATTGGGGCGATGGATCCAAAAACACAGCGATGACATCAGTGTCAGGGTAAATCTATCATAGTGGAAGGATTTGCATGTCTTCCTTGTTTTGGATCCACTCCTGAAGTTTGGCTTGCAAACACTGAAGTATTATACTGACCAAAACACAACTGACTGAATGAGGCTTTACTTGATTTTTTTCATTTAGTTGAGGGTAAAAAAAGAGCAAAAGCAGGCAAGCTTCATAAATTGAAGAGATGTTGTCAATGTGGGATTTGAACTTTAAACCCCAGCACTGAAAGGTGATGCTCTAACCACTAAGCTATAGTTTCAGCCAATCACGCAGCTGGAATTTTAATATATTTTAATGAGCAGGTGGCAAAAGAAGCAGCGCAACTGTATTTCACTTCCATTCTATTCAATGCTCCATTTTACTTCTGGCTTTCTGTTGGACAACTCTTTTCAGCAGGGGTGCTTGCATTTCTATACTATACAAACAAACAATCTACATACCATTATGCTGCATACACAAATCTTGCTGCCATATACTGCACACACAATTCATATCCCTATACATTGTTCCTGTTTCCGTTGTGCTAGGTGCTGCCAAGCCTACCATATGATGAAATGAGGATCCGTTCTCCTCTCCCCTGCAAAAGCACACTTTGATTGATGATGTGTATGAAATGGGAGTGCTGCTACTGGCTTGAAAAAGGATATTGGCCAGTCAACCTGTAGGACAAAAAGACAAAACCGAGAAGTGGAAACTGCCATGTTTGTGGTAGCTATGCACAATGTACAATGCCCATGAGCAATCTCCCTTCCCACATTCACTAGTAAACCTCAGCTGTATTTATATGTCCGTAGTAAGAGAAACTTTGACCTTAGGGAGAGTGGGAGGCCTATGGAAAGGGACCTGGCTACTAAATGACCCACCCTGGCTGAAAACCCTACCCCTATAGAAACTCCAAACTAGAATAGAATATTTAGGAGTATTTTATTGGAAAGAAGTTGCTTGTGCCCCTTTTGACAGACACCAGCTCATTAGCATATATCGATGAGCAAGGCCTCTGATTGGTTGGTGTGGTTGTTTACTTGTTAGAGAATCACCTTGAAGTGCTGTGGGTTGAAATCCTGCTTTGTCAACATCTGCACCATGAGAAGCTTGTTCTGCTTGCTTGTGCCAGTTACTGCATGTCTCCTAAATATAAACTCCTAGGTTGATTGGTGCCTATTGAATTGACTGTAGAGTGCGTGTGATTTTGACATTTTTTTAACGTGTAGATTGAGCTCATCTCTTATTTTTTTGCAGGAATTAATACAATGTAGGTATGAAAAATTAAATTTTTATGGTTTTTTTCACAAATGAGTTTTGTATAGGACAAACGTTTCATCTACAGTACAAGAAACGAATTAAATGCACCCTAACATTTTTGCTATCTCTATCTTTAAACACACACGACACCTATTTTGGAGTCTCCTTTTTTTTCTCAGTATGGTGTATTTCAGAAGGAAAATGTTGTTCAGGAATTATGCGGCAGATGTTACTGCCCTATGCAGTGCCCTCCCCTTCTGGATTCCCAAAGATAAGGGCCTTGAGAACCTTCTTCCAGAATCGGATAAATCGGTCACATTTTCCTGTATACCTGGCCAACACAAACGCATCATACCATGCAGTTTGGGTGAGGCGGACTTAGCGTCTTGTACCATGTTTCGGTCTTACGCATGGCACCGTAGGGCTTAATGACTTGATGGGATAAGTCCACCCCACCCATGAAGCAGTTGTAGTCCACTATGCAGCCAGGCTTGGTGATTGGGGCGATCGATCCAAAAACACAGCGATGACATCAGTGTCAGCGTAAATCTATCATAGTGGAAGGATTTGCACGTCTTCCTTGTTTTGGATCCACTCCTGAAGTTTGGCTTGCAAACACTGAAGTATAATACTGACCAAAACACAACTGAGTGAATGAGGCTTTACTTGACTTTTTTCATTTAGAAGAGGGTAAAAAAAGAGCACAAGCAGGCAAGCCTCATAAATTGAAGAGATGTTGTCAAGGTGGGATTTGAACTTTAAACCCCAGCACTGAAAGGCGATGCTCTAATCACTAAGCTATAGTTTCAGCCAATCATGCAGCTGGCTTTTTGATATATTTTAATCAGCAGGTGGCAAAAGAAGCACCGCAACTGTATTTCACTTACATTCTATTCAATGCTCCATTTTACTTCTGGCTTTCTGTAGGACAACTCTTTTCAGCAGGGGTGCTTGCATTTCTATACTATACAAACAAGCAATCTACCCTTATGCTGTATACACAAATATTGCTGCCATATACTGCACACACAATTCATATCCCTATACATTGTTCCTGTTTCCGTTGTGCTAGGTGCTGCCAAGCCTACCATATGATGGAATGATGATCCGTTCTCCTCTCCCCTGCAAAAGCACGCGATTGATGATCTGTAAGAGTGTATGAAATGGGAGTGCTGCTACTGGCTTGAAAAAGGATAGAGGCCAGTCAACCTCTAGGACAAAAAGACAAAACTGAGAAGTGGACACTGCCACATTTGTAATGGCAATGTACAATGCCCATGAACAATCTCCCTTCCCACATCCACTAGTACCACATCCCACATCCACATACACCATGAGAAGCTTGTTCTGCCTGCTTGTGCCAGTTACTGCATGTCTCCTAAATATAAACTCATAGGTTGATTGGTGCCTATTGAATTGACTGTAGAGTGCGTGTGATTTTGACATTTTTTTAACGTGTAGTTTGAGCTCATCTCTTAGTTTTTTTGCAGGAATTAATACAATATAGGTATGAAAAATTACATTTTTATGTTTTTTTTCACAAATGAGTTTTGTATAGGACAAACGTTTCATCTACAGTACAAGAAACGAAGTAAATGCACCCTGACATTTTTGTTATCTCTATCTTTAAACACACACGACACCTATTTTGGGGTCTCCTTTTTTTCTCAGTATGGGGTATTTCAGAGGGAAAATGTTGTTCAGGAATTATGCGGCAGATGTTACTGCCCTATGCAGTGCCCTCCCCTTCTGATTTCCCAAAGATAAGGGCCTTGAGAACCATCTTCCAGAATCGGATGAATCGGTCACATTTTCCTGTATACCTGGCCAACACAAACGCATCATACCATGCAGTTTGGGTGAGGCGGACTTAGCGTCTTGTACCATGTTTCGGTCTTACGCATGGCACCGTAGGGCTTAATGACTTGATGGGATAAGTCCACCCCTCCCATGAAGCAGTTGTAGTCCACTATGCAGCCAGGCTTGGTGATTGGGGCGATCGATCCAAAAACACAGCGATGACATCAGTGTCAGGGTAAATCTATCATAGTGGAAGGATTTGCATGTCTTCCTTGTTTTGGATCCACTCCTGAAGTTTGGCTTGCAAACACTGAAGTATTATACTGACCAAAACACAACTGACTGAATGAGGCTTTACTTGATTTTTTTCATTTAGTTGAGGGTAAAAAAAGAGCAAAAGCAGGCAAGCTTCATAAATTGAAGAGATGTTGTCAATGTGGGATTTGAACTTTAAACCCCAGCACTGAAAGGTGATGCTCTAACCACTAAGCTATAGTTTCAGCCAATCACGCAGCTGGAATTTTGATATATTTTAATGAGCAGGTGGCAAAAGAAGCAGCGCAACTGTATTTCACTTCCATTCTATTCAATGCTCCATTTTACTTCTGGCTTTCTGTTGGACAACTCTTTTCAGCAGGGGTGCTTGCATTTCTATACTATACAAACAAACAATCTACATACCATTATGCTGCATACACAAATCTTGCTGCCATATACTGCACACACAATTCATATCCCTATACATTGTTCCTGTTTCCGTTGTGCTAGGTGCTGCCAAGCCTACCATATGATGAAATGAGGATCCGTTCTCCTCTCCCCTGCAAAAGCACACTTTGATTGATGATGTGTATGAAATGGGAGTGCTGCTACTGGCTTGAAAAAGGATATTGGCCAGTCAACCTGTAGGACAAAAAGACAAAACCGAGAAGTGGAAACTGCCATGTTTGTGGTAGCTATGCACAATGTACAATGCCCATGAGCAATCTCCCTTCCCACATTCACTAGTAAACCTCAGCTGTATTTATATGTCCGTAGTAAGAGAAACTTTGACCTTAGGGAGAGTGGGAGGCCTATGGAAAGGGACCTGGCTACTAAATGACCCACCCTGGCTGAAAACCCTACCCCACTTGCATCCCATTATTCATTTATTTTTTAGGCACTTCACTCATTACTGCCCCCTATATTTCACTCACATTATTACACTTGCACATACACTATTCATTTATTATTTCTTACTACACATCCCATGCACCACATACCACTCCCCTCAAGACTAGTGGGAGTGGCTATTATTATTTAAAGCACCTGCTCACTCGCCTTCATCAGCGTTTCAGACCTGGCTGTGTCCATTTGTAAGTATGGCCTTTTTCGGTGTTTTTGAATAAATGTCCTTGTTTTTATCTGTTTTGTCTGTACATCAGGAGCTTTTCGCTCCAGTTAGGGACTCGCAAGTCTGGGGATCCTTGTCGTGGATTGCGAGCTTGCGTCCTTTTGGCCAAAATGATCACTAATACCCCAGGTATTTTTCATTATTACTTATATTCGCTTCTTTTGGACACAGCCAGGTCTTTGATGCTGGGAGAGCATGGTGTGTTGTTGTTTGGCCTAGCAAGCAGGGTAGCCCGCTCTATGAATTATCAAGGCGTCACAAATAGGCTTCTACCTGGCTAGTCACGTTGCGCCTCATGACTTACACACTATTCCTCCATGTTTCACACACTTGCATCCCATTATTCATTTATTTTTTAGGCACTTCACTCATTACTGCCCCCTATATTTCACTCACATTATTACACTTGCACATACACTATTCATTTATTATTTCTTACTACACATCCCATGCACCACATACCACTCCCCTCAAGACTAGTGGGAGTGGCTATTATTATTTAAAGCACCTGCTCACTCGCCTTCATCAGCGTTTCAGACCTGGCTGTGTCCATTTGTAAGTATGGCCTTTTTCGGTGTTTTTGAATAAATGTCCTTGTTTTTATCTGTTTTGTCTGTACATCAGGAGCTTTTCGCTCCAGTTAGGGACTCGCAAGTCTGGGGATCCTTGTCGTGGATTGCGAGCTTGCGTCCTTTTGGCCAAAATGATCACTAATACCCCAGGTATTTTTCATTATTACTTATATTCGCTTCTTTTGGACACAGCCAGGTCTTTGATGCTGGGAGAGCATGGTGTGTTGTTGTTTGGCCTAGCAAGCAGGGTAGCCCGCTCTATGAATTATCAAGGCGTCACAAATAGGCTTCTACCTGGCTAGTCACGTTGCGCCTCATGACTTACACACTATTCCTCCATGTTTCACACACTTGCATCCCATTATTCATTTATTTTTTAGGCACTTCACTCATTACTGCCCCCTATATTTCACTCACATTATTACACTTGCACATACACTATTCATTTACTATTTCTTACTACACATCCCATGCACCACATACCACTCCCCTCAAGACTAGTGGGAGTGGCTATTATTATTTAAAGCACCTGCTCACTCGCCTTCATCAGCGTTTCAGACCTGGCTGTGTCCATTTGTAAGTATGGCCTTTTTCGGTGTTTTTGAATAAATGTCCTTGTTTTTATCTGTTTTGTCTGTACATCAGGAGCTTTTCGCTCCAGTTAGGGACTCGCAAGTCTGGGGATCCTTGTCGTGGATTGCGAGCTTGCGTCCTTTTGGCCAAAATGATCACTAATACCCCAGGTATTTTTCATTATTACTTATATTCGCTTCTTTTGGACACAGCCAGGTCTTTGATGCTGGGAGAGCATGGTGTGTTGTTGTTTGGCCTAGCAAGCAGGGTAGCCCGCTCTATGAATTATCAAGGCGTCACAAATAGGCTTCTACCTGGCTAGTCACGTTGCGCCTCATGACTTACACACTATTCCTCCATGTTTCACACACTTGCATCCCATTATTCATTTATTTTTTAGGCACTTCACTCATTACTGCCCCCTATATTTCACTCACATTATTACACTTGCACATACACTATTCATTTATTATTTCTTACTACACATCCCATGCACCACATACCACTCCCCTCAAGACTAGTGGGAGTGGCTATTATTATTTAAAGCACCTGCTCACTCGCCTTCATCAGCGTTTCAGACCTGGCTGTGTCCATTTGTAAGTATGGCCTTTTTCGGTGTTTTTGAATAAATGTCCTTGTTTTTATCTGTTTTGTCTGTACATCAGGAGCTTTTCGCTCCAGTTAGGGACTCGCAAGTCTGGGGATCCTTGTCGTGGATTGCGAGCTTGCGTCCTTTTGGCCAAAATGATCACTAATACCCCAGGTATTTTTCATTATTACTTATATTCGCTTCTTTTGGACACAGCCAGGTCTTTGATGCTGGGAGAGCATGGTGTGTTGTTGTTTGGCCTAGCAAGCAGGGTAGCCCGCTCTATGAATTATCAAGGCGTCACAAATAGGCTTCTACCTGGCTAGTCACGTTGCGCCTCATGACTTACACACTATTCCTCCATGTTTCACACACTTGCATCCCATTATTCATTTATTTTTTAGGCACTTCACTCATTACTGCCCCCTATATTTCACTCACATTATTACACTTGCACATACACTATTCATTTATTATTTCTTACTACACATCCCATGCACCACATACCACTCCCCTCAAGACTAGTGGGAGTGGCTATTATTATTTAAAGCACCTGCTCACTCGCCTTCATCAGCGTTTCAGACCTGGCTGTGTCCATTTGTAAGTATGGCCTTTTTCGGTGTTTTTGAATAAATGTCCTTGTTTTTATCTGTTTTGTCTGTACATCAGGAGCTTTTCGCTCCAGTTAGGGACTCGCAAGTCTGGGGATCCTTGTCGTGGATTGCGAGCTTGTGTCCTTTTGGCCAAAATGATCACTAATACCCCAGGTATTTTTCATTATTACTTATATTCGCTTCTTTTGGACACAGCCAGGTCTTTGATGCTGGGAGAGCATGGTGTGTTGTTGTTTGGCCTAGCAAGCAGGGTAGCCCGCTCTATGAATTATCAAGGCGTCACAAATAGGCTTCTACCTGGCTAGTCACGTTGCGCCTCATGACTTACACACTATTCCTCCATGTTTCACACACTTGCATCCCATTATTCATTTATTTTTTAGGCACTTCACTCATTACTGCCCCCTATATTTCACTCACATTATTACACTTGCACATACACTATTCATTTATTATTTCTTACTACACATCCCATGCACCACATACCACTCCCCTCAAGACTAGTGGGAGTGGCTATTATTATTTAAAGCACCTGCTCACTCGCCTTCATCAGCGTTTCAGACCTGGCTGTGTCCATTTGTAAGTATGGCCTTTTTCGGTGTTTTTGAATAAATGTCCTTGTTTTTATCTGTTTTGTACTAAATGACCCACCCTGGCTGAAAACCCTACCCCTATAGAAACTCCAAACTAGAATAGAATATTTAGGAGTATTTTATTGGAAAGTAGTTGCTTGTGCCCCTTTTGACAGACACCAGCTCATTAGCATATATCGATGAGCAAGGCCTCTGATTGGTTGGTGTGGTTGTTTACTTGTTAGAGAATCACCTTGAAGTGCTGTGGGTTGAAATCCTGCTTTGTCAACATCTGCACCATGAGAAGCTTGTTCTGCTTGCTTGTGCCAGTTACTGCATGTCTCCTAAATATAAACTCCTAGGTTGATTGGTGCCTATTGAATTGACTGTAGAGTGCGTGTGATTTTGACATTTTTTTAACGTGTAGATTGAGCTCATCTCTTATTTTTTTGCAGGAATTAATACAATGTAGGTATGAAAAATTAAATTTTTATGGTTTTTTTCACAAATCAGTTTTGTATAGGACAAACGTTTCATCTACAGTACAAGAAACGAATTAAATGCACCCTAACATTTTTGCTATCTCTATCTTTAAACACACACGACACCTATTTTGGAGTCTCCTTTTTTTTCTCAGTATGGTGTATTTCAGAAGGAAAATGTTGTTCAGGAATTATGCGGCAGATGTTACTGCCCTATGCAGTGCCCTCCCCTTCTGGATTCCCAAAGATAAGGGCCTTGAGAACCTTCTTCCAGAATCGGATAAATCGGTCACATTTTCCTGTATACCTGGCCAACACAAACGCATCATACCATGCAGTTTGGGTGAGGCGGACTTAGCGTCTTGTACCATGTTTCGGTCTTACGCATGGCACCGTAGGGCTTAATGACTTGATGGGATAAGTCCACCCCACCCATGAAGCAGTTGTAGTCCACTATGCAGCCAGGCTTGGTGATTGGGGCGATCGATCCAAAAACACAGAGATGACATCAGTGTCAGCGTAAATCTATCATAGTGGAAGTATTTGCACGTCTTCCTTGTTTTGGATGCACTCCTGAAGTTTGGCTTGCAAACACTGAAGTATAATACTGACCAAAACACAACTGAGTGAATGAGGCTTTACTTGACTTTTTTCATTTAGAAGAGGGTAAAAAAAGAGCACAAGCAGGCAAGCCTCATAAATTGAAGAGATGTTGTCAAGGTGGGATTTGAACTTTAAACCTCAGCACTGAAAGGCAATGCTCTAATCACTAAGCTATAGTTTCAGCCAATCACGCAGCTGGCTTTTTGATATATTTTAATCAGCAGGTGGCAAAAGAAGCAGCGCAACTGTATTTCACTTACATTCTATTCAATGCTCCATTTTACTTCTGGCTTTCTGTAGGACAACTCTTTTCAGCAGGGGTGCTTGCATTTCTATACTATACAAACAAGCAATCTACCCTTATGCTGTATACACAAATATTGCTGCCATATACTGCACACACAATTCATATCCCTATACATTGTTCCTGTTTCCGTTGTGCTAGGTGCTGCCAAGCCTACCATATGATGGAATGATGATCCGTTCTCCTCTCCCCTGCAAAAGCACGCGATTGATGATCTGTAAGAGTGTATGAAATGGGAGTGCTGCTACTGGCTTGAAAAAGGATAGAGGCCAGTCAACCTCTAGGACAAAAAGACAAAACTGAGAAGTGGACACTGCCACATTTGTAATAGCAATGTACAATGCCCATGAACAATCTCCCTTCCCACATCCACTAGTACCACATCCCACATCCACATACACCATGAGAAGCTTGTTCTGCCTGCTTGTGCCAGTTACTGCATGTCTCCTAAATATAAACTCATAGGTTGATTGGTGCCTATTGAATTGACTGTAGAGTGCGTGTGATTTTGACATTTTTTTAACGTGTAGTTTGAGCTCATCTCTTAGTTTTTTTGCAGGAATTAATACAATATAGGTATGAAAAATTACATTTTTATGTTTTTTTTCACAAATGAGTTTTGTATAGGACAAACGTTTCATCTACAGTACAAGAAACGAAGTAAATGCACCCTGACATTTTTGTTATCTCTATCTTTAAACACACACGACACCTATTTTGGGGTCTCCTTTTTTTCTCAGTATGGGGTATTTCAGAGGGAAAATGTTGTTCAGGAATTATGCGGCAGATGTTACTGCCCTATGCAGTGCCCTCCCCTTCTGATTTCCCAAAGATAAGGGCCTTGAGAACCATCTTCCAGAATCGGATGAATCGGTCACATTTTCCTGTATACCTGGCCAACACAAACGCATCATACCATGCAGTTTGGGTGAGGCGGACTTAGCGTCTTGTACCATGTTTCGGTCTTACGCATGGCACCGTAGGGCTTAATGACTTGATGGGATAAGTCCACCCCACCCATGAAGCAGTTGTAGTCCACTATGCAGCCAGGCTTGGTGATTGGGGCGATGGATCCAAAAACACAGCGATGACATCAGTGTCAGGGTAAATCTATCATAGTGGAAGGATTTGCATGTCTTCCTTGTTTTGGATCCACTCCTGAAGTTTGGCTTGCAAACACTGAAGTATTATACTGACCAAAACACAACTGACTGAATGAGGCTTTACTTGATTTTTTTCATTTAGTTGAGGGTAAAAAAAGAGCAAAAGCAGGCAAGCTTCATAAATTGAAGAGATGTTGTCAATGTGGGATTTGAACTTTAAACCCCAGCACTGAAAGGTGATGCTCTAACCACTAAGCTATAGTTTCAGCCAATCACGCAGCTGGAATTTTGATATATTTTAATGAGCAGGTGGCAAAAGAAGCAGCGCAACTGTATTTCACTTACATTCTATTCAATGCTCCATTTTACTTCTGGCTTTCTGTTGGACAACTCTTTTCAGCAGGGGTGCTTGCATTTCTATACTATACAAACAAACAATCTACATACCATTATGCTGCATACACAAATCTTGCTGCCATATACTGCACACACAATTCATATCCCTATACATTGTTCCTGTTTCCGTTCTGCTAGGTGCTGCCAAGCCTACCATGTGATGAAATGAGGATCCGTTCTTCTCTCCCCTGCAAAAGCACACTTTGATTGATGATGTGTATGAAATGGGAGTGCTGCTACTGGCTTGAAAAAGGATATTGGCCAGTCAACCTGTAGGACAAAAAGACAAAACCGAGAAGTGGAAACTGCCATGTTTGTGGTAGCTATGCACAATGTACAATGCCCATGAGCAATCTCCCTTCCCACATTCACTAGTAAACCTCAGCTGTATTTATATGTCCGTAGTAAGAGAAACTTTGACCTTAGGGAGAGTGGGAGGCCTATGGAAAGGGACCTGGCTACTAAATGACCCACCCTGGCTGAAAACCCTACCCCTATAGAAACTCCAAACTAGAATAGAATATTTAGGAGTATTTTATTGGAAAGAAGTTGCTTGTGCCCCTTTTGACAGACACCAGCTCATTAGCATATATCGATGAGCAAGGCCTCTGATTGGTTGGTGTGGTTGTTTACTTGTTAGAGAATCACCTTGAAGTGCTGTGGGTTGAAATCCTGCTTTGTCAACATCTGCACCATGAGAAGCTTGTTCTGCTTGCTTGTGCCAGTTACTGCATGTCTCCTAAATATAAACTCATAGGTTGATTGGTGCCTATTGAATTGACTGTAGAGTGCGTGTGATTTTGACATTTTTTTAACGTGTAGTTTGAGCTCATCTCTTATTTTTTTGCAGGAATTAATACAATATAGGTATGAAAAATTACATTTTTATGTTTTTTTTCACAAATGAGTTTTGTATAGGACAAACGTTTCATCTACAGTACAAGAAACGAAGTAAATGCACCCTGACATTTTTGTTATCTCTATCTTTAGTTTAAGATGTTAGTGGTATATTTGAAGCCTTCCACCGCAGGACTTGATATTTTGTATACTCTACAAGAATTTATAATTAAATCACTGGAATAGGACTAGAGTTTCGTTTAAAATTTAACTTTTACTTTTAACATATTTAAAAAGTGTGTAAAACAAATGGCACACCAGGACAAGACTGTTTACAAAAAAATCTTCCTTATTGTACAGGAGATGTAGTGCTCCATGCAAAAAAAGTCAATTCAATATTGGTGATATTATCATTTCTTTGCAGAGTTAAAGAAAATGCTCCAAATTGTTGCAAAAACATGTGAGTGATCTATTTCCCAGGAGGATAAATATAAATCTCTGTGAGGTAATGACCCCTCCTACCCGTTCCGTAGTGTGTTAAAGTCCTGTTCCGTTCTTATGGCTGGGGACTGGGAAGCCTCACTTGTTTCTTTCATATGATTTTAGGCAATCAATCATTGCTTTCTCCCTTTTTGCCGGACAAAGAGGACGAAGAGGAGGCGGAGTCGGATGAGGAGGCGGACAAGGAGGCGGAGTTGGGCCAGCAGGTAAGTAAACTGTGCGCCGCTGCTGTCCTTCCACGTAGATCGGACTTGTGTTGCGGGCGCACCGCCTCCCTCTCTGGTCGTTCGCGCGTGGGGGCGCGCTTGCGGTCATGCGCGCACGGGTGCGCGCTTGCGGTCGTTCGCGCGTGCGCAAGCGGTGTTTCGCGGCGGTGATGAGAGGGGGGCCCGCAGCTCACGACATTGTTTTGGTGAAAAGAACAGGCCCCATTGCAGGGGCCTGTTTTTTTCTAGCAAAGGCAAGTCGCGGCAGTTGCCGGGCCCCCCATTCAATTAAGTTTGGCCGGGCTCCCTACACTAGTACCCCTAATACCCCCCTGATGGCGGCCCTGTCTCCAGCAGATGAACTTTAGAAAACATCAAACATGACATCCACCCCCCACCCATTCCCTCCCTCACCCTTGGAGTAAAATCAGGGGAAAAATAAAAATGTAATGTAGGGCAAATATATTTTCAACGAATTAACTAAAATCTAATAATTCAGAACAGTGTGGTATTTTTTAAAACATGGCTCAATGCACAGGCCTGGTTGTGAGGGACATGATGGACAGAAATATTGGGAATCTGTAAAGGATCTGCCAGGCACAACTTCTGTGTATACTCCCATAGGTAATCAGTCTGCACCTGAGTCTGTGTCTCTGAGACTGACTCCATCTTCCACCACTCAGGATGGCAGGCTTAGGAGTGGGAGAGCCTATCGCAGCCTGGCCAGACGGAGCTAGCTCCCGCCCTCTGTCTATTTATACCTGCCTTTCCTGTTCCTCTTTTGCTTGTGATTCTTCTCGTGTGGTTTCCTGGCCCAGCTACAGCTTCTGACTATTTGATCCTGCTCCATACTGACCCTGGCTTACTGACTACTCTCCTGCTCTGCGTTTGGTACCTCGTGCACTCCTGGTTTTGACTCGGCTCGTTCACCATTCTTGTTGCTCATGGTGTTGCCGTGGGCAACTGCCCCTTTCCCTTGCTTTATGTTCCCTTGTCTGTTTGTCTCGTGCACTTACTGAGCGTAGGGACCGCCTCCAAGTTGTACACCGTCGCCTAGGGCGGGTCGTTGCAAGTAGGCAGGGACAGAGTGGCGGGTAGATTAGGGCTCACTTGTCTGTTTCCCTACCCCCGTCATTACATAATCACAAGCCCATATACCTAGTCTACCCTGCTCCCTGACACTACTATGGACCCCCTTGAGACCCTGACCCAGCAAATGCAGGGTCTCTCCCTACAGGTCCAGGCCCTGGCTCAGAGGGTCAACCAGCCTGACGCTACCATGGTAGTGCCCCTCATCTCACCTCTTGAACCCCACCTCTAGTTGCCAGACCGGTTCTCAGGGGACCGGAGGACTTTTCTCTCCTTTCGGGAGAGTTGTAGGCTCTACATCCGCCTAAAGCCTCATTCCTCAGGTTCTGAGAGCCAGCGGGTGGGTATAATTATGTCCCGGCTCCAGGAAGGGCCCCAAGAGTGGGCCTTCTCCTTGGCTCCTGACGCCCCTGAACTTTCCTCCGTTGATCGTTTCTTTTCTGCTCTCGGACTCATTTATGACGAGACTGACAGGACTGCCTTTGCCGAGAGTCAGCTGGTGACCTTACGTCAGGGTAAGAGACCTGTTGAGTAGTATTGTTCTGACTTTAGGAAGTAGTGCGTAGCTTCTCGGTGGAATGACCCTGCCTTAAGGTGCCAGTTTAGGTTGGGTCTGTCGAACGCCCTGAAAGACCTGCTAGTTAGCTATCCCTCTTCTGACTCCCTAGACCAGGTTATGGTTTTAGCGGTACGACTTGACCGACGTCTCAGGGAACGACAGCTTGAACGTTTTTGTGTTTTCCCCTCTGACTCCCCCATGATGCCTCCCGAGGTCCCGTTGCTTCGCTCTTCCACGGAAGACTCGGAGGTACCTATGCAACTCGGGGCCTCCGTGTCCCCCCGACAACGTAGAGAGTTCCGCAGGAAGAATGGTCTCTGCTTCTATTGTGGGGATGACAAGCATCAAGTGAACACCTGTCCTAGGCGTAAGAATAAGCAGCCGGAAAACTTCTGCGCCTAAGTGATCATCGGGGAGGTCACTTGGGCGCACAGGTATTTCCCATAAATATGAAACGTAATAAAATTTTGCTTCCCTTTCAGGTCTCTTTTGGTGGTAGGTCTGCTACCGGCAGTGCCTTCGTGGATTCAGGGTCTTCTGCTAATATCATGTCTGTGGAATTTGCTATGTCTCTAGCTATGCCTTTGATTAATTTGCCTAAATCTGTCCCGGTAGTGGGTATCGACTCCACTCCTCTTGCTAATGGTTATTTTACACAGCATACCCCTGTTTTCGAACTCCTTGTTGGCTCCATGCATTTGGAGCAGTGATCTGTACTGTTGATGCAGGGATTATCTTCCGATTTGGTTTTAGGCCTTCCCTGGTTGCAGTTGCATAATCCCACGTTTGACTGGAATACTGGGGAGCTTACCAAATGGGGTAATGAATGCTTGACGTCATGTTTTTCTGTTAATTCTATTTCTCCCCCTGAGGAGGTGAACACGCTACCTGAGTTTGTTCAGGACTTCGCTGATGTTTTCTCTAAGGAGGCCTCCGAAGTGTTACCTCCTCATAGAGAATACGATTGCGCAATTGAATTGGTACCAGGAGCTAAGCTCCCTAAGGGTAGGATATTTAATCTTTCTTGTCCCGAACGTGAAGCCATGAGAGAGTATATCCAGGAATGCCTGGCCAAGGGTTACATTCGCCCCTCTACCTCTCCGGTAGGTGCTGGCTTCTTCTTCGTAGGGAAGAAGGATGGTGGTCTTAGGCCATGCATTGACTACCGTAACTTGAATAAGGTCACTGTAAGGAACCAGTATCCCCTTCCTTTGATTCCTGATCTCTTTAATCAGGTTCAGGGGGCCCAATGGTTCTCGAAGTTTGATCTACGGGGGGCGTATAACCTTATCCGCATCAAAGAGGGGGATGAGTGGAAGACTGCGTTTAACACGCCCGAAGGTCATTTCGAATACCTCGTCATGCCCTTTGGGTTGTGTAATGCTCCTGCGGTCTTCCAGAATTTCATAAATGAGATTTTGAGAGATTACCTGGGGGTATTTCTTGTAGTGTACCTTGATGACATACTGGTGTTTTCCAAGGACTGGTCCTCCCACATTGAGCATGTCAGGAAGGTGCTCCAGGTCCTTCGGGAAAACAAACTGTTTGCCAAAACCGAAAAATGTGTGTTTGGGGTACAGGAGATACCATTTTTGGGTCAAATCCTCACTTCTCATGAATTCCGCATGGACCCCGCCAAGGTCCAGGCTGTGGCGGAATGGGTCCAACCTGCCTCCCTGAAGGCGTTACAGTGTTTTTTGGGGTTCGCTAATTATGACAGGAGATTTATTGCTAACTTCTCGGTCATCGCTAAGCCTCTTACGGACCTCACTCGCAAAGGTGCTGATCTCCTCCACTGGCCTCCTGAGGCTGTCCAGGCTTTTGAGGTCCTTAAGAAGTGCTTTATCTCGGCCCCTGTGCTGGTTCAGCCCAACCAAATGGAGCCATTTATCGTGGAAGTTGACGCATCCGAGGTGGGAGTGGGGGCTGTCTTGTCCCAGGGTACCAGTTCCCTCACCCATCTCCGCCCCTGTGCCTACTTCTCCAGGAAGTTTTCGCCCACTGAGAGTAACTATGATATTGGCAACCGCGAACTCTTAGCCATTAAATGGGCATTTGAAGAGTGGCACCACTTCCTGGAGGGGGCTAGGCACCAGGTAACGGTCCTTACCGACCACAAGAATCTGGTTTTCCTAGAATCTGCCCGGAGGCTCAACCCGAGACAAGCCCGATGGGCGCTATTTTTTACCAGATTCAACTTTTTGGTTACCTATAGGGCTGGGTCTAAAAATATTAAAGCCGATGCACTGTCGCGTAGCTTCATGGCCAGCGCTCCTTCGGAGGAAGATCCTGCTTGTATTTTGCCTCCTGGTATAATAATTTCTTCCATTGATTCTGATTTAGTCTCTGAAATTGCAGCTGATCAAGGTTCAGCTCCCGGGAATCTTCATGAGGACAAGCTGTTTGTTCCCCTGCAATACCGGCTAAGGGTACTTAGGGAAAATCATGACTCCACACTATCTGGTCATCCAGGCATCCTGGGTACCAAACACCTCATTGCCAGAAACTATTGGTGGCCTGGGTTGCCTAAAGACGTTAAGGCCTACGTCGCCGCTTGTGAGGTTTGTGCTAGGTCCAAGACTCCCAGGTCCCGACCAGCGGGCTTACTACGTTCTTTGCCCATTCCCCAGAGACCTTGGACCCATATCGCCATGGATTTTATCACAGATTTGCCTCCATCTCAAGGCAAGTTGGTGGTGTGGGTGGTAGTAGACCGCTTCAGTAAGATGTGCCACTTTGTGCCCCTCAAGAAACTACCCAACGCCAAGACGTTAGGTACCTTGTTTGTCAAACACATCCTGCGTCTCCATGGGGTCCCTGTCAATATTGTTTCGGACAGAGGGGTACAATTTGTTTCCTTGTTTTGGAGAGCCTTCTGTAAAAAGTTGGAGATTGATCTGTCCTTCTCCTCTGCCTTCCATCCTGAAACTAATGGCCAAACTGAGAGGACTAATCAATCTCTAGAACAATATTTAAGGTGTTTCATCTCTGACTGTCAATATGATTGGGTCTCATTCATTCCCCTCACCGAATTTTCCCTTAATAACCCGGTCAGTAACTCGTCAGGGGTCTCCCCCTTTTTCTGTAGTTTTGGGTTTAATCCACGGTTCTCCTCCGTTTCACCTGGTAGTTCCAACAATCCCGAGGTAGAGGTCGTTCATCGGGAACTGTGCACAGTCTGGGCCCAGGTTCAGAAGAACCTAGAGGCGTCCCAGAGCGTACAAAACGCTGCTCCCCGTCCTTGGCTCCCCCGAGGAAACCTCCTGTTCCCGTTCTCACCCCTGAGGGGGTGGAATTCGAGGTGGCCAAGATTGTGGACAGCAGGATGGTCCAAGGCTCCCTCCAGTACCTGGTCCATTGGAGAGGATACGGGCCTGAAGAGAGGACTTGGGTACCCGCCCGGGATGTTCACGCTGGGGTATTGGTCAGGAAGTTCCACCTTCGTTTCCCCAATAAACCAGGTCCACTTAGAAAGGGTCCGGTGGCCCCTCATAAAAGGGGGGGTACTGTAAAGGATCTGCCAGGCACAACTTCTGTGTATACTCCCATAGGTAATCAGTCTGCACCTGAGTCTGTGTCTCTGAGACTGACTCCATCTTCCACCACTCAGGATGGCAGGCTTAGGAGTGGGAGAGCCTATCGCAGCCTGGCCAGACGGAGCTAGCTCCCGCCCTCTGTCTATTTATACCTGCCTTTCCTGTTCCTCCTTTGCTTGTGATTCTTCTCGTGTGGTTTCCTGGCCCAGCTACAGCTTCTGACTATTTGATCCTGCTCCATACTGACCCTGGCTTACTGACTACTCTCCTGCTCTGCGTTTGGTACCTCGCGCACTCCTGGTTTTGACTCGGCTCGTTCACCATTCTTGTTGCTCACGGTGTTGCCGTGGGCAACTGCCCCTTTCCCTTGCTTTGTGTTCCCTTGTCTGTTTGTCTTGTGCACTTACTGAGCGTAGGGACCGCCGCCAAGTTGTACCCCGTCGCCTAGGGCGGGTCGTTGCAAGTAGGCAGGGACAGAGTGGTGGGTAGATTAGGGCTCACTTGTCCGTTTCGCTACCCCCGTCATTACAGAATCTTTGCGGTGCCCGTCTTTTCTGCAGACGCGGCACTTTTTCTGCGGGTTGCTTCTGGTTGGTGTTGGGGGAATCCGACTGATGAGGTGTCTTTCAGTCAGTCGCGTGACATCCTCAGACTGTGGGCATTCTCTGGTGTCCTGATCGTCAAAAATGAGGCCTTCAATAATTTTTTCCTGGAAATCCAGGTATGTGTCTCTGCCTCTGTTTTTTTTGTAGAGCACAAATGAATTGTGGATTGCCACCTGTAACAAATAAATGGCCACTTTTTTGTACCAGGTTTTAGTTTTGCGTTTTACTAAATAGGGCTGTAAAACCTGGTCGCTTAAATACACCCCCCCCCCCCATGTACTTGTTATACTCTCACTGGTTTGTGCTTGTCCAATGATGCCCCCCTTTCCCTCACTGCCACTGTTCCTGCGGTATGAATCGTGCTTAGCACATACACATCTTTGCGATCCCTGAACTTGACCGCCAGCAATTCCTCAGATGCATAAGCACAGGAGTCCCCCTTTACCATGCGCTTCCCCACTAATTGCTGTGGAAAACCAATTCGGTTTTTGCGCATGGTACCACATGCCCCAGTCCTTGCAGCATGCAAATGCCTAAACAGGGGCACACTGGAATAAAAATTGTCGCAGTACAGGTGGTACCCCTTGTGAAGCAGAGGCTGCATTATCTCCCACACAATTTTGCTGCTGGTGGAAAGATCAGGGGGGCATCCAGGAACATTTATTGTGCGGTCCCGCCCTTCATAAATCCTGAAGGCGGTGGTATATCCTGACCCGCTTTCACACAATTTGTAGAGCTTAACGCCATATCTTGCCCTTTTGGAAGGTAGATATTGGCGAAAGCTAAGTCTGCCATGAAAGTTGAGGAGGGATTCGTCCACACTTACATTCTGCTCAGGGGTGTAGAGTTGCAGAAATAAATTATTCAGGGAATTTATTAGCGGTCTTATTTTGAACAACCGATCCCGGTTTGCATCGGTACTTGGGGGGGCCTGTGCATTTGTCATTGAAGTGGAGGAACCTCATTATTGTCTCATAACGAGACCTGGGCATTACTGCAGAATATACTGGGGTGGCTTGGGCGGGTCTTGTTGACCAGTAAGACCTAATGGAGGGCTTTTTGACAATACCCATATTTAGGGTGAGCCCCAAATTTTTTTTTAATTCCTGCAAATTGATGGGCGTCCAATCTCTGGCATGGGTGGATGAAGGTTTCTGCCTTATATATTGAGTGGCATATAAATTTGTTTCGTGGACAATCAGATTTAGGATGTCGTCCGTTATAAATAAATGGAAGTAATCCATTTGGACAAAATTTGTATTGTTCACGGTTATGCAAGGAGTGGCAGTAAATCCGTGGATTCTAGGCCCAAAAGATGGGGCAGGTGCCCATACAAGAGCCTGGACTGGAGGGACCAGGCTGTCCCGTGCTACAGCGCTACTTGGCCCTGCGCTTTCATGTTCTGCAGTTTCAACTGCATCAGGGACAACGTCCCCTGAAGATGAACCTGAAGTGACGCTGTCATCGTCACTACCTAAAACAGGTTCCATCTCGGACGCCATCTCTGATGCGGTCTCCGACTCAGACCACAGCATGGCGTATGCCTCCTCGGTGCTAAACAACTTCCTCGCCATAACGTCACTAACACTAACTAAACAAAATGTTTTTATTTTTTTTAAATAAAACACACAAATTAACTGGTATATATATCTACACTACCGCTAACAAAAAAATAAACCGCTATTGCTATATATATTATATATATGTGGATATATATATAATTATATACTCCCTACCTGCCTATTCTAATAGACTAAAAGAAAGAAAGGTAGATAGATAGAAAAAAAGATAGATAGATAGATAGATTGTATAGATAGATAGAAATCTATCTATACAGAGAATGTTTTAGAGTGTAAGTGTATTTTTTTGTAACTGTAATCTTCTGGCAGCAATTCTCCCGAGTCTCTTCTTCTCCTCAAACTGAAACAATGTTTGAGGAGAAGAAAAGAGGCAGGAGATTTACTGCCAGAAAAGTCAAAATAAAACAAATGTGGTCGCTGTGATAGGTTTTCACAGCGACCACATGTTCAGGGACCATCAGATTGGTCCCTGATACTCTGCCCAGTGCCCAGAGCTGTTGGTAACAGCGTGGGCACAGGGCTGTGTGCACGCGATCGTGTGCACACTGTTTTATACGCAGAAATGCATGTGATCGCTGTGATTGGTTGTCACAGCGATCACATGTTCAGGGGCCAAAACATTGGCCCCTGACATTCTGCCCAGTGCCCATGGCTGTTAGCAACAGCCAGGGCATAGAGCTGTGTGCACGCGATCGCGCGTGCACAGTCTCTGAAGTGCCGCCGTAATTAGTCTATACGGCGGACTTCAGAGACCCTGACCGCTGGCCGTATATATACAGCCAGCGGTCGGGAACCTGTTAATGTTTACTACTGTATAAAACAGTGCTAATAGAATGGGCATATGTAAGCTATAAAAAGGAACCATTTAGGGTATGTGCCCACACAAAATAAAAGACGTCTGAAAATACTGATTTTCAGCCGGTTTTTTTTCAAAGTCGCGTTTTTTGCTGCGTTTTATACGGCTGTTTATGGAGCTGTTTTTCTATAGAGTCAATGAAAAACTGCACCAAAAACGGCTCAAGAAGTGACATGCACTTTTTTTGAAAAGGCCACGTAAAAAAACAGCCCGTCGGAGCAGAATGCCATATTTCCCATTGAAATCAATCGGCAGATGTTTGTAGGCGTTCTGTTTCCGATTTTTCAGCCATTTTTCAGGACGTTTACGCCCGAAAAACGTCTAACACTACGTGTGCATACCCTCAGACAGATCTGTCTGCTCCTTATGCTGCCCTGTCTGAGAGCAGTATAAAGTAGTGACAAACATGCTGATCTCAGCGTTCTGTCACTTACTCATTAATGTGCAGGCGTTTGTGAGAACTAAGGCCCCATGCACACCACTGAAGTTTTTATCCCTAATTAATGATGATCTGTGGACCCATTCATTTCTATAGGCCACAGCCACCTTTCCGTGTATTTACGGATGTGTGTCCGGGCCGTAAAAGTGATCCACAAAATAAGTGATCCCTGCAAAATTGTGGTCGGTTACGGATGTGCATCTGTACCCATCCGTAAATGCGGAAGCGTTGCTATGCGACGGCAGGGGATTCTCCAAGAAAATAGCATCTGAGCGATCATGTGACCTTTTCAAGGGCTTGGGACATGTTGGTGACATCATTTGTAGCCTCCATTTTATTTTGCGGATCCGTAAACGGATGCATTACGGACCGTATTTGCAAACATCGTACCACATATGCGGAAGACATGTGGATGACTACGGATCCGTATTTGCGGACTGTAAAAACACTACGGTAGTGTGCATGAGGCAAGAAGTCCAGTGATATTCATGCTCCCTCCCCCCGCCGCCCTCCAGCCGCTGACTGACACTTTTCTCCCTATAGACAACCTATACGCAAACACAAAAGCCCAAAAGTTAGCAAAAATAGTACATCTTTAATATATAATATTCAAAGTACAGTATATGAAAATAAGACTGTTAAACCAGGAGCATATTTGGACAGGGATACAGCAGAGGCCTCCTGACGAGGCCAGTCCTTTCTTTGGCGTAACGTGCATCGAGGTCTCTGTGTCTACCCAAACCACCACCTGCTACTAGGTCACCATGTCTCAGGGTATGTTCATCCTTTTGGCCTATTAAGGGCTCTCTTTTGCATAATATTCCCTGCCATTTTGGTCCTTACAAGTTTGTGCTAGTGTTTTCATATACATTCAGTGGCGTAACTACCGCCGTAGCAGCCGTAATGACTGCTACGGGGCCCGCGGCATGAGGGGGCCCGTGTCGCCCGCTGGCACGGGCAGCCACCATGGCCGCAGGCTCCGCTAGCAGCCGCTATGGCTGCTACAGCGGGACGCCACTGAACACTACAGCAGAGCAGGGAGGTATCTCCCCGATCTGCCATTAAACAAAAGACATGTATCCCCTATCCACAGGATAGGGGATACATGTGTGATCGCTGGCAGCGATAGGGAGAACGGGGGACTGAAAGTCCCCTGAAGTTCTCCATCACAAACCTCGGACTTCCGGGATCTGTGTCGGCAGCTCCGTAGAAATGAATGGAGCTTGTGCGCATGCGTGACCAGCGCTCCTTTCATTTTTATTGAGCTGCCGACACAGACGCCGGAAGTCAGAGGTTAGTCATGGAGAACTTCAGGAGACTTTCAGTCCCACGTTCTCCCTATCAATGCCAGCGATCACACATGTATCCCCTATCCTGTGGATAGGGGATGCATGTTATGTGTAGGACACGCTATAGGTCGCATTTTTTTTGGGGGGGGGGGGCTGTATGGCGTTCCCTACAGGGGGGGGGCGCTGTATGGTGTTCCCTACAGGGGGGGCGCTGTATGGCGTTCCCTACAGGGGGGGCTGTATGGCGTTCCCTACAGGGGGGGCTGTATGGCGTTCTCTACAGTGGGGGCTGTATGGCGTTAGCGCCATACATCCCCCTCTGTAGATAACGCCATACAGTCCCCCTGTAGGTAACGCCATACAGTCCCCCCTGTAGATAATGCCACACAGTCCCCCTGTAGATAACGCCATACAGTCCCCCCTGTAGATAATGCCATACAGTCCCCCTGTAGATAACGCCATACAGTCCCCCCCTGTAGATAACGCCACACAGTCCCCCTGTAGATAACGCCATACAGTCCCCCTGTAGATAACGCCATACAGTCCCCCCTGTAGATAACGCCACACAGTCCCCCTGTAGATAATGCCACACAGGCCCCCCTGTAGATAACGCCACACAGTCCCCCCTGTAGATAACGCCACACAGTCCCCCTGTAGATAACGCCATATAGTCCCCCTCTGTAGATAACGCCATACAGTCCCCCCTGTAGATAACGCCATACAGTCCCCCTCTGTAGATAACGCGATACAGTCCCCCCTGTAGATAACGCCATACAGTCCCCCCTGTAGATAACGCCATACAGTCCCCCCTGTAGATAACGCCATACAGTCCCCCTGTAGATAAAGCCATACAGTCTACAGGGGGGGGCTGTATGGTGTTATCTACAGGGGGGCTGTATGGCGTTATCTACAGGGGGGACTGTATGGCGTTATCTTCAGGGGGGCTGTAAAAAAAGGCACTATCTACAAGGAGGGGGGGGGGTTGTGTGAACCCAGGGGAGGGGGGGGGGGCCCAGTCAAAAGTTTGCTATGGGGCCCAGTCTTTCCTAGTTACGCCCCTGTATACATTGGTCGGTATTACCTGACCAGTATATTTTCACTTTGCATATAGCTTGCCCTGCATAATTCTTTGTTCATATAATCCTTATATCTATTTACTCTGTATATGTGGGTGTTATATATGTTCTATGTCTGTATTCTACTACAGTGGTTGTCTGTGGGTGGTTGTAATGTATAACACATGGCACGTCCCATCTTGCCCTTGCTGTATTCCTGTATAAATATGGTCCTGATTTAGCAGTGTTATTTTCATATACTGTACTTTGACTATTATATAGTAAAGATTTACCATTTTTGCCATCTTTTGTGCTCTTTTGTATTTGCATATTGGTTGTCCACTAGCTATTGAAGAGGCCCTTCCCTTGTTCTAGTTTGGAGGTATTTTGTAGGTTGTATACCTTTCTGCCTACGCACAGTACGGGTAGTAACACACGCGACGTAAGCACTGCAGTTCTTCCGCAACGGATTAATTGAAGAAAATCTGCAGCGTATTACAGTAGCAGCAGTGTGAGTGAGACTTCAACAAATCACGTCCCCACACAGTGGAAAAAAGACGCCAAAAAACGCACATAAATTGACCAGCGGTGCAGTTTCTTCAGCCGCAGCATGTCAATTAATGCTGCGGAATCACAGCCCTTCCGTTGCAGGTTTTCCCCGGGAAGCGGAGGGGGAGGTCAGCAGGGGGCGCTCTGCAGTAGCTGCTCAGAGTTCATCAGGACAGCACAGTTGGAGGAGCTTGGACTGTACCACACAGAGACAGGGATGGGCTCTGCTCTCTGTCCATCCAAATATAAGAAAAACAAACAACTTTCTCTGTTCTGCCCTAAAACATTGTTTGATTGGCCGGACTGTCGGCATAATAATAGGGAGCAATCATTACAGGACAACATATTGCAGTTACCTGTTAGGCTGGGTTCACACACCCTATTTACGGACGTAATTAGAGCGTTTTAACCTCGAATTACGTCCGAAAATACGGCTCCAATGCGCCGGCAAACATCTGCCCATTCATTTGAATGGGCTTTACGATGTTCTGTGCCGACGGTCATTTTTTTTACGCGCCGCTGTCAAAAGACGGCGTGTAAAAAAGACGCCCGCGTCAAAGAAGTGCCTGTCAGTTTTTGGGATGTAATTGGAGCCGTTATCCATTGACTCCATAGAAAAACAGCTCCAATTACGGCCGTAATGGACGCTGCGAAAAACGCCTGCACATGCCATTACGTCTGAAATCCGGAGCTGTTTTCTCCTGAAAACAGCTCCGTGATTTCAGCCGTAATGGACGCTGCCGTGTGAACATACCCTCATTATCAGACAGCAAGCCAGAGAAAACGAGAACAAGTGTAATAAGGTACAAATACCCTCTCCCCATAAGTGTCTCATTTGTAGATGTCCCCATAATAGTGTCATCCACAGATCTCCATAAACAATGCGTCATCCGCAGATGTCCCCATACCAATGCGTCATCCACAGATGTCCCCATAACAGTGCATCTTCCACATATGTCCTCATAACAGTATCATCCACAGATGTCCCCATAACAGTATCATCCACAGATGTCCTCATAACAGTATCATCCACAAATGTCGCCATAACAGTATCATCCACAGATGTCCCCATAACAGTATCATCCACAGATGTCCCCATAACAGTGCATCATCCACAGATGTCCTCAGAGCAGTATCATCCACAGATGTCCCCATAACAGTATCATCCACAGATGTCCCCATAACAGTATCATCCACAGATGTCCCCATAAGGCTATGTTCACACAGAGTATTTTGGGGGAGGAATATCTGCCTCAAAATTCAGTTTGGAACTTTGAGGCAGATATTCCTCTCCCTGCACGCCGATTTTCGCGGCAATTATCGCGCCGTTTTTCGCCCGCGGCCATTGAGCGCCGCGGGCATAAAACAGCGAGATATACGCTTTCTCCTGCCTCCCATTGAAGTCAATGGGAGGTCCGAGGCGGAAGCGCCCGAAGATAGGGCATGTCGCTTCTTTTTCCCGCGAGGCAGTTTTACTGCTCGCGGGAAAAAGACGCCGACGCCTCCCATTGAAATCAATGGGAGGCGTTCTCGGGCCGTTTCTGCCGAGTTTTGCGACGCGGTTTCCGCGTAAAAAAACTCGGCAAAATACCCCGTGTGAACATAGCCTTACAGTGTGTCATCCACAGTAGTCGAGGTTTCACCTTATTTGTTTGTTTGACAGCCTGCCGTTGACCTAAACATTATTGAAAAATTGTTTGCTTACTCTATTAAAAATGTTAGCATACTATTTGGTCTGAATTTATTTTTTCTCATTTTTTTTCAACTAAAATTAGGGTGCGTCTTATTGTCCGGTGCGTCCTATAGTCCAAAAAATACTGTATATAATTTTTTTATTTAAAATTATTTTTTTTAATTAAAGAATTATGGGCCTAAGCTATGTCGCGCAGATAGCTGTGCGACATAGCAGACTCCCATGCGTCACATAGTTTGTAGTTGATTCTTGCGTAGCTTAGGGTATGTTCACACGCACTAATTACGGACATAATTCGGGCGTTTTTTCCCCGAATTACGTCCGAAAAAAGCGCCTCGATAGCGCTGACAAACATCTGCCCATTGAAAGCAATGGGCTGACGTTTGTATGTTCACCCGAGGCGTATATTTACGCGCCGCTGTCAAATAACGGCACGTAAATAGACGCCCGCGTCAAAGAAGTGACCTGTCACTTCTTGGGGCGTAATTGGAGCCGTTATTCATTGACTCCAATGAATAGCAGTGGCAATTACGTCCGTAATGGACGCGGCGTTCAAGCGCCTGCACATGCCGTTACGGCTGAAATTACGGGGATGTTTCCTCCTGAAAACATCCCCGTAATTTCAGCCGTTACGGACGCAGTAGTGTGAACATACCCTAACCCTCCTGTGTACACATGGGGCTCTGCTATGTCGCACAGATAGCTCTGCGACATAGCAGACTCTTGACTTAAGGTATGTTTGATGCCCTTGCTATCTATGACCTTCCACCTCCCAATACCAATAAGAGACCACAACTTGAAATTCGTGTAAAGGCCACAGCAGCCATCTATTAAATACACAACTTTTTATGCAATAAAATAGCATCATCGTAACATATCACAAAAAACACTCCACAAATGAACATCCTGCACTATTCTTCAAACATTCTCCAGTTAAAGGATCCTTGAAGGCACTTCAGGCATTATATCAAAAACTCCATCCTTTCCTTGTCAGGTCTGGACTTATTGCCCTACAGCCGTACTGCACCTGACCCGAGGGCACCAACCATCTCCAAGACCTCTCCCTTCCTGGGGACCCTGCCCATCAGGAATGTATACAAAAAGAGCTGGGTAACCACTCCCCAGCCCCTCCAATACTACCCAGGGTTAAACGCCGCGAGTTCTTTTCCAACCATCTTCAATGTTGTTCTCCTTCTTCCCATTACGTGCCTTCAAAGACCCCTCCTCCCGCAACCACGACATTCATGTGTGACACCTTACACATGATTGTCCCTCCACAACCGCAGGGCTTTTTCCAGGCCGTCCTTGATGCCCAGTGTCCACATATCCAAACCCACGTCATTCAAATGAACGCCATCTGCTCTCAGAAAACCAACTTCCCTGCCCTCCAACTCTCTATGACGTACCACAACACCACCATTGCACGCCACAAATCTCCCAACCACTTTGTTCACCTTTGCTCTAGCCTTATTCAAACTGTGAACCGAACGGGCCTGACGCCACACCTTGTGAGCAACAATATCCGACCATACAATAATCAATCATGGAAATGATGACCACAACCGCAACAGATCTAGCTTAACATCACGCATCAAATCCCTAGATGACCTTATACTCAAGTCATTGTCTCCAAGGTGCACAACCAAAATATCAGGCACTCTATCCAACCCTGCGTAGAACTGGAGTTCTGGCAACAACCTGCACCACAGCATGCCCCTCAGACCCAACCATCTGACCTGAACCTCTGACTGATCCAGGCTCAACTGCCGTCCCGCCGGACGAACATCAGCCCGTTCACCTCACCAGTGCACGTAGGAATGCCCCATAATCCAGACCAAGCAGGGGCCCGCACCTAGAACAAAACAGTAAGATAGCAACTCCATGTCCCACCTCCAGCACAACTTATCCCCACCACCACAAAGCAAATGAGGCCGCACATACAGCCTATATCTGTCTGACTCCCACCTACCTATCTTCTTGACCATCACTGGGGATAAACCCCACCTAGCTGCTTCCGTAGCCGCACCAATCCTAAAAGAGTGAGAGCTAAACCCCGCTCCACCCCTGCCTGACAACAGGATACATTTTTTCGAAACCTGAGAAAACTGGAATTTAGACAAAGACATCTGCATGAACCAACAAGGATGTCGACCCCTCCGGCCTCACCGCAACAAACTCCTGGAAACAGTGAACCGGGCACACCCTTGATCCTTGTAATTCATAAAAGCGCACCAAAAACCCTCTTCCTTCTTGATCCGTCTTTGATCTACGAAGCAAGCAGGATAAGCAGGAGCCATCCAATTCAACGTCCGCGTACAATAAGCCCCCAGCTATATGCTTACTGGCCGACACCAACTCCGATATCCTGAAAGCCCCAAAAAAAGCTAAAGAAAAAGCAAGTGAAAATAAACGTACTTCAAAACCTGAAACACAAACAGACTTCAATAGCTCACAAATCGCTTCCAAGATCTCAAAGGAAACCGGCTTCCTATGGTCCCTAAATGCGGAACCCCTCCTGAAACCCTTCATTGCCTGCCGAACCAGGAAGGACTTAGTCACGTCCTCCTCCCCTCTGATTTTAAACCAAAAAGCTAATGCAGACAAACTCCGAGCGACCGCTGATGAAGACACCCCCTTACTGTAAGCATTCCCTATAAAGTATAACAAGCACGCCGGCCGATCCGAAATACCCACCTGCGCATCCTCCAACAAAGCCTCCCATACCTGCCATACCGCACCATACCTCTTCCACGTAACCGCGCTAACTGACTTCTCTACGAGCGACATCGCCATCATCATACCACCTTCCAAAGATGCTCTGGGCAAGCCAGGCCATGAGTCTCCGCCCCCGGCGCCAGCAGACGAAACCTGTCCCACTGTTGACGAGAAAGGGAATCAGCCACTGAATTAAGCACCCCTGGAACATGAACAGCCACAAAATGCGCATTCAAAACCAAGCCTTTTAAAATGGTGTAATAGTCGCACGACCGGCAGAGAATTTGCCGTCTGTGCATTAACGACCTGAACCACTCCTAGGTTATCACATACGAAGCGCACTCTCCTGTCCCTCAGACAATCCCCCCCAAAGCTCCGCAGCCACCACGATGGGGAATAGTTCCAACAAAGCGAAGTTACGGACGAAACCACATTCATCCCATGCACGTGGCCAAACCCCGCACACCACTGCCCCTGAAAATATGCCCCAAAGCCACAAGCACGTGATGCATCCATAAAGAGCTCCAAATCCACACTAGACACCGGCCGATACATGAGCACAGACCGCCCATTGTAGCTCTGCAAAAACTCCCCCCATACCAACAAATCCGCTTACAACTCCCCCGACAACCTAATAAAATGATGAGGCAAATGAACCCCTGTGGTAGCACTAGCCAACCGCCTGCAAAACACCCGCCCCATGGGCATAATCCTACATGCAAAATTCAAAATGTCCCAATAATGATTGCAAATCCCGCAACTGGATCTTTTTTCAGCGTAGCGCACTTGCCACCAACTCTCTCAACTCCAGCAATTTATCCTCTGGCAAGCGACATTCCATTTTATCCGAATCAATCATTATCCCCAAAAACTTGATGACAGTTGTAGGTCCCTCAGTTTTTTCCGGCGCTAGGGGTACCCCAAAATCCTTTGCCACTCGTTCCATAGTATGTAGCAATCCTGCACACACATAGGTAGCTGGCGGACCAAAAAACAAAAAATCATCCAAGTAATGCAGTGCCGATGGCACCTGCGCCTCACGCCGAACCACCCACTCCAGAAATGTGCTAAACATCTCAAAAAAAGCGCAGGAAATGGAGCAGCCCATCGGGAGACAACAATCCACTAAATACCCCTCCTGCCAATAACAACCTAACAAACAAAAACTGTCCGGGTGCACCGGCAATAAACAAAACGTGGCCTCAATGTCAGTTTTCGCTAACAGTGAGCCTTGTCCATACTTGAGAACCCAAACAACCGCCGCATCAAATTAAGTATAACTAACCGCACACAGGGCAGGATTGATGCCATCGTTCACCGACTCCCCTTCCGGATAAGATAAGTGATGAATAAGGCGGAATTTGTTCACCTCTTTTTTAGGAACCAAACCCAACGGGGAAACCCACAAACTAGGAACAGGCGGGGAGGAAAACGGGCCAGCCATGCGGCCCAAAGCCACCTCCATCATTAACTTATCAGTAACCAGATAAGGCCGCCCCAAATCAGACGACAAATTACGGACCACTCCATCATGTCCAGCCGACGTACACGGAATCCGAAAACCCTCAGAAAAAAACAACAACTCTGCCACTTTTTTATTTGGATACTCCCCTAAAAATGGAAGCATCCTTTCCACCTTCACTGGCGTCGCCCCTCTTCTGCTCAGTATCTCCCTGCCTGCCCTTATGCTTCTTGAAGCATCTGGACAATCCATGGGCGCCTCCGCAAACCGGAGCACTCGTGCTTGTACCAACAGTCTGGTCCAAACTTACAATGCCCCTCATTAAATTGTCAGCAACATCCTTTTCCCGAGGAAGCTGACCGACCCGTTGCTAACCCCTGCCCGCCGGCCGCATCCCGAAAGGGCTGATGCCCCTGTTTTGGAGCCGACATTAATCGCATCCACAAACTAATATCCTTGTGATCCCATCTCAAGGAAGGGCGCACCGACTTCCGCTGACGAAACTGCTCGTCATACCTCAATCATGTGTTACCGCCGTATACCCGATACACCTCCCCCACTGAATCCATATAACAAAACAGCGCCGAACAATTCTCCGGCGCCTTTTCACCCACCACGCTAACCAAAATAGCGAAGGCCTGCAACCAATTCGCAAACGTCCTAGGAATGAAGCGATAACGACGACGCTCCTCCTCCTCCTTCTTAGTCTCACCTAATTTCCACCGGTCCAGGTTAAACTTTTCTAACGGCAATAACGCAAAAATCTCCACATATTCGTCTTTCCAGATCTTGTCCCTAATCTCAGCCTTCAAATGCGCCCCAAGCGGGCCCTCAAAACACACGCACACTTCGCCCTTCGCCGCGTCAGCCAAGCGCACGTCCTACACAACTTTTTTAGATGTACCAGCCCCCGCATCAACCGACTTATCTAATTCCACCACGGCGCCCGCAGCCGGCGCCACCTCACTAGCCAACGCAACCCCCGCCGCAGCCGCACTTCCACTCGCCTCACTAACAGCGCCCCACACCCTCGCTGGCGACTGCTCTACACCCCCCAAACCTTTAGTAAAATATTCCTGCATACCCTTAAAAAACAGTTGCATCTGAGACACAGAAAACAGCCCCCACACATCCCCGGCACCACATCAGTGGTAGACTCACCCGGCCGTCCCTGAGGTGACCTCCCAGCGGCCGTATCCACTGATCCAGTCGTACCGGCTGGTGATCTCGTCGTTCCAGGGGATTGGCGCTCCTGCACCCCTTGCTCCCCTTAGCTACCCGACATCCTGGCCAATGATGCCCTAGGCCCCGCCGACACCGGCCCATCCAAAGCCCTGCCACCCGCTTCTGGCGTGGCATAGATAGACAGACAGCCCTGGCTTCCAAGTCCTTCAGCAGGGCTGTCATCCGAATCCTCCTCTCCTCTCGCTGTGGGGCAAGATGGCCGCTGTCCCCCCCTGCCGGAAGGGGCATGACGTCACTGATGGACCTGGACCGGGTACTTCCGGTCCCCGCTGCATGCCTCCCTGCTCCAGCAGGAGGCGATCTCATCCTCCAATTCGAGCCGGCCTGCCTCTTCCTGCGGGCCGGGCCTGGCGTCCGCTCGTCCTTCTGATGAGCTCCTCCGACACCCTGAACATCCGCGCCAGAGAGAGCCGTCACTTCCGGTCCCGCCCTCACTTCCAGCCTTGTTGTTGAAGACAGGAGGAGAGAAGATGGCCGCGGCCCCCCCCTCCTGTCACCTCCAATCCCGCCCGCCTGTCGGGATTCCTCCCGAACTTCCGCGGCCCTGCGCCTGGCGATAGCTCAGGACCTGGAGGAGGAGGGTCCCTGGAGGGGCTTCAACGGCGCCGACGGGACTGAGGCGTTACCTCGGGTGAAGGCCTCTCCGGAGGCCTGGAACGACTGCTGCTGCGTCCCTCCACACTCTTCACTCCCGCCGCTGGGTCCGGAGGAAGAGCCCCAGAGAACAGCTGCTCCAGCCACCCAGGACCGTGCTGCAGCGCTGCGTCTCTGATCCTGGCCATCATGGTCTCAAGTGAAGCCTCCATGATAAGGTAAGTGAATAACTGTTTGGTTTTTTGTTTTTTTTAAATCAGTATCACACACAAATCTTTTCTCCTGTTGTCCAGCGGGAAAGAGGGCTGCCTCTATCCAGCATGGACTTATATACACTATACTCCTCCCACAAACATATAGATACATTTGCACACCAGCCCCCCTGCACTTAACCCTTTTACTCCCTATACACATAGCCTCAAACGTAATAGCCTAAAACCCCAAACCACCTTGTCATGCGCCTTCTCCATTACGGCTGCGCCTACATTACGTTGGGCTGTTCCTGAATAATGATTTAGGCGACCAATATGGTAATTCTCTGTAGTTAGCCAACAAGGCGTGAACTACAGTGAATCCCCCTGGGTGGAGCCAACTTCACAGCCTCTGATGCTGTCCAATCAGCGCGAAGTATCTTATGACAAGCCTTTTCCAATCACCACGCAGGAAGAAGTTTTCTAACCAAACGCATTTGTTCTAAACTGCCTCGCTCTGGAAACGGGGAGGGAGCGGGGTAAAGGTAATATATGTAAACGGGATGTTAGAACTTGGTGACAGCTACTCCTTAAAAAATGAATTCTGTCCCTTAAATAAATTCAGAGACAACAAAAAGACACCTAAATATTAGACCCTCAGAATAGACGCCCCCCCATTTACCACTCACACGTCTCACACACAGACAGTACAAACACTTCACCGTATAAGCACTAGATACACACACACTACTCACAACACAACTCTAAACAAGTATCCCACAGCGTCCCATGTATACCCCTCCTCATATACTGCTCCCAATTTACCCCCCTCCTCACACACTGCTCCCCATGTACCCCCCTCCTCACACACTGCTCCCCATGTACCCCCCTCCTCACACACTGCTCCCCATGTACCACCCTCCTCACACACCGCTCCCCAGGTACACCCCTCCTCACACACTGCTCCCCATGTACCCCCTCCTCGCACACTGCTCCCCATGTACACCCCTCCTCACACACTGCTCCCCATGTACACCTCCTCCTCACACACTGCTCCCCATGTACCCCCTCCCCACACACTGCTCCCCATGTACCCCCTCCTCACACACTGCTCCCCATGTACCCCCTCCTCACACACACTGCTCCCCATGTACCCCCCTCCTCACACACACTGCTCCTCCTGTACCCCCTCCTCACACACCCTGCTCCCCATGTACCCCCCTCCTCACACTGCTCTATCTCTTTTTCAGACCACTCATTACCTCCCACCTCTCTGCAGCCTTCTTGTATCTTTTCTCCCTGCATAGAGATGCATTAGAAGTAAGACCCTCCCCTTTCTGAGGTCACCTGACCTCCACTCTGCCTTCTATCACTTTACTATCCTCCTCAGTGGTTAAGAACCTTTGTCATGTGACTGTGATGTCACCAAAGGTCCAACTCCTCTCCTAGTTGATGTTTTGGGGTCATTTGCGCAAAATCGAGGCAAAAACGCAGAGTTTTGTTGTAAATGCGTAGAGACATTTAGAGACAATGCAGTTATGCACAAATCATGCTCAATTTGCAGCAGTTTTGAAGTAAAGATTCAAAAATATAGAAAAAAATATGCCTGGGCCCCCCTGAGTTAATCAGAGACTGGGGCCTGGAACATGTGCTCCAGGAGCACCAATGATAATCCGGCCCTGGCCACAGCCCTTTTTCAGGTTTTCATTTTTGTTTTTTCCTCCCCACCTTCCAAAAGCCATAACTTTTTTATTTTTTCGTCGATATAGTGCTATGAGGGCTTGATTTTTGCTGGACGAGTTGTAATTTTTCTTTGCACCATTTACTGTGCCGGATATTGTACTAGGAAACTGAGAAAAAATTATTTGTGGGGTAGAAAAGGAAAGAAACAGTGATTCCTCCATTGTTCTTTGTGCATCGTTTTTACAGAGTTCGCTGTGCAATTCAAACAACATGTTAACTTTATTCTGTGGGTCAATACGATTACGGCGATACCAAATATGTATGTTTTTTTTCTGTATTTTACTACTTTTACAAGTAAAAACCTAAGTGTAAAAAATAAAATGTATTTTGTGTCGCCAAATTCCGAGAGCCATAACTTTTTTATTTTTCCGTCGATTATGTAGTATGAGGGCTTATTTTTTGCATGATAAGCTGTAGTTTTTAATGATATAATTTTGGGGTACATGTGATGTTTTGATCACCTTTTATTTCATTTTTTGTGGGAGATTAGGTGACCAAAAAATTTAGATTCTGGTGTGTACAATTTTTTTTATTTCCGGCGTTCACCGTGCGTGTTAAATAATGATATAATGTAATAGTTCAGACTTTTACGGACGCGGCGATGCCAATTATATTTATTTATTATTTTACTATGCTCTAGGGGGAAAATGGGAAAAGGGGCCTTTTTGAACTTTTAATTTTAATTATTTTTTTTTACATTAAAAAAAAACGTTATTTTACTCATTTTTACTTTATTTTTTTATTAGTCCCTGGACTTCAACCAGCGATACTAAGGTATTGCAGTATATCGTGACTCTGACCGGAGGCAGGGCTTAATAGGAGCACAAAGATGGCCGACCTGGGGTTCTTCATTAGGCCCCCAGGCAGCCATACCAACCATCGCCCCCCCTGTGATTGCGTTGCGGGGGGCGCGATTAACTGTTAGAGTGTGTCGCCCCCCTCTTTCTAACGATTTAAATGCTGTGGTCGCTATTGACCGCGGCATGGAGCGGGTTCACTCCGTGAGCCCGTTCCATACTTCCCTTACCCAACTTTGGTGTATGGATACGTCAAATGTTGGGAAGGGGTTAAAGATTATTTTAATAACCAATTAACGGTAATATTTAGAGATACATACGATTTATTGATCGTATTTGGATTGTTGATATGACAGGTTACGTGTGCAACCCTGCACTATGACCCTGTGTGACGTCTGCTCTTCTGATTATATAAATAATTGTCAACGTGAATTATAATTTTCCATGCCTGAAAAATTTGAGGCAGCGCTCAAATGGACGGTGAAAAATAAGGAGCATTATTCACCTAAATGTGCAACGCTTCCTCCTCAATTGAGTTGGTCTAAAACATCGCACATGTGGGTGATACAATACTATTTCTCATTTGAACACATTAGCTTTTCTTTGTTATTACTTTTCTAGTCACCCTGTATTTATATATCCCCCCTCTTATACTATGGTATCTTCTTTGTACACCATGGTGCCATAATGTGATGACTTCATAAAGCAAATATGTCATCCACCTTCTTGACCAATCATGGTATGTTCTTCCATGGTGTCATAGTGTGATGACATCATAAAGCAGTCATGGGTTAACTTATCACTTTCTCCTTGATTTGACCTCTCTGATTATGGCGAGTGTACTGAGCAGAATGCTTATTTTCTGGCTTATCTTTGCTTTATTTGTTGCTGAAACAGCAGCATCTGAGAATGACCGACCATCCAGGTCTTCTCCCATCCCAGCTTATGCTGAAGGTAAGAACAATGTCCTTTATTATATGTAATATGGAAGCTTGTAGATAGAAATGCCGCAGTTGTGGATTCTCTAGTGTGAAGAACTCCCTTTTATTACATGTGTTTTATACATAGGGGGGATGTAAAGTGGGTGACCTCTTAAAAGCAGATCTCCAGGACCCCCCGTTATTATGGTTCATTTGTCTCAGTACATGGGAGGCCGTTACCTTACTGTAATATACATGTTATGTGCACATAGTATATACTTATCTCTGGTATTGATGGAAATGTAATGATAAAGAAGGTGAACCCTTTACCAGTGACTACAGATGTACAATGTAGGACCCTCCAGTAATCCACAATCTGCTATTACATATCACTACGATGTTTGGCCCCAGATGTCACCAATGATAATAAAAGGTCATGTGTTTCATTCTTTTCTTATAGGAGAAACACAACGTGATTTTCTCAGGGGTTTGAGACAACTTAAACAAATCATGGATGAATTTCAGTCCGTACAAGGTAAGTTTATTTATTGCCACCATTTTATTCTACAATTGTCCTCCCATCTTAAAGGGGATAAAATCTCTGTTATGTCAATCACATAGTGATCACAGTGACCGGACCCCCAACTAACCTAAGAACAAGGGGGTCCTGTCCCCATACTGTAAATTATAAGGAATATTAGAAGTCATGTAGAAATGTCCTCAGCCGGCAGCCTGTTATATGTCATACAGCTCCCTGGTGACCTCTAATGTTCTTCTCAGTTACAGTAGAAGATACATGATCACATATATAATAATAACAAATTGATACTATAAACATATGATGTATATTATACTCAGGATAGATAATACAGGAAACATAAATAACCAATAAATGGAATGTCCTTCACATAGGAACATCTGATGTACAAACTGAAAAACCTAAAACACGTCTGAGGAAAATTGTGGTGACTCTTCCTCCGACCATCGATGGTAAGTGTCTTCTGGACGTCTTCTGTGTCTTCAATGGCAGAAAACTCATTATATTCATCATTTACATTGTTTATTTGATTTTTCTATAATATATTGTTTTATTATTTACAGAAAAGACGTCTGGCGAGATAATAAAACCATCGTCCATCGCCGTGCCAACATCCCCTGCAGGTAATATAATAACACATTATAGAACAGACTCATCTCTATCCATAGAGGACATAATGGCTCCGCTTATACATGCAGCAGTCAGGGACAGAAGATACAAGTCTCCATCCCGCACATTGTCTTCTGAGTCCACACTCAACATCCAGGAGAAGGAACCTGAAGATATTTGTGGTCAGCAATGTATAGAAGGTCGTCCAGTCAGGAGGAGGAATCCTGGAGACATTTCAGTAGACTAGAACCCATTACTTCACCACATAGAGTCATGTATTACACTAGAACATGGTCCCTAATGATCCCCCAATGCTGATGAATAGGGAGAGTAGGGAACAATAAGGCGTCTACTACATGTGGAGAAGGTGGGCTCCTCCATTATATTGTCTCCATAACAATGTTGTATGTGAATGACTCTCTGCTCTGTGCAGGACATCAGAATGGATTAGGATTATTAGGATTAGATCAACAATTTCTCTGTATTTTCTTCCAGGTCCAACAAGTGCAGTAACAACAAGCACAACACAGGGGTTTACATTCCCGACTGCTTCTGATCTACAGGGGATCGGTGAGTTCCCTAGATACATATATTGTCTGTTCTAGTACGAGGCTGATACTGGAATAAGATTCTCCATATATTGGGGTCACTTATTGTTATTTCTTTGTGAATAATTATAATATGTTCTTGTTTATTATAGTAAAGACGTCTGCTGCAACTGAACAACCGTTGCCGACCACCACGACCACATCCCCTGCAGGTGATATAATAACACATTATAGAACAGACTCATATCTATCCATAGAGGACATAACGGCTCATTTTATACATGGAGCAATCAGGGACAGAAGATACGAGTCTCCATCCCGCACATTGTCTTCTGTGTCCACACTCAACATCCAGGAGGAGGAACCTGAAGACACTTGTGGTCAGCAATGTATAGAAGGACGTCCAGTCAGGGGGAGGAATCCTGGAGACATTCCAGTAGACTAGAACCCATTACTTCACCACATATAGTCATGTATTACAGAGTTGATGGATTAGGATTATTGGGATTAGATCAACAATTTCTCTGTATTTTCTTCCAGGTCCAACAAGTGCAGTAATAACAAGCACAACACAGGGGTTTACATCCCCGACTGCTTCTGATCTACAGGGGATCGGTGAGTTCTCTAGATACATATATTGTCTGTTCTAGTACAAGGCTGATATATTGTACTAAGTATCTATATATAAAGTAGATGATGAATAATGCAGTTTAATGACTTCTATGTAATAGAATAGACTGGACAAGCTATGAATATATAGTTATGGAGGGTAATTCAAGTACTTTTCTCACATAGGACACTCCAATGGAATTTCCACCAAAAAACAACTAAAATCCATCATTGTTCCACGTGGAATCCTCCATGGTAAGTTTATCTTGATCTACTTGTTGTTCTCAGCTTCATATCTTGTTCTTCATGTGGAATCTATAATTAATAAAAATGTAACATCTCTAAATGTCCCAGTGTAGAAGAAGCGGAGATGTAGAGGGGACTGGAAATCATGGAAATATTACAGGAAATATATATGACACTCTTATCTGGAAATAATAATTCCTAAGAGAGTCTGAATACTCAGTTACATCCCTGTAGTCTATTTGGTAGAAATGAAATCTTCAATAATAAAAGTGAATGTGAATTTTTATCATACAGGAGAAATTGGTTTTACCACAACAATTCAACCAAAGAAAATCCGGGTTGTATTTAGGAGAAAGCTTGGTAAGTTCTGTCTGAGGAATATCTTTATAACCATTGAGACAATTAATCTCCTGAAAATTACATGTAACCATGACCCAATGTATTTCTACAGACAGTAATTGTCATGAGGCAGTTGTAATTGGAGCTGTTATATATATATATATATATAGATATACAGCAGATATAAAAAAATGTTGTAGGACTAAGCCTACAACAAGTGGAGGCAGTCACTAACCCCACATATATGGATACCATAAACACAACAAAAATTGAACAGCACATTCCAACTAAATGATCCTACCATCCCCAGGTATATATGTAGGCTTAGTCCCAGTTCTGGGTGTATGTGCAGCGTAGGTTCCCACCTTACAGAGGTCGCCTTGTCGTGGCAGATGGGCTAACACTTTTTGATCAAAATGTGCACTAAGAACCTCCCTATTTGTAGGTAGATTTAGCTTTAGTGCATATCTATTTATATTTAGTGGTTTAGGTGGCATTAGTGTTGCAGGGTGCTGTCGCCATTTTTTTATATCTGCTGTATATCTGCAGTCATAGGTGTTCTTGCACCTGCGTATTTTGTATCATTTAGTTGGAATGTGCTGTTCAATTTTTGTTGTGTTTATGGTATCCATATATGTGGGGTTAGTGACTGCCTCCACTTGTTGTTCTTGCACTCCTCCCATTCTGCCCTGGGTGATTTTAATCAGTTCAATGCTGGATCCTACCATCCCCAGGTATATATGTAGGCTTAGTCCCAGTTCTGGGTGTATGTGCAGCGTAGGTTCCCACCTTACAGAGGTCGCCTTGTCGTGGCAGGTGGGCTAACACTTTTTGATCAAAATGTGCACTAAGAACCTCCCTATTTGTAGGTAGATTTAGCTTTAGTGCATATCTATTTATATTTAGTGGTTTAGGTGGCATTAGTGTTGCAGGGTGCTGTCGCCATTTTTTTATATCTGCCATACATACATACATTTATAGTGCATGTAACTCTGGCCTTATACCTACAATATAATAAAGTATCTCATACAAAGACCTTTTCCAGACTGGCACACCACTCACCAGTGTTATTTATATATGACCCATTAGAATAACATGAATGGATTTGGCCCTTTGCTCTACATGACCCTTTATTCCACTATCAATGAAGGAAATATCTCCTGATGGAGCTCACACTCATATTCTACATTGACTGACAATATACACCAGGTTCTCCTCCAGTCCACTATACCCCATAGCTTTCCTGTGATAAATGGGTTCAATAATCTGGTTGATTAGAAAGCACAGAACCTACACAGTGGCCATATGTAAACACTAATACACTGCAGAGTAATACATTAGGAGGAAACATCTGCAATGGATTGAAGAAGATGTAAGGAAATACATGTTGAGTGTACTAATGCCCACTAATGCCACAGCCTGTTACCAGTAGATGTATCAGTCATTATGAGAGTAGATATACTGCATACCAGTCAGTCATATTTTGCCGTTACCTGGGCACAGACCGTTATGTCTCTTATCTTATGATTACAAGTTCTAACTATTCCACTATTAGAAGCATCAGACACTCATATCTATAATATCACAATATCAGGATTCATACTTGCTTTGCTTTAATCTCATGGCCTTTATTATTTTGTTTCTGATTTTCAGGTCGTAAAATCAATGAGGACATAGAAACATCCGACCATGCAGGTAACGCCTTCTCTCTATTACATCATTCATATTATATATATAAACTTGTAAAGAATGACCCTCACAGATGTAATAAATAACACTGTACATAGGAATACATTTATTAATGGACTAGCAAGTTAGTGGCTCTACAGGGGTTAAAATCATGTATTTCTAACACTTGACCCTGCAGGGTGACTATATTATTAGTCAGGGAAATGAAATCCCCAGTGACCACAATGTCCCCTCCATGTCACTGGCAGGTACACGGTTAACTATAAGACCCTGTAATTGTGACATGGGTAGAAGAGGGATATTGGGGTCTATTGCAGTCACCAGGGAATTTTTAGGTTTTGGGTGTAGTTAGGTCTTGAATATTAAATAAGTTGCAGTAAATTGTTTGCACCTCAGCAGCAGGATATTTGTTACATCCATGATGGCGGCTTTTTATTTTCAGGAGAAAGCCGACACTTTATTGTAGAAATCTAACTGCTCCAAATAATACAATACAAACCAAGCAGAACTGTAGATGCAAATCAATGAAAGATTTCTAAGAAAATTGTAGACAATCGTTCTTAATAAAGTGTAAATAATGAGGTAGATATTGTACCAGATCTGGACAACCTACCTCTAGAATAATAAAGGTTAATGGCTGGAATTTTATCATGTAGGTGAAACCGATATACAGAAAGAGCTAAAAATATTAAAGAAGATGATTGCTGGGACTAAAAAGAAGCGCGGTAAGTTCTATGTGAGGTAATTCTTTATAGACACGGAGATAATAACACTTATAATATAACATCGTATCTCATATAAACAGGGAGGCTATGGCTGTAGACCCAGCACTATATACAAAGACACAGCAGATCACACAGTAACACATGTAACTCTGAGACACTGGTTAGGGAACAGTTTTCTGATTAACATAATATCCATTTAATGACATTTCTAACAAGTAAATGATAATAAGATGTCGTTGAGTAAGAGAATATAAGTCACATACACTGGAATTATATAATAGAATTTGTGTTTATGTCAGAACGGGCAGGTCCAGTGTCATGGTAATGCCCACTAATGTCACAGCCTGTTACCAGTGGATGTATCAGTCGTTATGAGAGTAGATATACTATATACCAGTCACTGTCAGTCATATTTGGTCTGGACCTGGGCACAGACTGTTATGTCTCTTATCTTATGATGACAAGTTCTTCTATCTATCCCCAATATTAGAAGCATAACACAGTTATAGCTATAATATCACAATATCAGTATTTGTATCACTTGTTTTATTTTAGCTTCATGGAATTTTAAATGATTTCATTTTTAATTTTTAGCTCGTAAAATCAATACAGGAAAAACATCTCCTGAGAAGGCAGAAACCATCTACCGTGCAGGTAACGTTTACTTCAGTCTTTAAGATCATTCTGGTCATTGATATAAATGTTATATACACAGATATGGGGCTCATGTACAGCATCATGTTATGCCTCTATACCACCTCCGAGTTATACAGAGTCGTAATATGGCGCCCATAGACATGTGGAGGGTTTTCGGTCTGATTCCATATTAATATGACATAGAGCACCTATAACTCCATAGTACGGAGCTGCAGGAATTGTGTTCTCCTCTGTACAGGCTCCGTGCACACGCCATATACTGACATTTATACATAACATTCACACCAGAAATAAGTAGTGACCAGAAGAAAACATTTACTAATGATGAACTGTGTGACACGTCTTATTTCCAGAATTATCACCAGCGCCACCAGATTATGACGAGGAGTCCTATCCCTGGATGGAAGAAACAACAACTGAACGTAAGCTTCTCTACTCTCCCAGATCTCTCATCTCTGTAATACAGTTCTGATAATCAATTATTGATTTTCTAATCATTTTCTTGTTTTCCAACAGCCTCTTATCAAACAACCATAAAAACACCACCAGCCCCAGCAGCAATCCAGAAACTAAAAGTGCGTCTAGCAGCAGCAAGAAAAATGGCTGCAAAAACGAAAACAACGGCGCATATAGCAGCCGCAATAAGAGCGCCAACCATCCGTACAACAACAGCGCATACAGCAGCCGCAATAACAGCGTCTCCAGCCACACAACAAGATCTTGCAGCCACTGCCAGCATTACAGACGACAGCCTGAGAAAAATTCTGATCATCAGCGGTGCTGTCGGCGTTCCACTCCTGCTGGTCGCTGCCCTGTTAGTGCTGCTACTAGTGAAGCTGCACAACATTCAGAAATTGCTGGAAAGAGAAAGTGTCTGATGAGCGCTGCTGCTTGTAGAATATCGCTTGTTCTGGCTCTGGCACATGACATCTTGGCTGGTAAAGTAGGTCAACATCTGGATTGAACATAATGGCGGCTGTGAAGGGTTTCGTTGAGAAGACTCCTCCATCTCTTCAGTGGTGATCCATCATCAGAGGCGTAACTTGAAGCTCCTGTGTCCCAATGTAAAATCTACAACAGGGCCCCGACCTACCATATATCATTTATAATACTGGTGTCTTCTTATTCGGCCAAGGGGTTTTGGGCCCCTCAGACTCCAGGGCCCGGGTGCACCCCCTATAGCTACGCCCCTGTCCATCATTATCATAACTATGAGGACAGTATTCGGGAGTCCTGGTGATTGCCGGTGTGATAGTGAATGTGCGTGTTTCCACCATTATGTCAGTGTAGTGATATCATAGACTGACAATGGCGCACTATTAATTCATCACAGATTCTCTGGTAGAAGCAGCTACGAGATTTTCCATTCTTGCTGTGAAGAGAGTGTGATAAGAACTGCACAGATATTCATTACTATCAATAAACTTCTACCACTCACCTGTGTCTGTGGAGCGTTGTATTAATAATATTCCTTCTGTGAGTGAAAATCGACTTCACATATAGAAAGGCTTCGCTCGGAGGGGGCTACCGGGGCACTTGCCCAAGAAGCAGAATTAAATTAAAGAAATAAAAATCGTCCGTTATCTCTTGGTCTAATCCTATAGATAGCAGCATGTATACTTCTCTCCTCGCTCCTGACTCTTCTTCAGCTCCAGCTGCACTGGGTCCCTATGCTGGTTAGCGTCGAGACACATTCTATAGCGCTCGGAGCTGAACAAAATACGGAAGAAATGTGGGTAAGTATATAGTTTGGGGTCTGAATATGTATTTATGTCATGACAGAAGTCAGATGTTAATATAGAGGCCCAGTCTGGTGTGTGAAGTAATTTAGGGTTCTGTTCTATATTAATAAATAAATATAATTATGTAGTTCAGAAACTAATATAGTAGTTTGATATTAATATAGGGATTGGGGCTGGGGTCTGATATTAGCACCTTCTGACATTTATATATATATATATATATATATATATATATATATACAGTGGAGGAAATAAGTATTTGATCCCTTGCTGATTTTGTAAGTTTGCCCACTGTCAAAGTCATGAACAGTCTAGAATTTTTAGGCTAGGTTAATTTTACCAGTGAGAGATAGATTATATATAAAAAACAAAAAAGAAAATCACATTGTCAAAATTATATATATATTTATTTGCATTGTGCACAGAGAAATAAGTATTTGATCCCCTATCAACCATTAAGAGTTCAGCCTCCTCCAGACCAGTTACACGCTCCAAATCAACTTGGTGCCTGCATTAAAGACAGCTGTCTTACATGGTCACCTGTATAAAAGACTCCTGTCCACAGACTCAATTAATCAGTCTGACTCTAACCTCTACAACATGGGCAAGACCAAAGAGCTTCTAAGGGTATGTTCACACGGCCAAATTTCAGACGTATACGAGGCGTATTTTGCCTCGTTTTACGTCTGGAAATACGTCTCAAATACGTCGTCAAACATCTGCCCATTACTTTCTATGGGTATAACGCTGTATTGTCCACACAACGCGTAATTTTACGCGTCGTACGGCAATTACGACGCGTAAAATTACGCCTCGTAAAAAGAAGTGCAGGACACTTCTTTGGACGTTTTTGGAGCTGTTTTCTCATAGACTCCAATGAAAACAGCTCCAAAAACGGACGTAAAAAACGCTGCGAAAACGGTGTGAAAACGCCGCGAAAAATGCGAGTTGGTAAAAAAACGTCTGAAAAGCAGGGTCTGTTTTCCCTTGAAAACAGCTCTGGATTTTCAGACGTTTTTGTTGACTACGTGTGAACATAACCTAAGGATGTCAGGGACAAAATCATAGACCTGCACAAGGCTGGAATGGGCTACAAAACCATAAGTAAGATGCTGGGTGAGAAGGAGACAACTGTTGGTGCAATAGTAAGAAAATGGAAGACATACAAAATGACTGTCAATCGACATCGATCTGGGGCTCCATGCAAAATCTCACCTCGTGGGGTATCCTTGATCCTGAGGAAGGTGAGATCTCAGCCGAAAACTACACGGGGGGAACTTGTTAATGATCTCAAGGCAGCTGGGACCACAGTCACCAAGAAAACCATTGGTAACACATTACGCCGTAATGGATTAAAATCCTGCAGTGCCCGCAAGGTCCCCCTGCTCAGGAAGGCACATGTACAGGCCCGTCTGAAGTTTGCAAATGAACATCTGGATGATTCTGAGAGTGATTGGAAGAAGGTGCTGTGGTCAGATGAGACTAAAATTGAGCACAACTCAACTCCCCGTTTTTGGAGGAAGAGAAATGCTGCCTATGACCCAAACAAAACCGTCCCCACTGTCAAGCATGGAGGTGGAAACATTATGTTTTGGGGGTGTTTCTCTGCTAAGGGCACAGGACTACTTCACCGCATCAATGGGAGAATGGATGGAGCCATGTACCGTCAAATCCTGAGTGACAACCTCCTTCCCTCCACCAGGACATTAAAAATGGCTCGTGGCTGGGTCTTCCAGCACGACAATTACCCGAAACATACAGCCCAGGCAACAAAGGAGTGGCTCAAAAAGAAGCACATTAAGGTCATGGAGTGGCCTAGTCAGTCTCCAGACCTTAATCCCATCGAAAACTTATGGAGGGAGCTGAAGATCCGAGTTGCCAAGCGACAGCCTCGAAATCGTAATGATTTACAGATGATCTGCAAAGAGGAGTGGGCCAAAATTCCATCTAACATGTGTGCAAACCTCATCATCAACTACTAAAAATGTCTGACTGCTGTGCTTGCCAACAAGGGTTTTGCCACCAAGTATTAAGTCTTGTTTGCCAAAGGGATCAAATACTTATTTCTCTGTGCACAATGCAAATAAATATATATAATTTTGACAATGTGATTTTTTTTTTTTTTTTATATAATCTATCTCTCACTGGTAAAATTAACCTAGCCTAAAAATTCTAGACTGTTCATGTCTTTGATAGTGGGCAAACTTACAAAATCATCAAGGGATCAAATACTTATTTCCTTCACTGTATATATATATATATATATATATATATATATTTTTTTTTTTTTTTTAGTGAGGGCAGGGTTTTTCCAGGATTTTCCAGTGATGACCTCTGGGACCTACACCGAATGAATGGGGACCTGCCGTGACTGGATAAACAATGAAGGGGTCGGAGAACTATGGCCCCTTCATTAGAGTTTCTTCTAGTAAGTCTTCATTTCTTCTAGTTGATCTCCTTTATATAAATACATTACATTTACAGTACTCAGGTTTCCTTTGCTTATATTACTTATTTTTTAATGACAGAAACCATTCAGTGTAACAACAATAGGAAACATTCGAAAGGTGGCAAATACTTGTTCACATCACTGAACTTAAATACAACACAATTTTAAAGGGCAATTTCCGCTGCCCCTTCAGCTATAGGACAAGTAATGATCATGGTGGGGTGCTAAAAAAGTAATACACACATTGTGTCCCTGCATACAGTAAATATGATATGATTGGGACTACTCTCCATGTCTCATGAGTTATATATAGGCAAACCTCCTAACCGTCCCAGGCGGCTGGTGGTTTGTCCCAGTTTCAACTGTATCTGCATCCTTAAGAGGCAGATAAAGTTGAATCCAATGGTGAAGCAGAGAGCCGTCAGCTCCCTGCTTCAACATTTACTATATAAAGCCAGCCATGAGCGGCTTGGCAGAGACAGGCGCGATGCTGTGACGTCATCAAACCTGCCTGCGCCGAGTCGTACACAATTCACAGCCAATAGGAGACCTGCCAAGGGATCTCCTCCACTCATCGTGGGAACAAGGATAGGTATTTATTTTATAGCCCTCTTCCGATCATGTCTGACAACATCTCATTAGGGTTGAGGTCAGGACTCTGTTTTGGCCATTCTAAAACACAACTCTTCGTTTTCAACCATTCTTTAGTTGGTTTGTGTGTTTTAGGTGATTGCCTTTTTGCATGACCCAACGCCTCTTCAGCTTTGGGTCACGGACTGCTGCCATTTGTGATAAAAAAAGCTTAAGTCATCTATATTACACGAGCCCGTCTTCTGAGACATTCTAAAAGATGTTGTTAATAACCAGGCTTTGTGTGCCTTTATTTAATAAGCAAAGCACCTGTGAAACCCACACTTCCGATCTCACCTCCTTAATTGAAACACCTTTTGCCAATTTGGTCTTGGAGAAGTCATTAACACAGAGGTTTACTTACTTTTTCTTCTTGCACTGTGAATATTTACTCAATGTGCTTAATAAACGACATGAAAAGTACAACCTCTTGTTTTGTTATCAGCTTAGATTGTGTTTGTCTAAAACTGTGACATTCTATTAGTAGTCAATGCAGAAATCCAGGTACTTCCAAAGGGTTCACTAAGGCTTGGTTCACATCTGCTCCAGGGTCCCGTTCCGACGTTCCGTCTGAGTTTTCCGTCAGAATGAGATCCTATCTCGATTTCAATGGTGACGGATCCGGTGCCAATGGTTTCCGTTTGGTTCCATTGTGCAAGAGTTCCGTCGTTGACTGAATCAATAGCGTAGTCGACTACGCTATTGAATCCGTCAAAACAACGGAGCTCTTGTACAACAAAGACAAACGGAAATCATTGGCACTGAATCCGTTACCATTGAAATCAATCGTGATTGAAAAGGAAATCTATGGTTTCCGTTTGTGTCAGTTAGGGCTCCGTTCCGACGTAAAGCTCAGACACAACGTTGGAACGGAGCACTGACGCAGATGTGAACGAAACATTACTTTGTCTTGCAACTGTAAGTGCAATCCAGCCTTGAACCTCAACGCATGCAAGTGCATCCATCGAGTATAGAGGATCATTGCAAGTAATAAATAATTGTATACCGATCATGGGTCATGAGTGCTGCCAAAGTGAATTTTTCCGAAAAAGCTGTTTGTAGATGGGCCACTTTCCTATGGGACCTGATTTATCCATAGAGGCAGGCCATGCAACCACTATAGGGCCTGTGGTGAGAGAGGGCGTCGCACTGAAGTGCTTTTACTTCTTGCTGAGTTATAGCGTTTGCCTGCCACTAGAGGGAGCTTGCTGCATAAAAAAATCATATAGCTCCATTGAGTTCAATACTAGCTATATAAATCCATATGCAGTGAGCTCCCCCTAATGTTGGCTGCATGCAGTCAAAATTATAATTTTTAATAAGAAGTAGTCACCCACATATCACTTTCTCCCCTGGCTGGTGGAAGTCATCCTTTTGCCGGAGCTCATTCATGTAGGATGGAGCTCAGTCTGTTATTCTATGTGTCCCTATGATAACTCTACATTTTCTAAAAGCTTATGTAACTTAAATCGTCCTGGGCCCATCTCCTTGAAGCACAATTAGTCAGGAGCATAATTGAATTTCAGAAGATGTAACACACATTGGTAGATCAAGAAAAGTTCTGAGCACTCACTGGTGGATGTAGAAAGTATCTTTTGACCCTTCTTCACATGTACAGGGTGCCATATTTATGGACTTAGCCACATTGTTTCCAGGCATCTTTATACAAGAGCCAAGAGGAAGGCAGAAGGGCTCTGTTTTTTTTTAGTAAGTATGCGTTATTAACATATGCGTTTAGGGTATTCATCTGGATTTCTCATGAGAAAATGTGTGTAAATGTAATCCAAAAGTGTACAACCCCTTAAAGCAATGGTGTCAAATAATGTATGAATTTAAGACACAAGTTAAGAGTAACATGCTAGAAGCATTGCTGAAAGCACAACATTTTATTAGTGGATCCTGTGATAAGAAATAAGAACACAGTGTTTACAGGAAAAAGACACAAAACTTATCTCTGCTATTTAAGATATCGGAGAGAGCACATTTTCATTCTAGACACATTAATTTGCATAAGCACAACATCTCCTGCACTCAGGAACACAGACACAAATCCCAGAATGGGTTAAAAACTGGTTGAATGGAACAGCTACCCTGCAATGTCAGCACCGGGGTCCCCTCTGAACACCCTACACCCACATCGATTGCAACATTTGGCGTTCTCGGCAGGAGGTTTTCGATGTTATAGCTTTAGTCTTGCATTAAAGGTCTTTCTGAGCAATGTATTAGTCTTGGATAGTTGATAAGTACCGATGAAGTAATGTAAGTACCTTGACTACACTGCGATAAAATCAATAAAAAAAATGAAAAGATTTTACTGTTGGTGAATTGTAATTACGTCATTGTTTAGTAGATGGTTGTCATGAAAAGAAAATGTCTTCTTCTAAGCACTGATTTATTTTCTCACAGAGATGTATAATCCTAAATCCATATCCTGAATGTAGGAAGACCGAGATGTTTCTATAAGGTGACCTTTCACTGAAGTACAAAAGAACGACCTGGGTGTCGAGTTAAAGAGGGGTGTGAATGGTCGCTAGAAAGGACAGGTCTTGTGGAGCATTTTAATTCAACCCGAGTATGCCCACACACATGCAAACATGCCAACTCACACCTATGAATGATTTACATATGAGTATATGTAAAAAAGTACAAATACATACACAAATACATACACAAATACACACACAAATACACACACAAATACACACATACATACACACATACATACACACATACATACACAAATACACAAATACATACACAAATACACACATACATACATACATACATACATACATACATACATGTGTGTATGAGCGATGTAACCCTCTGTGTTTCCTAAACTGTTGGTATCTTCTCCTAGAAAAAGTCACTGAACCCCGATATTCTAAAAAAAAAAAAAGAAAAAGCCAGGCATCGGTAAATCTTTCGGAAATAATTCATCTTGGAGAAGGAAGGCAAACCAGGGGCAGGAGAATTAGTTTGGGTCTAGCCTAGGCTGGTGATGTTGGCACGGCCACCAGGAGGCGCCACAAAGCGCTGAGTAGTGCGACGGGAAATATTGTCATCAACCTGTGCCCCTGCAAGAACAAGTCAATAAAAGGTAAGACATAAATTGTCCAGAACATTTGCAGAAGAGGAAACACCAAAATGGAAAATCAGAGATGTTTCCTGTGTATAAACGCATGTGTAACGCCTTGTAGACACAACCAATTTTATTTATTTTCTTTTTGTTTTTTCCTTGTTGTAGTCCAAGAGCCATAACTTTTTATTTTTCCATCGTTATAGCCATATGGGGGCTTGTTTTTATCTGGTTAAGTTGTACTTTTTAATGGCACCATTTAATGTACCATATAATGTACTGGGAAACTGAAAAATTCTTTGTGGGATGGCGTTCACCGTGCAGTAAAAACAACATGTTAACCTTTTTCTGCGGGCCCAGATTACGGCAATACCAAGTTTAGTTTGTTTTCGTTATGATTTACTATTTACAAAGAAAAAATAATTTGTTCAAAAATAAAATGTTTGTGTCACGATATTCTGAATGTCATAACTTTTTTATTTTTCTGATGACGGAGCGGTGTAAGAACCTTTTTTTTGCCGGGGTGAGCTGTAGTTTTTATTGGCATTGACAAAGCATGGGCATACGTGAAACGTCCGTAGGCTTGTGCTCCACATCCATACTGCCTTTGTTTGCCACAACATTAAATGAAAATTCAACTAAATGGTGAGTGCCGTGGATCTCTTCTACTTTTATTACTGTACTTGTGCTTGTCTCATCACACCACCGAGCACCACCTGTTGTGGATCCAATTGAATCCGTTTAGACCCATGTGGTCGTCTGATTATTGAGACTTATAGCGCTCCACGAGCCAAAGCAGTGCCGATCTTTTTATCACTTTGAACATTTGTGTCGTTTTTATTGGTACGACTTTGGGTTACATACAACATTTTTATCACTTTTTATTATATTTTTTGGGGGGTGGGAGTGAAATAACAACAAAACAACGCTGTTTTGTTTTTTTCTGTGGGGTTTACCCGGCAGCTTAAATAATGTGATATTTTACAAGTTCAGACTTTTACGGACGTATTACGTTTAACTTTTTTATTGTTTACATAATTTTTTGTATAAAATGGGAAATGGGGGCTTTTTTAACTTTATATATTTTTGAAACTGTTATTAACGGGTACCAAACTTTAAAAAAACCTTTTCACGTGTCATAGTGACATGTCAGAAGTTTTGATCTGTGGGTGTCCGAGCACTGAGACCTCCACCGATAGCTAAAACAAAGCGGCAGTAGCACTCGGGTGATGGCTTTTACTGTTTTGTGTCTGATCAGCCTTCCTCTGAAAGTCAAGCATGCGGTGTATGGACTCATAATTGAGCCTGTACACCGCTCCGAGGAAAGCCGATCAGAAACACCCAAGCACTACTGCCACTTTGTTTCAGCCATCAGTGCTCGGACACCCACCTATCAAAACTTCTGACATGTCACTATGACATGTCAAATGTTTTTTAAAAGTTTAGCTACTTTTTTTTTAGTCATTTGGCAAGGCTTAATTGTAGGGCACTGATGAGAGACCTGGATGCCTTCAATAAGTCTCTAGCTGTCAATGCAACCATTGCGGGGGGTGATCGGGGGACAGAGGTAGCCTACTCCCTCTGCCACGGTCACTATTGACAACGGCATCTATCGGAGGGGGAAAATGGCCAGGATCGGAGTTATCGCCAATTTGTTTCCTACCACTAGAGTAAGAATATGAGCAGAAACACATCTAAACACCCCCTTTGCCTATGCGCCATTTTTCGACTCGTCACCCGGATGTCTACTGGCATCTGGATCGCAGAGATTTTCTGTCTCTTCAGCTTTCATGACTTTGTGAAAGTGAGATGTCTTGACTCTGTATATCCTGAACTTTTATTTTTAGGAGGTGTTGTGTGTCAGGATCTACTCCAGTTAGACTTTTATCCATGCACATTTACTTTTATGCCTTTTATTACAAAACATTACGCATGAATTCAATGTTGCATGAAGGTGCCTTTGGGTGTAGTGCTGTGTGCCTGCAGTATTCAGGTTTCATTTTTGTACGTCAAACGTGTGGAAATTGTCCGGCACCAAAAGGTTTAATTCAAATTGCTGTTTTGATGAATGGATCACTGCGTCTTTGCTGACACAAGTTTTCCATGTCCTAGTCAAGCAATGGTGGAATGGGCAGTCTGAAATGAAAAACTCACCTGACAAGCTGAATCCAGACTGGTGTAGGTTCCTTATGGGCTGCCCTGGCTGTATGGCAGGTGATGTCTTGGCAGAAGAGCCAGGTGTTACGGCTTTTGGAGTCTCAGAAACTTCACAGACGGGTCCATCATACAGTCCACGAGGGACTCCTCGCAGCTCCGCAAGCTGAAGAGATATTATTATACAATGTTAGGCTTAAAGGAAAAAGATTTGCTGTCTAAAAACTTTTCCAAATTCTTTTTCCTCACAGCTGTGCTCTTCTTCCAGATCCTCATACAACTATTCAACCATTGTCTCCTCCTGATGGTCTTACTAGACCATCCCAAACACTATCAATAGGAGTTGACTCAAGGTTAGTGCCACCCTTTGTGGTTTCCTTATGATCATACTCTGCCTTCACCTGGATGTCATCCTAGAAGCTACTGTAACCAAATAATCTACAGTTGTTCCTCGCCGGAATCAATACTGAATGAGCACTGAAAAATTATCTAACAGTCAGTTCCAGCCCCTATCTGTTAAAAAATGTGAACAGAAACAGCCCGTTTTCCACAGGATAGGTAATGAATATCTGGTCGGTGGGGGGCCAACTTCTGGAATCCACACCGATCTCGAGCTTACCTTGCTGTTTCTGGGAGACTCATAGGAATGGAGCGGTACTGCATATGCGTTACCACCGCTCCATTCATTTCTATCGGCTGCCATAAAAATTAATGTAACAGTAGCCAAGCATGTGCATTACCGCTTCATTCCTATGTGGCTCCCAGGAACGGCAAGATAAGCCTCGTGATCGGTGGGGATCCCAGCAGTTGTACCCAAACCGATCAGATTTTTATCACCTATCCCGTGGAAATGTGATAAATATTGATTATGGAAAAACGACTTTAACCCCTTAATGACCAGCCTATTTTAGACCTTAATGACCAAGCCATTTTTTGCGTTTTTCCATCGTCTCATTCAAAGAGCTATACGTTTTTGATTTTTGCATCGACATAAGGTCTTGTTTTTTGCGGGACAAGTTGTAATTTTTAATAGCACCATTTTGGGGTACATAGAATTTAATTAATTAACTTTTATGAACTATTTTTGGGGGGGGAATAGAAAAAAACCTGCAATTTCGCCACACTTTTTTGCGTCCTAAATTTACGCCGTTTACCGTGTTGTATAAATAACATAATAACTTTATTCAGCGGGTTGTTGCAATTGCAAAGATACAAATTTGTATAGTTTTTGTATGTTTTACTACTTTTACACAGTAAAAACACTTTTTTCAAAATTATTTCTTTTTGTGTCCCCTTATTTGAAGAGCCATAAATGTATTTATTTTTTCGCCGATGCAGTTGTATGAGGGCTTTGTTTGTGGGATGACTTATAGTTTTTATCTGTACCATTTTGGAGTAAATGCGACTTTTTGATCACTTTTTATGAAATTATTTTTAATGCAGGATTCAAAGAAAACAGCAATTTTTGCATTTTTTTCATTTTATTTTTTACGATGTTCACAGTGCGGGTTAAATGATGTAATAACTTTATAGTTGGGGTCGTTATGGACGCGGCGATACCAAATATGTGTACGTTTTTAACTTTATTTTGTTTTTTAACACTACAGCAGTTTGTAAGGGGAAAAAGTGAGTTTTTTCATTTTTTATTTCTTTTTTTTTTGCTTTTTATTAAATCCTCCGATCACATTTATAATACACTGCAATACTTTTGTATTGCAGTGTATTATGCCTGTCCGTGTAAAACGGACATGCATCTGCTAGGCCATGCCTCTGGATTGACCTAGCAGGCATTCACTACAGGCAGACCTGGGGGCCTTTATTAGACCCCTGGCTGCCATCAGAGACACAGACACTCTGCGATCTTATCACCGGGTGTCAGTGGGATGAGAGGGAGCTCCCTCCCTCTCTCCATAACAACTCAGAAGCGGCGCTCGCTATTGAGCTCCGCATCTGAAGGGTTAAACGGGTGAGATTAATACTGATATCGAGTTTAACACCGCACAACAATTGTTGTATCAATATATAAGAAGATATCCATTCACTTGATTAATTGAAATTGTGTCACTGCCTATATGAACGATTAAAATTAGATTTTTATTATAGGAAAACCATACTAAAATAGGGCTAGATAGCCAAAGATACTAATAGAGGCGTAAACACGGTAGACCACACAGAAGGTGGAGCAATTGAGGGTGCTATTGAGGGCACCACACACTGCTGGAACGATAGATCCCCCTGACTGTGTTATATTATAAACACCTGGTCAATCCGTGCCAATAAAACGTGTCCCTACGCGTTTCCGCACCGCTAGTGATCAGGGTGCTTCATCAGGGGTCACACTGATGTCGATTTAACACATCTATATTATGGCCGGGAGACACCTATTGCGTGTCTCATCACATTCACCCGGCTCGTGCACGACACTAGTCAGCTGGTCGAACACGAGCCGAGTGAAATGCCGGGCATAAGTAGTGCTGGCCACTCCCTCCCAGGGATGACGCGGTGGCCGGGCAGCCAATCCGCCGCGAGCCACGCCAAGACGCGGCCCGAGCAGGGCCGGCCCCCGGACGCTCGCTGTCACCGCAGGAGGGAGCAACCAAATAGCTTCCCTAGTAACCAGGGATCATAAGGCGGCTATATAGAAATGGCATGAAATAAATAGCCAGGAGGAGGACCAGCAACAGGAGACATAGCGATCGCGGAACCAAATTGATGGTACACTAGATCGCTGTGTGTGACTTAAGAAGTAGTGCAGCAGATCGGTCATACTATACACATGCATATGCAGATATAAATAGATAGACAAATGCATGTAACGGCATTTAGAGGGGCGGGCTGTCAGATTAATGTGTTACATGCATTTGTCTATCTATTTATATCTGGCCCGTGGAGAGACTCAGTGAACCTTACATGATCATGCTGTGGCTGCTTGGCTGCCTGTCTTCTAATGTCCTGTTGCATATGCATGTGTATAGTATGACCGATAAGGGGACGTAGTATGTGATCATACACGGGGGGCGGACACATGTAAATTCCCCGCCGTGATTCCTCCTCTATTGGATGTTTCTTTCGTCCGTCAGAGGAGATGGGAGTTGTATTTCTCCCCTCCACATGCCATTGGACTGTGCCGTTGTGCTTTCTGATTGGCCTCCAGTGGGAATCATCTGATTGGTCCGCCGTAGTGCCGATCAGGCACGATAGGAGGCTTGGTCGTAGAGGCGGAATGTGGCTGGCCTGATTTTCAGCTGTTCCTTCCGGACAGCTTAATACAGCAGTGTTTTTTCGTAGATTCGTTGGACTACTTCGCTGATTTAAAGTGTAGCTACACTTCGACAAACTTCTGACGTGTCATAGTGACATGTCAGAAGTTTGGATTGGTGGTGGTCCGAGCACTGAAACCCCACCAATCGCTAGAACGAAGCAGCTGAAGTGCTCGTGTGAGCGCTCTGCTGCTTCGTGTCTGTTCGGCTATTTCCGGAAATAAATGTATCGGTGTACGGACTCAATAGAAAGTCTATGAGCCCGTACACTGATATATCGGCTTTCCGGAAAAAGCCGAACAGACATGAAGCAGCTGAGCGCTCACACGAGTAATTCAGCTGCTTCGTTCTAGCGATTGGTGGGGGTCTCAGTGCTCGGACCCCCACCAATCCAAACTTCTGACATGTCATTATGACATGTCAGAAGTTTGTCGAACGTTTAGCTACACTTTAAGCTTTTTTTCAATAAAATGGTAAAAGTGGATTGTGTGGAAGAGTTATATCAATAAAACTTTTTTTTTTATGTCTCTGTTTTTAAATTCTTCATTACCGCCTTAGTATTGGCAGTTGTCTGATTGCGAGCGTCCATTACTAAGAAGGACAGATACCAAGGAGACCCTAGCAGTTGGCAGATATATATTGAATATAGAAAGAACCAAATGTGCCTGAGGCACACTGAAAATCAATTTCCCAACTGCTAATCAGTATTATTAAAATATAACTTTTATTATTTTGCCATTAAAGATGTCCATGGGGACATAACAATCAGCACGAACAGTTAAAATTAATAGCCAGTATTGCTTTAGCGCACGCTTTGTTTTCATTCAATCTGCATGTATTGCCAGACGGAGTGTAAGGTACTCAGATTGCAGAGTGTCAGGTCAGCAGCTGCAGACTGCCGAGCTTTAGTGGATAGGATGTGGTATGCGTGCTCAGGATTGCCAAGCAAGCTAGGCTCTTTAAAATAATAAATTTAGCCCCCCCGACATGTTTCGCTGTCAACACAGCGTCCTCAGGGGATCAAAACGGGGCTAGTGAGCGCGCGTGTAGATTGTCAATCCCTTTAAAGATTTCGATTTACATCACACAGGGTTCACCTGTGTGGGAACCAATAGGAGCTCTGTACAAGAGACGAACCTCCATGGTAAAAGATTGGCGTATGCACTAGCCAATGTGGGAGCCGTATGTGTGACCAATTAGGATGCGCCGAGTGCGCATGGGCACTAGAGTCACAACTGGACTCAGAAATTTTTCAGGTTTAACACTGTCATCGGCGCCTGCGCATATGAGACCTGGATGGTCTTAGCCGATTTCAACATTATTAGCGATGTGTGCGCATGTCTAGGCTCTTAGAAAAAGAGCACTAGATGAATCCCCATGTTAGAATTGACATATAGTTTAGTCATTGTAGAAAGCGTATGAATGGCCAATTAAGGTGCGAAACAAGCGCATTGGCACCATGGTCACGGCTAGACTTAGTAGGTTTTATATATATATATATTAGCGATTTGACTGACTTGACAGCGCATGCGTATATCGAACTCGGCTAGACTTAGCCGGTTTTGGCATCTATAAAGGTTTATAAGTGCATGTCTGGTTTCTAGTTAGATTCGATAGAGATCAATAGGGCGCTCTTGTGCACCCGAGTCTAGAAGGGACTTAGACAGTATTTTGGGTAAAGGTCTGGGTATGTTAGGAACGCAGAGGTACCACATTCACAGTTAGACTCAAGCTAAGTGCTCCGGACGTAAGGATTTAGTGCGCATGTCTGGGCACTCAGAGGATACAGCAGCAGGGATTACTCCTACCGAAAGGAGGTAAGTATTACAATATATGTATATGTTGTCCATACTGTAAGTTAACCTATAGATTATGTCATTACCCACAAAGGACATGGCTCAACCTCAATCTATTGGTTCAGATAAAAAGGGGAAGAAACGAAAAAGGGAAGGACAATTAGTCCAAATGGACATATTTGACAAATGAATTATCAGTGTAGAGATATATTGTCTCTTTTTCAATAAAGTTACGATTTGGTCATAGTGACCAAATGACAGCTGTCGTTATATATATATATACCAGGTGTGGCATTCTGAGTTGAGGCGATTATAGAAAGGCTACGAAGGTGAATCCCTCATTTAGCCCATTTGGGCTTAAGGATCTAAGCCTATGGATCCATTTGGCTTCTTCTTGCAGTAATTTTTTATCAAGATTGCCCGCTCTGGGACCCAGCTTGACTTGGGTGATGCCCCAAAATTTAAGAGCATTGATGTCTCCTTGATGGTAAGATCTAATATGTTTAGAAAGAGGTGTATCTTCTTTCATATTAATCGTACTTTTGTGCTTCGAAATCCTTCTAAGGAGTTGTTGAATGGTCTTACCCACGTATAATTTTGGGCAAGGGCACTGTGCAGCATAAACAATACCACTACTTTGCCAATTAATGAATTGTTTAATGGTAAAGATCCTACCATCAACTGGGTTGGAGAAGGTTTTGGTCGTCGGCATCAGAGGGCAAAAGGAGCATCTGCCACAGGGAAAGGATCCCTGTATTGGGGGCGGAAGCCAAATTTTTTGTGAGGTTAGTGGTCTCGAGTAGTGGCTATGTGTCAGATATTCGCAGAGGTTCTTGCCTCTCCGATATCTGATGTTGGGAATGTTGGAAATTGTGTCACAAATGTCACTATCTGTTAGTAGAATAGACCAGTGTCTCTTTAAGATATTTTTAATTAGTCCGGAGCACTTAGCTTGAGTCTAACTGTGAATGTGGTACCTCTGCGTTCCTAACATACCCAGACCTTTACCCAAAATACTGTCTAAGTCCCTTCTAGACTCGGGTGCGCAAGCGCGCCCTATTGATCTCTATCGAATCTAACTAGAAACCAGACATGCACTTATAAACCTTTATAGATGCCAAAACCGGCTAAGTCTAGCCGAGTTCGATATACGCATGCGCTGTCAAGTCAGTCAAATCGCTAATATATATATATATAAAAAACCTACTAAGTCTAGCCGTGACCATGGTGCCAATGCGCTTGTTTCGCACCTTAATTGGCCATTCATACGCTTTCTACAATGACTAAACTATATGTCAATTCTCTAACATGGGGATTCATCTAGTGCTCTTTTTCTAAGAGCCTAGACATGCGCACACATCGCTAATAATGTTGAAATCGGCTAAGACCATCCAGGTCTCATATGCGCAGGCGCCGATGACAGTGTTAAACCTGAAAAATTTCTGAGTCCAGTTGTGACTCTAGTGCCCATGTGCACTCGGCGCATCCTAATTGGTCACACATACGGCTCCCACATTGGCTAGTGCATACGCCAATCTTTTACCATGGAGGCTCGTCTCTTGTACAGAGCTCCTATTGGTTCCCACACAGGTGAACCCTGTGTGATGTAAATCGAAATCTTTAAAGGGATTGACAATCTACACGCGCGCGCTCACTAGCCCCGTTTTGATCCCCTGAGGACGCTGTGTTGACAGCGAAACATGTCGGGGGGGGGGGCTAAATTTATTATTTTAAAGAGCCTAGCTTGCTTGGCAATCCTGAGCACGCATACCACATCCTATCCACTAAAGCTCGGCAGTCTGCAGCTGCTGACCTGACACTCTGCAATCTGAGTACCTTACACTCCGTCTGGCAATACATGCAGATTGAATGAAAACAAAGCGTGCGCTAAAGCAATACTGGCTATTAATTTTAACTGTTCGTGCTGATTGTTATGTCCGCGTGGACATCTTTAATGGCAAAATAATAAAAGTTATATTTTAATAATACTGATTAGCAGTTGGGAAATTGATTTTCAGTGTGCCTCAGGCACATTTGGTTCTTTCTACATTACTAAGAAGGGGCATAGTGTTAGCCAGTAAAAAGGCTAGCACTAACCCCCTATTATTACCCCGGTACCCACCACCACCAGGAGTACCATGAAGAGCTGGGTACGATCCAGTACCCAACCATCTGAAGTGAAGGGTACTGGGGTGTCCGCAGGCTGGTACTATCAGGCTAGGAAGGGCCAAAAACCATGGCTCTTCCCACCCTGGTGATGCTAGGCTGCTGCTGCTTTATTGTATCTGGCTGGTTATGAAAAATGGAGGGGATCTCACGTAATTTTTTTCAATTTATTTTTAAAAAATGACGTGGGGTTCGCCCTATTTTTCATAACTAGCCAGATACAATAAAGCAGCTGCAGCCTAGCATCACCAGTGTGGGAAGGGCCCCGTTTTTTGGAACTTCCCAGCCTGATAATACCAGCCTGCAGCTGTTCCGCTGCCTAACCGGCATTTCAGATGGCCAGGTACTGAATCGTACTCGACTCTTCCCAGTATCCCTGGCGGCAGTTGGAACCGGGGTAATAATAGGGGTTAGTGATAGCCTTGTTAATGGCTCATGCTAAGCCCCAGCCTTAGTAATTGAATGCTGTCAATCAGACAGCAGCCCTAAGGCCATAATAAAATATTTAAAAAAACAGACATAAGAATTTTATTTTTATTAAAATCAAAACTCCCCCATGCAACCCTCTTTCACAATTTTTAAAAAAAAAAGTAGATCATCGTAGTAGTCCAATGAATATACGATGTAGTCCAATGAATATACGACATAGTCCAATGAATCTACGATGTAGTCCAATGAATCTATGACGTAGTCCAATGAATATACGACATAGTCCAAACGGTCCAGCGGAACCCACCAAAAAAAAGTTAGCAGTATAAAAATTTAAAAAACTTCAATTTGCCACAATGGAAACTAGAGGTCAAGGAAAAATAATTCCCCTTCATGTAACTCTGCTACCTATCAACTGAAAAGTCATCCTTAGAGGGAAAAATGTTTCCCCATGGCGGAGTACATGAAAGTCTAATTCCCAGGTGAGGCTTTCTTGTACTCCGCTAACAAGAAACGTTTTTTCCAAACGTGTAACATCCTCTTTTGTGGATTTTAAAATAAGACGTCAACAAAAGCGACTATTTCAAGGTCTGTTCACACTTACCATGAAAGAGACAGTACTACATACTACAACAAAATGGCATGACATTGCATTTTCTGCATCAAGTATACAATGGGGAAGATTTATTAAGACTGGTGTCGTACGCTAGTCTTAATAACCAACTCGCTGGTGTAAGATACAAAACATTTATTAAGAGGAGAACGCCTTTTTAAAAAATGTGTCGCATCTTTCCACAGGCCGTGTGCCACAATTGTGGCGTAACCACCGTGCCTCAACCATTCCCCTCCCATCACATAAATTAAAAAAATACATACTCACTCATGTCTGCCATATATATTTAATTATAGCAATCTTCTCAGTTCAAAATGTATTTTAAATTATTTTAAATATTGTATTTTTTAGCTTATTAAATATATATATTTTTCATTTTCTCGATGTGAGCACTGAAGAGGTTTATATCCGTTATCCTTATAAATGAAATACTACCTCATTAAACTGCAACTAGATTATTTGGTATTTACATCATTTTTGGACATGTCCAGTGTCCATCATATGATGAACAAAACAACGTTTACAGAATTACAATATAACACCTTACCGGCGTTTCAGTTCAGCACTATTCTGCTGGACAGCTCCACTACGCTAGATAGCTTCCATTCATAAATTGCTTAAGATAGTGGTGCGCCCTCTTGTGTCTAAAAACTAATATGCAGGATATCATTACTCTGCTCAACCAATAGCACTATCTTACTTAACTAGTTGCAGCTACCAGGTTTAATTAACACCTGCAATTAACCGGATATAAACCTCCTCCTAATGCTTTGTTATTCAGCAATAAGCCATGAGGAAGGACGTGGTGTGCGTCTGAAACGCGTAGGCACCTTTCTATCAATCTCTCAGTATTTGCACTCGGGATTAATCTTGTTTTAAATACTCATAATAAAATTGGAACTTTGTTCTATTTTAATCTTACTGCGCTGGATCCTCCATTCCTTTTGTTTTCCTACTATTTTTTGTCACATAATCCTGTATATAGTCCCTCAATAGCCCCTCAAACATTTTCCCCACGATGGATGTTAAGCTTTCTGGTCTATAATTACCCGGGGAAGACCTAGAGCCCTTTTTGAAAATAGGCACCACATTTGCCCTGCGCCAGTCCCTTGGCACTATTCCAGTCACTAGAGATTCTCTGAATATTATGAAAAGGGGGACAGAAATAACTGAACTAAACACTTTAAGAACTCTAGGGTGTAACCCATCTGGTCCCGGGGCCTTGTGCACATTTATTTTATTTAATTTAACTTGGACCATATCTACATTCCTCCAATTCAGTATATCAACTGATATATTAACAGCACTGGCACCGGCTATATCAGCTGCTCCTTCTTCTGTTGTATATACAGAGCTAAAGAACCCATTTAGTAACTCTGACTTCTCTTGATCCCCTGTGACCAACTCCCCATTACCACTATCTAGGGGTTCTACATGTTCAGACCTTGGCTATTTAGCATTTATATACTTAAATAATTTTTTGGGATTTGTTTTACTATCCTTGGCCACCTGCCTTTCATTTTGTATTTTTCCTGATTTTATTAAATTTTTACAGATTTTATTAAGCTCTTTATATTTTACAAAGGCTACAGCTGTACCCTCAGATTTGTATTTTTTAAATGCCCTTTTTTGTCATATTTTGCCCCTTTCACAGAAGGTGTAAGCCATGTGGGGTTTAATTTGAGTCGTTTATACTTGTTACCTGCAGGAATACATTTGGCACTATAATTACCCAAAGTAGATTTGAAAATCTCCCATTTATCATTTGTCCCATTATTTGACATTAGTTCTTCCCAGTCTATATCCTGAATTGCAGCCCTCATCCTGGGGAAATTGGCTTTCTTAAAATTAAATGTTTTTGCCCTCCCAGCCTGCGTTTGTTTTTTACAGTATAGGTAAAATGTAACTATATTGTGATCACTGTTACCGAGGTTTTCACGAACATTGACATTCCCAACAAGATCTGCATTATTAGAAATGACCAGATCCAACAGAGCTTCACCTCTAGTCGGGTCTTCCACAAACTGGCCCATAAAATTTTCCTGCAACAGGTTGAGGAAATGTCTCCCCTTTGCAGTTGAAGCCGAACCATAACATCAATTAATATCCCGGAAATTAAAATCTCCCATTATCACTACAGTACCCGCCTGTGCAGCCCGCTCCATCTGTTTATATATCTGACCTTCCATCTCCTCAGTTATATTGGGGGGTCTATAGATTACACCAAAAGTAATTTTTTCAGTGTTTACCTCCCTTTCTAGTTCCACCCACAAGGTTTCAACCTCCTCACAGTCTTCACCTGCTATTGTCTCTTTCACACTCGCCTTCATATCACTTCTCACATACAGACATACACCACCACCTTTCCTATTTGTCCTGTCTTTCTGAAACAGTGTAAAACTCTGTAGATTTACAGCCCAGTCATGTGAAGAGTCCAGCCATGTTTCAGCAATACCAACTATATCTATATTTTCTTCCAGTAACAAGGCCTCCAGCTCCCCCATTTTGCTTGCTAGCCTTCTGCCATTTGTGAACATACAATTTAACTTGCCTTTCAGTTTTTCACTTTTATTATCAGAAATGTGATTTGACATTTGGGCATTTTTATTTTCACTGCTGTTTTGTAACAAAAGGATCTCCTTATCCTGTTGTCTAGTTCTCTCCCCACATTCCGTTTCTCCCCCCACCAATATAGTCTGACCCCTCTCTAACCTGACTACCCCTTTTTTTTCTACATTGACCTCCCTCCTCAGACCTAGTTTAAATACTCCACCACCCCAGCTAGAATTCTCTCCCCCAGCACAGCGGACCCCCTTCCATTTAGGTGCAAATCATCTGCAGAATACAGTTTGTACCCCAATGAAAAGTCAGCCCAGTGCTCTAGGAACCCAAAGCCTTCTCCTCTACACCAAGACTTAAGCCATGCATTTAACTCCCTGAGCTCTCGCTGTCTTTCCTGTGATGCGCATGGCACAGGCAGTATTCCTCCTCCACCTACCATTTATTCTGTCATTGGTACCCACATGGACCACAACAGCTGGATCATCACCAGCCCCTCCCAGCAATTTGTCCACCCGTTCCACCACATGCCAAACCCTGGCACCAGGGAGACAGCAAACCATTCGGTTGAGGTGGTCTTGGCGACAAATTATTCTATCCGTCTTCCTGATTATAGAATCCCCTACGACTATCAATTGTCTTGGCTTACCTGCATTACCATCCCGCCGACTACTAGCTGGGCTGTTCTCCCGGCTGTTAGGGAGATCAGTATCCACTAGGGCTGCCATTTCTGAGACTGACACCCTCGCATCCTCACCCAACTTGGTATTGTGCTTGGAATGTCAGAAACAGGATTGGCCTTCCTTTTCTTGGACCCCTTTCTACTGCCCCTAACTACATTAACCCAGCTACTTGCCTGATCCTGCTCACCCATGTCTTCACCCTCCAGTTCTAACCCACTAACTGCATGCTCCGTGAGCAGCATGCTTCGCTCAAGATTGTCTATCGCCCTCAGTGTTGCATTTTGCTCCTCCAGATCTCTAACGTGTGTGTGTATATGTTACAGTATATGTGTGTGTATATATTACAGTATATGTGTGTGTATGTTACAGTATATGTGTGTATATGTTACAGTATATGTGTGTATATGTTACAGTATATGTCTGTGTGTGTATATGTTACAGTATATGTTTGTGTATATGTTACAGTATATGTGTGTATATGTTACAGTATATATGTGTGTGTGTATATGTTACAGTATAAGTATGTGTATATGTTACAGTATACGTGTGTGTGTGTGTGTGTGTGTGTGTGTGTGTGTGTGTGTGTGTGTGTGTGTATATATGTTACAGTATACGTGTGTGTGTGTGTGTGTGTGTGTGTGTGTATATATGTTACAGTATATGTGTGTATATGTTACAGTATATGTGTGTGTGTATGTTACAGTATATGTGTGTGTGTATATGTTACACTTTATGTGTGTGTGTATGTTACAGTATGTGTGTGTATATGTTACAGTATAAAGATATAGCCTTGTGGTTACGGGTGACTGCTCCGGTGAAGCAGGGGCAGTCCTTTCCTGGGAGCAGCGGTTCGTCCAGTCAGGGTTCAGGTTCCAAACTTGTTTTTTGCTGGCAATTTAATGACAGCCAGTGCAGGTTCGGTTCCACTTGCAAATTTAAGCACGTTTGACCACACTGCAACGACCCCTCCCACGGCGCTTCAAAGTGTTTGCGTAATGGAAAATGATCGGGCAACCAACCCGGCTCTTCTAGTCAAGGGAGCGATGCCATTGAGGTTGGCAAGGATGGTCCCCTATCTAAATGATTATCCTGATAGGGCCGTGGCTAAGCTGATTTATGAGGAGTTTTGTTAGGGTTTCATTTCCTTCGCAAGTAGTCCCAGTTACACGGCGGAACCTTCGGTCTGCTTACCAGCATTCTGACGTGGTCTCTTCTAAACTTACAAACAAGGTATTGTTGGGTCGTAAGGCGGGCCCCTTCCTTGCCCCTCCCCCCCTGCCAGTGGGGGCTCTAGTAGTTCCGGGTATGAAGTTTCTGACCTTAATAGTGAACCAACCTGTGGGTGAGGTAGTGCAACAAAAGATATAGCGTATGAGGAAATAAGCACTGGTTCAGACAGTAATGTCAAACAGTAGAAAATTGTGTTTTATACTTTTTCAATTTCAATTGACAGAAAACAAATGCAATAAAATTGCCAAATGTGAATCAAATATATCACCCATCTGAAGGTTAGAGTCCTGGTAATATCCTGGTTAGAGTTTCTTCATAGTCTTCTTAGTTAGATCCAGGGCCTTAGCCGATAGCAGGGACAACACGCGTGGAGGCTTCGCATCTAACAACACCTGTGCGAGGTTTCTGGGGACCGCCCCCTTTCTCAAGCATACCTGCCGGACGTTCTAGTTGGGTGATATATTTGATTCACATTTGGCAACTTCATTGCATATGTTTTCTGTCAATTGACATTGAAAAAATATATAACACAATTTTATACTTTTTGACATTACTGTCTGAACTAGTGCTTATTTCCTCATACGCTGGATCTAGTAGTTTCCGCTTTGGGCGTCGTGCCTAAGCAGGAGCCCAACACATTTTGCTTGATCCAACATCTCTCTTTCCCGAAAGGGTCGTCGGTGAACGACGGCATTGATGCTGAGCTGTGTTCCGTAGCGTATACCTCATTTGATAAGGCTGTTGCTTTGGTTAGGCAGGCTGGTTGCGGGACTCTGCTGGCGAAAACTGATATTCAAGCGGCGTATCGGCTTTTGAAGGTGCACCCTGACAGCCAACGACTGTTAGGATGTTTTTGGGATGGGGGGTTTTATGTTGATCGGTGTCTTCCCATGGGTTGCTCCCTGTCGTGCGTGTATTTTGAGGTGTTTAGTTCCTTCATCGACTGGGTCACTAGGGTGGTAGCCGGGGTCATTGATTCAATATCTTGATGACTTTTTGTGCGTTGGCTCCGGGGGCTCCATTGTTTGCGATGACCTTTTGTATGTTTTTCAAAAGGTCACGAGGGACTTTAGCATTCCCTTGGCACCTGAAAAGACTGAAGGCCCTGTCACAGCCATCTGTTTTTTAGGAATTGAAATTCCGTTGCAATGGAATGTAGACTTACTGAGGATAAGTTGCGGGCCCTCGGTGACGAGGTGCAGTGGGCGTGTCTCTTACGAAAAATTACCTTGCGTAGTCTGTAGTCGCTGTTGGAGCAGTTACATTTTGCATGTCGGGCATGCGGGGACCACATCATTTTGTGCGATTGGGCGCCAAACATCGGGTCGACTTGCGGGTGTGGGACGATTTTCTCGGGCAATATAATGGCCGATCCATTTGGATGTGCTCGATGCGTGTGATTTGGACCTTTTTACGGATGCGACAGGGGGGTTTGGTGCTTACTGTGGGGGGTCAGTGGTGCGCGGGTAGCTGGCCATGGAGCTGGGTGGTAAGCGGGCTTATGAGGAACCTGGCCCTGCTCGAGTTGTTCCCCATCGTGGTTGCCGCGACCATTTGGGGGGATAATCTCAGGGACAAGGAGGTTCGCTTCCACTGCGACAATCTCTGGGTAGTGTTGGCGATTAATAACATCGCTGCGAACTCTCCACCTATTTTGCAATTGCTCAGGCATTTAGTACTGGTTTGTTTGTCATTGAATGCTTGGGTGGTGGCAGCTCATGTACCTGGTGTGGAAAATTTTATTTTCTGACACCCTTTCTCGTTTACTTCTACGTCTACAGCTGGAACTGTGTTCGGAACCAATCGGCACGGCCTGCCCAGATCATCTTTGGGAGCTGGTTTCCGTTCAGCAGGCAGATTTATTGAGAGGTCTTTGGCAAGGTCGACATGGGCCGCTTATTCCACCAGTTGGCGCCAGTGGGAAGATTGGGTAAGATGTTTGGGCAGTGTCAGTACAGATCGTGACAGGTTGGTCTCTCTTTTATATTGGTTGGGGGACGCTTATGACGCGGGTTATTCTGCGACTACAGTTAATAGTTTTGTCTCGGCGTTAGCTTTTGGTTTTAAATTGCGGGATTTAACAGATGTGACCAAGGAATTTCTGGTGAGGCAGGCATTAAACGGTTTGCGATGAGGCAGGGTGGATTTAGATTGTAGACAGCCCGTTTCATTTCCTTTCCTCGCTTTTTGTGGAGCTCTCAGGCTGGGCGAGCTGGTCTCTCCAAGTACATCTCGCGGAGGTGGTCTTAGACAGGACGATGTGGAATTATATGAGGATAGACTGGAATTTTTATAGCGTATGTCAAAAGCGGATCAAGAAAGGTCGGGGTAAGCGGGTAGTGTTGTTTGCTCTTCCAGAGGTGGCATTTTGCCCGGTGCGTTGTATGCGCGACTTTAGGATCGGGCAGCTTATGGGACTTGCCATTGCTACGTCATGTGGACGGTACTTTTTTTTTCTAGATTCCAGTTTTGTGCAGTGTTTAGGAAGTGTTTGTCGGAGGTTGGCGTTAGCTTGGAAGGTTATGCTTCTCATTCATTCGGCATTGGAGCGGCAACTGAGGTGGTGCCCTGGGGATTGGACGAGATGGGAGTTTGACGCATTGAGAGGTGGGAATCCAACAGGTTCAGCTCTTATGTTCACCTCCATTTGTTGTAATTGATGCCTTGTCGATTGTATTTTAATGTGTCGTGTGGTGGTGGGTTATGTTGTTGTTGTCATGGTGTGTTTGTTTATTGATGGGCTTGTATGTTTTTCTGTAGTTTCAGATGCTCACCCGTGTATGGTGTGAATATTGGGGCATTCGTTAGTTCACTGGGGCACCTTGAGAGCGGATATCCGCCCTGATGGTCGCCAGCTGAAGATCCCGCGGATCAACGCATTCTTGCATTGACTGGGATTCCGAGGTTTGCTATGGAGCCGAGTCCTGCTCGAGTTCCACACGTACTCACAGTTAGACCGTGTTCCTGATTTCTTGGTTTTGCATATTGATGGGAACGACTTGGGTGTCCACCCATTTCACGAGCTTGTCCGGGACATTAGGCATGACCTACTTGGTTTGTGGGCTTCACACCCGGGCTTGGTCGTGGTGTGGTCCGACATTGTTCCTAGGAAGCAATGGCGTTTCGCTCGATCCGTTGAACGGATCAACAAGACCCGGATAAATGTGAACTGGGCAGTTTCTATTTTTGTAGCCAGGAACTGGGGTGTTTGTGTCCGCCAAAGGGACTTAAGAGTCTGGCGAAGGTAATTTTTGGAGAGTTGACGGGGTACATTTTAATGAGGTTGGTATGGATTTTGTGGAGTTTGGCCTTGGCAGTGGGGATTTAAAGAGCGGTTTTCATTTGGAGGGACTCACAGGCTTGAGGTGGTCAAGGGCCTGTTTCGCTGTGGCGGGGGGAGTCTCCTGCCGGCGATCGCTGTGATTGGTCAGTCAAAGCAGACTGACCAATCACAGCTCTATGACGTGGGTATGTGATGACGCTGGCTCAGAAGCTGAGCCAGCGTTATCACCGCCGGGAATCAGATGTCCGACACCCCTCTGCAATGGCCAGGACCGGAGCTAGGCTCCGATCCGGCCGATTAACCCCTTCGATGCATCGATCAACGTGATCGATGCATCGAAGTGGCTTGTAGCCTGTCGGCAACCACGATGGTTGCCACGGGCGCGGGTGTCAGCTGTTTGTCACAGCTGACATCGTGCCCTAACGGCCAGGACCGGAGCAAGGCTCCGATCCGGCCGATTAACCCCTTAGATGCAGCTATCGCTGCATCTAAGTGATTAGATCGTACCCTATGGTTGCTAATAACAACCATCGGCACCCGCGAAGGTTTCGATGGTTGCTATGGCAACCATAGCCTAACAATCGCTTCCTAGTACGGAAGCCTATTAGGCCCCGCCGGGAGGCGAAGCCTAATAGGCTTGCTGTCAGTGAATAGCTGACAGCTCTAATACACTGCACTATGTAGGTAGTGCAGTGTATTAGAATAGCGATCAGGGCTTCATGCCTTCAAGTTCCCTAGTGGGACACAAAAAAAAAGTTAAAACAAGTTAATAAAAATGTTGTAAAAAAGTAAAAAAAAATACTTTTCATGTTAAAAAACACTATAACAGCCTTTTTTCCTATAATAAGACTTTTATTATAGGAAAAAACAAAAAACATAAAAAAAGTACACATATGTGGTATCCCCGTGTCCGTAACGACCCAAACTATAAAAATATCACACTATTTTACCCGTACGGTGAACACCGTAAAAAAATAAAATAAAAAACTATTCCAGAATCGCCGTTTGTTAGTCACTACCCCTTGCAAAACCGAATAAAAAAAGGGATCTAAAAGTTGCATGTACCCCAAAATTATACCATTAAAAAACGCAGCCCGTCCCGCAAAAAACAAGCCCTCCCGCAGCTTTTTTGACGGAAAAATAAAAAAGTTATGGCTCTCAGAATATGGTGACACCAAAAATAAATTATTTGAAACAAAAGGGATTTTATCGTGCAGACGCTGCAAAACATAAGAAAAACTATATATATATATGGTATCGCGGTAATCGTACCGACCCGCAGAATAAAGTAAAACTGTCATTCATAGCGCATGGCGAACGCCGTAAAAAAATAAATAATAAAAAACATCAGAATTGCAGGTTTTCGGTCACCTGGCTTGCCAAAAAAATGAAATACAAAGTGATCAAAAAATCGCATGTACCCCAAACTGGTACCAATGAAATCTACAGATTGTCCCGCAACAAATAAGCCCTCACACAGCTCCGGGGGAGAAAAAATAAAGACGTTTTGGCTCTCAGAATATGGCGATGCAAAATGTGCAAAGTGTCCAAAAGCGGATAAGATCGGGCGCCATTTATCAGTGTGACACCGGCCACATATCTGCAGATTATTATTTATTTACACCATTATTATACCCTCTTATTAAACCCTGATGTACCCCGCACAGATAACATATTCCCCCACATCATAAACTGAAATACCAGCAATACCCCAAACAGAACAACTAACGAGCAAAATCCACGCTCCAAAAGCCAAATGGCGCTCCCTCCCTTCTGAGCCCTGCAGCGTGCCCAAGCAGCAGTGTATGTCCACATATATGACATCGCCATACCCGGGAGAACCCGCTTAACAGTTTGAGGTATTTGTGTTCAGTGGCACGAACTGGGCACAAAATATTGTGCACTAAAATGGCACATACCTGTGGAAATTTGCAATTTTCACTTTGCACCATCCACTGAGCATTCATTTCTAATAGAAAAAAGCAACCTGTGTGGTCAAAATGCTCACTTTACCCGTTAATAAAATGCCTTCAGGGGTGCAGTTTCCAAAATGGGGGTCACTACTTGGGGGTTTGTTTTACTATTTGACCCCAGAGCCCTGCCATTGTGGGCTAATGCTGCGAAAATCACCATAATAGGTCTCACATGCGCCTTTCACTCCTAAACCCTGTCATATATCCAGGCAAATGATAAATGTCTTGAGGGGTGTAGTTTACAAAATGGGGTCACTTCTCATGGTTTTACACTCTACTCTGGTACCTAAGGTAGCTCTGCAAATGCGACATGGCGCCCCTACACCAGTCCAGCAAAATCTTTGCTCTAAAAGCCACATGGCACTCCTTCCATTTTGAGCTCTGCCATGTGCCCAAATAGAAGTTTAGGGCCATACATTGGGTATTGCCGTACTCGGGAGAAATTGGGTAACAAATTATGTGTTGTTTTTTCTCCTATTACCCCTTGTGGGGAAAAAAAATGGGTGCAAAACTACATATTTTTGGGAAAAAATTATTTTTTTCATTTTCACTGCCTGATTCTAATACAATCTATGAAACACCTGTGGGATCAAAATGCTCAGTACACCCCAAGATGATTACCCTGAAGGGTAAAGTTTCCAAAATGGATTCACTTCTCAGGGGTTTCTACCTTACGGGTACCTCAGGGGCTCTGCAAATGCGACATGGCGCCCAAAAAACAATCAACCAAAATCTACATGCCAAGTAGCACTCCTGCCATTCTGAGCCCTGCGGTGTATCCAAGCAGCAGTTTATAACCACATATAGGGTATTGCCGTACTCGGGAGAAATTGCTTTACAATTATCAGGGCATTTTTCTCCTTTATTCCTTGTGAAAATGAAAACAATTCAACATTTTAGTGGAAAGAATGTAGATTTTCATTTTCACTGCATAATCCCAATAATTCAGCAAAAAAACTGTGGGGTCAAAATGCTCACTATACCGCTAGATAAATTCCACGAGGGGTATAGTTTCCCAAATGGGGTCACTTTTGCCGGGTTTGCACTATTTTGGCCCCTCAGTGGCTTTGCAAATGTGACCATTCCAGCAAAACTTGAGCTCCAAAAGTCAAATGGCGCTCCGTCCTTTCTAACTTCCGCCATGTGTCCAAACAGCAGTTTATTACCACATATGGGGTATTGATGTGCTCAGAAGAGTTTGCTTTACAAATATTGGGGTGTTTTTTCTCCTTTATCTGTTGTAAAAATTAAAAAATCTGAGCTAAAACTACATTTTATTAGAAAAAACTTAGATTTTCAATTTCACGGCATAATTCCCATAGATTCAGCAAAAACCGTGTAGGGTCAAAATGCTTGAGGGGTGTAGTTTCCAAAATGGGGTCACTTTTGGGGAGTTTCCACTGTTATGATCCCTCCAGGGCTTTGCAAACACGACATGGCACCGAAAACCATTCCAGCAAAATCTGCGCTTCAAAATCCAAATGGCCCTCGTTCCCTTCTGAGCCCTGCCGTGGGTCCAAACAGCAGTTTATTACCACATATGGGGTATTGCTGTAATCGGGAGACATTGCTTTACAAATGTTGGGGTGCTTTTTCTCCTTTATTCCTTGTAAAATCTAAAACATCGTATGTTTTTCCAGAAAAAAAGTAGATTTTCATTTTCACAGACCAGTTCCAATAAATTTAGCAAAAAACCTGTGGGCTAAAAATGCTAACTATACCTCTTGAAAAATTCCTTGAGGGGTGTAGTTTCCAAAATGGGGTCACTTTTGGGGAGTTTCCACTGTTATGGTCCCTCCAGGGCTTTGCAAACACGACATGGCACCGAAAACCATTCCAGCAAAATCTGTGCTCCAAAATCCAAATGGCCCTCGTTCCATTCTGAGCCCTGCCGTGGGTCCAAACAGCAGTTTATTACCACATATGGGGTATTGCCGTAATCGGGAGACATTGCTTTACAAATGGTGTGGTGCTTTTTCTCCTTTATTCCTTGTAAAAACGAAAACATCGTATGTTTTTTCAGAAAAAAAGTAGATTTTCATTTTCACAGACAAGTTCCAATAAATTTAGTAAAAAACCTGTGGGCTAAAAATGCTAACTATACCCCTAGAAAAATTCCTTGAGGGGTGTAGTCTCCAAGATGGGGTCACTTTTGGGGGGTTTCCACTGTTTTGGCACCACAAGACCCAGTGGCGGATTAAGTAGACCATGGGCCCTGGGCTGTTACCCAAACTTGGGCCCCCCTTCCTCACCGCCGCCCTGCCGCACCGTAACTATTTTTAACACTACTTTTTTGGGCAAGCATTAACAGTGTTACGATTCCCCTTGTCACAGGGCTGTGTCCCTACATACTGACAGTATCACACTGTGCAGGGACACATCCTCCTGACAAGGGGAATTGTCTATCAGTCCTGGACTGCAGAAAGACTTTTTGTGAAATACAAGGATTTCCTATAATAAACATGTCAGGAGAGGTGACAGATTCTCTATAAATCTAGTGACTCACAGGTGACGACATAGTTTTTTTCCTCTTCTCCATCCAGTCCAGACTTCATGACGACTTTTCCCGGCCATGACCCATTTCTGCAGAATTTGCCACTTAGATGTCTTTGGCTCCTCACTTTTCCAACATTTCCACACCTATAAACAAAGATAATATTATCATGGTGCCACACACTGTGCCCTAAATATAATAGCACCAAACACTGCGCCCCTGAATAAAATAGTACAAACACTGTGCCCCTAAATATTATAGCACCATAGACTGCGCCCCTGAATATAATTGTGTCAAACACTGTCGATAGCACCACACACAGCCCCCTGTAAATAGCGCTACACAGTCCTCCCCCTCTGTAAATAGCGTCACATAGCCCTCCCCCTCTTGTATATAGTGCTACACAGCAATCCCCCTTAGATATAGTGATACACAGCGCTCCCTTCTATATAGTGCTATACAACAATCCCTCCTTGTATATTGTGCTACACAGCATCTCCCCCCTTGGACCTGCAGCTCTTGTAATTGCTCAGTATAATGTCCCCCGTAGCTGCCCCCACAGTATATTGCCACCCATAGCTGCCCCCACAGTATAATGCCCTTCATAGCTGCCTCTACACAGTACAATGCCCCATAGATGTGACACAGTATAATGCCCCCATAGCTGCGACACAGTATAATGCCCTATAGCTGCGACACAGTATAATGCCCCATAGCTGCGACACAGTATAATGCCTCCATAGCTATGACACAGTATAATGCCTCCATAGCTGCGACACAGTATAATGCCTCCATAGCTGCGACACAGTATAATGCCCCATAGCTGCGACACAGTATAATGCCTCCATAGCTGCGACACAGTATAATGCCCCTATAGCTGCGACACAGTATAATGCCCCATAGCTGACACAGTATAATGCCCCATAACTGACACAGTATAATGCCCCATAGCTGACACAGCATAATGCCCCATAGCTGACACAGTATAATGCCCCATAGCTGACACAGTATAATGCCCCATAGCTGACACAGTATAATGCCCCATAGCTGACACAGTATAATGCCCCATAGCTGCGACACAGTATAATGCCCCTATAGCTGCGACACAGTATAATGCCCCATAGCTGACACAGTATAATGCCCCATAGCTGACACAGTATAATGCCCCATAGCTGACACAGCATAATGCCCCATAGCTGACACAGTATAATGCCCCATAGCTGACACAGTATAATGCCCCATAGCTGCTACACAGTATAATGCCCCATAGCTGACACAGTATAATGCCCCATAGCTGACACAGTATAATGCCCCATAGCTGACACAGCATAATGCCCCATAGCTGACACAGTATAATGCCCCATAGCTGACACAGCATAATGCCCCATAGCGGACACAGTATAATGCCCCATAGCTGTGACACAGTATAATGCCCCATAGCTGTGACACAGTATAATGCCCCATAGCTGACACAGTATAATGCCCCATAGCTGACACAGTATAATGCCCCATAGCTGACACAGTATAATGTCCCATAGCTGACACAGTATAATGCCCCATAGCTGACACAGTATAATGCCCCATAGCTGACACAGTATAATGCCCCATAGCTGACACAGTATAATGCCCCATAGCTGACACAGTATAATGCCCCATAGAGGTGACACAGTATAATGCCCCATAGCTGACACAGTATAATGCCCCATAGCTGACACAGTATAATGCCCCATAGCTGACACAGTATAATGCCCCATAGCTGACACAGTATAATGCCTCCATAGCTGACACAGTATAATGCCCCATAGCTGCTACACAGTATAATGCCCCATAGCTGACACAGTATAATGCCCCATAGCTGACACAGTATAATGCCCCATAGCGGACACAGTATAATGCCCCATAGCGGACACAGTATAATGCCCCATAGCTGACACAGTATAATGCCCCATAGCTGACACAGTATAATGCCCCATAGCTGACACAGTATAATGCCCCATAGCTGACACAGTATAATGCCCCATAGCTGACACAGTATAATGCCCCATAGCTGACACAGTATAATGCCTCCATAGCTGCTACACAGTATAATGCCCCATAGCTGCTACACAGTATAATGCCCCATAGCTGACACAGTATGATGCCCCATAGCTGACACAGTATAATGCCCCATAGCTGACACAGTATAATGCCTCCATAGCTGACACAGCATAATGCCCCATATGTGCGTACCTAATAAAAAAGAAAACATAATTACTTACCTATCCCGGTTCCCACGACGGTGGGGGATGCGTTGCTTCTCATCCTCTGCACTGTGCTGTGAGTGACTCCGTGCAGACAGGCACGATGACGTCACTACATCGCGCCTGCCTGCACCGAGCCGCTCACGACAGAGTGAATGCTGGAGCGAGGCTCCAGCATTCAACCCAACTGAATCTGCGTCCTGCGGATGCAGATTCAGTTGGAAGCGGGCAGCGCGGTTCGGACCGCGATGGGCGGTTCGGGCCGCGATGGGCCCCCTGGCAGCCTCGGGCCCCGATGGGCCCCCTGGCAGCCTCGGGCCCTGGGCGACCGCCCGAAACGCCCATATTATAATCCGCCATTGACAAGACCTCTTCAAACCTGACATGGTGCCTAAAATATATTCTAATAAAATAGAGGCCCCAAAATCCACTAGGTGCTCCTTTGCTTCTGAGGCCGGTGTTTCGGTCCTTTACCGCACTAGGACCACATGTGGGTTTTTTTCTAAAAATTGCAGAATCTGGACAATAAGTATTGAGTTGCGTTTCTTGGGTAAAACCTTCTGTGTTACAGAAAAAACTGTATTACAAATGAATTTCGTAAAAAAAAATTGAAATTTGTACATTTCACCTCTACTTTGCTTTATTTCTTGTGAAATGCCTAAAGGGTTCCAATAATTTCTGAATGCTGTTTTGAATACTTTGAGGTGTGCAGTTTTTAAAATGGGGTGATTTATGGGGGTTTCTAATATATAAGGCCCTCAAAGCCACTTCAGAACTGAACTGGTCCCTGAAAAAATAGCCTTTTGAAATTTTCTTGAAAATGTGAGAAATTGCTGCCAAAGTTCTAAGCCTTGTAACGTCCTAGAAAAATAAAAGCACGTACAAAAAACGATGCAAACATAAAGTAGACATATGGGAAATGTTAACTAATAACTATTTTGTGTGGTATAACTATCTGTTTTACAAGCAGATACATTACAATTTAGAAAAATGCAGATTTTTGCAAATTTTCTCAAAATTTTGGTGTTTTTTACAAATAAATATTGAATTTAACGTCAAAATTTTTTCAGTATCATAAAGTACAACATGTCACGAGAAAACAATCTCAGAATCGCTTGGATAGGCAAAGGCATTCCGGAGTTATTACCACATAAAGTGACACATGTCAGATTTGCAAAAATCGGCTGTGTCCTGAAGGCCAAAATAGGCTGTGTCCTTAAGGGGTTAAGAAATAGAATTGTTTTAATCTGTCATCAGGTTTATACTGTCCTATCTGAGGGTGGCATAAAGTATTGACAGCGACCCTGATTCCAGCGCTGGGTAACTTACTTGGCAATAATCTGTCAAGAAAAACCAGAGGAGATCCAGTGATAAAGATGTTGATAGGAAAAACTAGGTTTCCACTTTATTGGAATACAAGATAAATGCTTGAAAAAAACACCAGGAGGAAAAGACAAGGTGGTGATATGCGCCAAGAGATAGCCTACGCGTTTCAGGCACTGGCTGTGCCCTTAATCATGGCTAAGTCGAGTGAGCCATAATTAAGGGCACAGCCAGTGGCTGAAACGCGTAGGCTGTCTATTGCCGCATATCACCACCTTGTCTTTTCCTCCTGGTGTTTTTTTCAAGCATTTATCTTGTATTCCAATAAAGTGGAAACCTAGTTTTTCCTATCAACATCTTTATCGCTGGATCTCCTCTGGTTTTTCTTCAATTGCTGCCGTGTGCCGTCGCGGTCGATCCGGGCGACTACAAACACTGGAGTGTTAGATTGGTGAGCTGGAGGTTTCCTCCCATTCCCCTTTTTCCTCTGTTATTTTTACAATAATCTGTCAACTTTCTCCCCAAACTGTGCATGGGAATAAATCTGTCAGTCAGTGACGGGAGGGGGGAGTGGACGCAGCTTGTGAATACACTCGGCTCACGCTGCGAGAGATAAACTGTGATTTTATGAATACTACAGATCAGGGCTGGCGTCAGCACCCAGGGAATCCGGGCAAGTGCCTGGGCCCACTACCCTTGAGGGGACCCACTCGGCCGCCGGGTGCTGATGCTGCCGTCATGGCTCTTCCAGGAGCAGAATCACCAGCCAGAGCGTTGCCGACACTCCTGCCGGGGATTCTACTTCTAGGGGGAGCCTCTGTCTAGGGTTTTGCGTAACTACCGCTGTATCAGCCATAGCGGCTGCTATGGGGTCCACGGGTGTTATGGGCCTCCTCCATGCCCGGTGGTGCCGCAAGCAGCCGCTAGGGCTGGTCCAATGGTAGGGACGCCACATTCAATAGTATCTTTGTCGTTAGGACGCAGATAATATTGAACACTATGACAGAGAAGGGAGATATCTCCCTACTCTGCTATTTACTAGGCTACAGGCCACGTTCGGTCTGCAGCCTATCATCCCGTCCCTGTACAGGACGGTGTGATGAGGTCACTTAATCACGCCACCCTACGCAAGGATAACGTCGGCATTGATTAGCTCCGATCATCGCGGGAACAGGGCCTATGTGAGTATGAAGTTTTTTTATGTTATTTATTTGGGAGTCGCTATATGGCATTTTCTACAGGAGGAGGGGGTCGCTCTATGGTGCTATACATAGGAGGGGGGTCGATATATGACGCAGTCTACAGGAGGAGGGTTGTATGGTGCTATCTACAGGAGAGGCTGCATAGCTCTATTTAGTGGGGAGTTGTGTTGCGCTATCTACAGGGGGAGATGTATATCGCTATCTACAGGGGGGACTGTATGCCGCTACCTACAGGGGGGCTGTATGGCGCTATCTACACGGGGGGCTGTATGGCGCTATGTCAAGAGGGGGCTGTATGGTGCTATCTACACGGGGGGCTGTATGGCGCTATGTCAAGAGGGGGCTCTATGGTGCTATCTACAAGGGGCTGAATGGCACTATCTACAGGGGGACTGTATGGCGCTATCTACACGGGGGGCTGTATGGCGCTATGTCAAGAGGGGGCTGTATGGTGCTATATACAAGGGGCTGAATGGCACTATCTACAGGGGACTGTATGGTGCTATCTACAGAGGGGGCTGTATGGCACTACCTGGGAGGGGGCTGTATGGCACTATCTACAGGGGGGCACTATGGCACTATCTACAGGGGGCTGTATTGTGCTATTTACAGGGGGGCTGTGTGGCACTACCTGGGAGGGGGCGGCTGTATAGCACTTGCTGGGAGAGGGAGCTGCGAGGCACCACCTGGAAAGGGAGACCGTGTGGCACTACCTGGGAGGGAGGCTGTGTGACACTACCTGGGAGGGGACTGTGTGGCACTATCTAAAGAGGGCAATAAATTTATGGAGGTACAAACTAGGGGCATAACTTCTATATAAGGCATAAACAGGGCCTAACTTCTATATGGGGGCACAAAGTGTAGTTTTCTTCACTGCACCATGAGTTCCCCGAAAGGTGCCCACTAAGTTTGTGTCGCCCAGATTATGCATCCGTGAACTTGTGTCAGTTGGATATAAGGGCACAGGTTTTTTTTAGCCTCTGGATGTGTAAGTGGATGTTTCCATTCACTGGCAGCAATCAGAGATCTTGAAAATGATGAAACGCAACATTTTGTCAATAAAAGCAATATTTTATGCATGGTGGTCTGGGCCCTGTGGCTCTCTAGTTTTGTGAGACTATAAGCCCCAACCATCACAGTCCGCTGCTTTATCATGTGACATGGTATTGAGACATTTTTGGAGACCGCATTGGTAAAGGTCCCAGCTCATAGACCATTCATTAAACTGAAAGGATCCTCAGCACTGGCACCTTCAGGTTTCATCTTGCAGCTTACAGAGAGCATGTGAATTACAATTTCATTTATAAATTTGAATAAACAATACCGTTGTAACCGTGTCAGTCTTTACTGTAGCATTGGCATTCTGCTCATGGACCAGGAGGCACAGGATGGACAGTGCTATGGGCCTCCAGTCAAGTGTTTTATATAATAAGATTTATCAATTGTTTAGATTAAAATGTAACATAATTATCAATAACAATGCTACATCTATATGTGAAATCTATAGGGCCTCTTGGAATTGGAGGCAATGTTATTGACAGATTATGAGCCCCACAGAGTGATTAGCTGCGTAAAGTGCTGTGGAATATGGTGGCGCCATAAAATATAACCAATAACTATAAATAATAACTATTTCCAGGGGACCCCTGCCAGGAATAAGAAGAAATCCTTTATTTGACCCCAAGTTAGTAAATGAGCTGCTGTCATTTAGATGGACACCCCTGCGCTCCGGCAGGGAATATGAGGAGCAGGTAAGGGGCCATGGACAAGGTGAAGATGTAGTTTGACAGCCAGCCAAGACTATAGAGACCAAGGAGACGACTCCACCAAGTGATTAAGAAGAATTGCTAAGCAATGTCGGCATGAATACGGCTGTATAGCACAGGGACATTGGTAAGAAGACATACTCTATGTGTCTTATGTGGGGTTTCTATGTCTCGTCGGATAGAATAATGGAGAATTGTACTATTGAGAACAATAAAAACTATGCGTCATCAAAGGAGAGGGAAGCCTCAGATCAGGATAACCCTAACTCTCGTCTATATGAGAAGATCATTACTTCTTTAATCACGGTCCAGATTCTTTTGTGACTTAATGGACTGCAATTCCTTCCAGCCGATGACAGTGATGTCGCTGGATGCTGGAGCTGTCAATCAAGGCCAATCAGGGTCAGAGGCAATGCTAGGGTCTTAAAAGATCAGGGGCACAAGCACCGAGACATATATTTAACCCCCCCACCTGAAAAATGAATACATTTTTACATACATATCGGATAAAGCATATCTATAAGATTAACTCCTTCCCGCACCTTGACATTAATGCACGTCAACGTGAGCAGTCACTTCGCGCACCTTGACGTGCAGTAACGTCAGTGATTTGACAGTTAACCGCCGCGCGGCGCTACACCGCAGCGGCGGTAAACTGTGCAGGGTGTCTGACCTGCATTCCTCGTTGCCGATCAGCGGCCCATCGCCGCTGATTTCGTCAGTTAACCCCTTAATTGCGGCGTTCGATTTTGAACGCCACAATTAAGGTGTTTAGCGCCGATCGGCAGCCCCCATGTGAAATCACGGTGGCTGGCGATAGTACCCATGGCAACCGGACGCCAGACAATGGCTTCCGGGCTGCCATGTACAGAAGCCTATGAGGACCAGCCTCTGCCAGTCCTCCGAGGCTTCCTGTCAGTGTGACTGTTACGTCACAATGACAGTTGGAATGCATTACACTACGTGTGTAGTGTAATGTATTCCAGCAGCGATCAGAGCTGCAAGTCTAAGTGTCCTCTAGTGGGACAAGTGAAGAAAGTAAAAAAAAGAATAAAAATGTTTTAAAAAAAGTGTCAAAATAAAAGTTATAAGTGATATAAACAAGAACTGCTTTTTTTCCTATAATAAGTCTTTTATTATAGGAAAAAAAATGAACATGTAAAAAAAAGTACACATATTTGGTATCACCGCGTTCGTAACGACCCCAACTATAAAACTGTAATATTATTTTTCCCGCACGGTGAACACCGCAAAAAAGATAAATGAAAAACGATGACAGAATCACTATTTTTTGGTCACCACCCCTCCCAAAATATACAATAAAATGTGATCAAAAAGTCGCATGTACGCTAAAATAGTACCGATAGAAACTACAACCCGTCCTGCAAAAAACAAGCCCTTGCACAGCTTTTTTGACTGAAAAATAAAAAAGTTATGGCTCTCAGAATATGGTGACACAAAAAATAAATTATTTTCTAAATAAGTTATTTTATTGCGCAAACGCTGCAAAACATAAAAAAACTATATACATATGGTATCGCCGTAATCGTACCGACCCGCAGAATAAAATATAATGGTCATTTATAGCCCAGGGTGAACGCTGTAAAAAAATAAATAAAAATCATTGTCAGAATTGATGGTTTTTGGTCACCTTGCTTGCCGAAAAATTGAATAAAAAGTGATAAAAAAAATGGCATGTACCCCAAAATGGTACCAATGAAAATTACAGATTGTCCCGCAAATAATAAGCCCTCACGCAGCTGCGGTAGTGAAAAAATAAAAAAAGTTCCGGCTCCCAGATTATGGCGATGCAAAATGTGCAGTGTTCCAAAAGCGGATAAGATCTAGCGCCATTTATAAGTGCGACACTGGCCACATATCTGCGGATTATTATTTATTTACCGCAATATTATACCCTCTTATTATGCCCCTGATGTACCCTGCCCAGCCTACATGTGCCCCCACATTATAAACTGAAATACCAGCAAAACGCCAGAGCTACTACCAAGCAAAATCTGCGCTCCAAAAGCCAAATGGCGTCCCTCCCTTCTGAGCCCTACAGTCTGCCCAAACAGCCGTTTACGTCCACCGATATAGCATCGCCATACCCGGGAGAACCCGGTTAAAATTTTATGAGGTGTTTGTGGCACAAACTGGGCACAACATATAGTGCACTAAAATGGCACATCAGTGGAAAATTTTAATATTCACTCTACACCATCCGCTGCGCATTAAACCCTTCGCGCACCATGACTTAATAGCATGTCGTGGTGTGGGGGGTGATATATGGAGCGTCTCATGCGCTGAGACTGCGCCATACGCTGCGGGTGTCAGCTATGTATTACAGCTGATACCCGGGACTAACGGACAGAAACAGCGATCACGCTGTTACAGGAGCCTGTAAAAATGATAATATACTGCAATACATTAGTATTGCAGTGTATTCTACCAGTGATCTAACGATTGCTGGTTCAAGTCTCCTAGGGGGACTAATAAAATGTGTAAAAACAAAAGTAAATAGTTATTATTAGTGGAAAAAATTAAATAAATATTTAAAGTCCAAAAAGAAACCCTTTTCACATGTCAAGTAATGTCAAAAAATAAAAAAAAATACACAAAATTGATATCGCTGCGTCCGTAAAAGTCCAAGCTTTTACAATATACCATTATTGAACTCGCACGGTGAACGCCGTGAAAAATAAAGAATTTTAAACTGCAAAATCACAGTTTTTTGGTCAAGTTCACTCTAACAAAAAATGTAATAAAAAGTGCTGAAAAAGTCTTATGTACCAAAAAAGTTGTGGCTCTCGGAAAGCGGGGAGGAGAAACGAAAAAGAAAAAGAAAAACATGATTCAGTTCGGAAAGAGTTAATTACTTTCTAATGAAAAAACATTTATGACCACATGTGGGGTATTGCATTTTCTTCTTTACCCTTTGTGAAATAGAAAAAACGTAACATTTTTGTGGAAATAATGTTGATATTAATTTTCACGCCCTAATTCTAATAAATTCTGAAAAAGACGTGTGGGGCCTGAATGCTCACTATACCCCTAGATAGATTCCTTAAGTGGTGTAGTTTCTCAAATGGGGTTACTTTTGGGGGGCTTCCACTGTTTCGGTCTCTCAGTGGCTTTGCAAATTCGACATGGCACCCAAACACTATTCCAGCTAAATTTGAGCTCCAAAAGCCAAATAGCGCTACTTCCCTTCTAAGCCCCAGTGTGGGTACAAACAGCATTTTATTACCACATATGTGGTATTTACGTAATCAGGAGAAATTGTTTTACAAATGTTGGGGTGCTTTTTCTCCTTTATTCCTTGTAAAAATTAAAAATGTCTAAGTTCTTACAGAAAAAAAGTAGATTTTTACCTTTACAGAATAATTCCAATGAATTCAGCAAAACAACTGTGGGGTCAAAATGCTAACTTTACCCCTAGAAAAATTCCTTGAGGGGCGTAGTTTCCAAAATGGGGTTACTATTGGGGGGTTTCCACGGTTTTCATCCCTCCAGTGCATTGCAAACGCGACACGGCACTGAAAACTATTCCAGCAAAATCAGAAATCCAAAATCCAAATGGTGCTCCTTCTCTTCTGAGGCCTGCTGTGGGTCCAAACAGCAGTTTATTACCACATATGGGGTATTGCTATAATCGGAAGAAATTGCTTTACATATGTTGGGGTGTTTTTTCTACTTTATTCCTTGCAAAAATAAAAAATTTCTATGTTTTTTCACATAAAAAGCAGATTTTCATCTTCACATACTAATTCAAATAAATTTAGCAAAAAAACTGTGGTTTCAAAATCCTAACTATACCCATAGATAAATTCCTTGAGGGGTGTAGTTTCCAAAATGGGGTCACTTTTGGGGGGTTTACACTGTTTTGGCACCACAAGACCTCTTCAAACCTGACACGGTGCCTAAAATATATTCTAAAAAAAGGAGGCCCCAAAATCCACTAGGTGATCCTTTGCTTCTGAGGCCGGTGTTTCAGTCCATTACAGCACTAGGGCCACATGTGGTATATTTCTAAAAACTGCAGAATCTGGGCAATAAATATTGAGTTGCATTTCTTGGTAAAAATGTATTAAAAATGAATTTTCGAAAAAAAAATTACATTTGTAAATTTCACCTCTACTTTGCTTTAATTCCTGTGAAACACATAAAGGGTTAAAACACTTTCTGAATGCTGTTTTGAATACTTTGAGGGGTGCAGTTTTCAAAATGGGGTGATTTATGGGGACTTTCTAATATATAGGGCCCTCAAAGCCACTTCAGAACTGAACTGGTCCCTGAAAAAATAGGCTTTTGAAATTTTCTTGAAAATATGAGAAATTGCTGCTAAAGTTCTAAGCCTTGTAACGTCCTAGAAAAATAAAAGAATGTTCGAAAAACGATGCAAACATAAAGTAGACCTATGGGAATTATAAACTAGTAGGTATTTTGTGTGGTATTACTATCTGTTTTACAAGTAGATAGATTTAAATTTAGAAAAATGCTAATTTTTGCTAATTTTCTCTAAATCTTGGTGTTTTTTACAAATAAATCTTGAATTTATCGACCAAATTTTTTTCCCTAACATAAAGTACAATATGTCACGAGAAAACAATCTCAGAATCACTTGGATAGGCAAAAGCATTCCGGAGTTATTACCACATAAAGTGACACATGTCAGATTTGAAAAATCGGCTTCGTCCTGAAGGCCAAAACAGGCTCAGTCCTGAAGGTGTTAAAGAGGCTCTGTCACCAGATTTTGCAGCCCCTATCTGCTATTGCATGTGATCGGCGCTGCAATGTAGATTACAGTAACGTTTTTATTTTTAAAAAACGAGCATTTTTGGCCAAGTTATGACCATTTTCGTATTTATGCAAATGAGGCTTGCAAAAGTCCAACTGGGCGTGTTGAAAAGTAAAAGTACAACTGGGCGTGTATTATGTGCGTACATCGGGGCGTGTTTACTACTTTTACTAGCTGGGCGTTGTGTATAGAAGTATCATCCACTTCTCTTCACAACGCCCAGCTTCTGGCAGTGCAGATCTGTGACGTCACTCACAGGTCCTGCATCGTGTCGGCACCAGAGGCTACAGATGATTCTGCAGCAGCATCAGCATTTGCAGGTAAGTAGCTACATCGACTTACCTGCAAACGCCGATGCTGCTGCAGAATCATCTGTAGCCTCTGGTGCCGATGTATGCAGGACCTGTGAGTGACGTCACAGCGTGATCTCTCGAGAACACGGCTGTGTCTGCACTGCCAGAAGCTGGGCGTTCTGAAGAGAAGTGGGTGACACTTCTATACACAACGCCCAGCTAGTAATAGTAGTAAACACGCCCCGATGTACGCACATAATACACGCCCAGTTGTACTTTTACTTTTAAACACGCCCAGTTGTACTTTTGCAAGCCTCATTTGCATAAATACGAAAATGGTCATAACTTGGCCAAAAATGCTCGTTTTTTAAAAATAAAAACGTTACTGTAATCTACATTGCAGCGCCGATCACAGGCAATAGCAGATAGGGGTTGCAGAATCTGGTGACAGAGCCTCTTTAAGGCTATAGCTACACTGATGGATAGAATTGGATGCATTGTCTCAGCAAACAGTATCATACATGATAGGCTTAGATACATGGCCCCTATAGACAGTATCACGCATGTTAGACTAAGGGTTCATTCAGCCGAGTGTAAGGCTGGGTTCACACACACTATTTACGGACGTAATTTGGGCGTTTTAGCCCCGAATTACGTCCGAAAATGCGGCTCATAAGCGTCGGCAAACATCTGCCCATTCATTAGAATGGGTCTTACGATGTTCTGTGCCGACGGTCATTTTTTTACGCGCCGCTGTCGAAAGGCGGCACGTAAAAAAGACGCCCGCGTCAAAGTAGTGCCTGTCACTTCTTCAGACGTAAATGGAGCCGTTTTCCATGGACTCCATGGAAAAACAGCACCAATTACGTCCGTAATGGATGCAGCGAAAAGCGCCTGCACATGCCATTACGGCTGAAAATACGGTGCTGTTTTCTCCTGAAAACAGCACCGTAATTTCAGCCGTAACGGATGCTGCCGTGTGAACATACCCTAATTCTCGTCTGTGTACTGTGCGTTGAAACAACGCACAGCATACAGACTCATTGATTCAATGGGGCTATTCACACATGCGTGAGTTTTCAAGCAGCGAGTGTCCGTTGGGTGAAACTCACTGCATGTCCTATATTGGTGCGTTTTCACGCACCTAGTCGCCCATCGAAGTCAATGGGTGCGTGAAACCACGGATAGCACACGGACGCACATCCTCACGCATCAATGACACTGAAAAAAAACCAAAGTGCTTGCCAGTGCGTGAAAAACACATGCCACACGCAAAGCACACTGATAGAAAAACGCAACATACATGGAGGGACTTACGCACGTTTTTACGCCTGTAAATCTGTCACGCCCATGTGAATGTAGCCTTAGATACAGGGCCCCAGCAGTAAGTATCCCTGTTCTAACCTTCAGGGGCTAATTTGTCATTTCTGGGGTCCCAAGCAAAGTTATGTCTCGGGGCTCTAATCAAAGACACCTTTAGAGAGTTCCCTACAAAATGCCCCCTGAATAGTGTGTCACAACCCCCCTGTATGGTTCCACACAGTCCCCCTGCCATACATCCCCCATGTAGATAGTGCCATGCAGTCCCCTGTAGGAAGTCCCACATAACCTCCTTGTCTCAGCAGACAGTATCATACATGATAGGCTTAGATACATGGCCCCAGCAGACAGTATCACACATGATAGGCTTAGGTTCATGGCCCAGCAGACAGTACCACACATGATAGGCTTAGGGATAGGGTCAAGCTTGCTGACATTGCGTCTCCAGCGTTGGACCCAGGAAAGGTAGGTATAAGAATTGCTTTGCTTTTTTATGTGTTATTAATTGTTTTCGTGTGTATGTGTTGTTTTTTCCAGGTTCGGTTCTTGGACTACGTCGGATTCAAGGACTACTTCGATGATGGCGTTTTTTAATAAAATCGTTAATGAGGGTTGTTTTTTTATTTCAATAAAATATTTTGTCTATGTCCTTGTAGTTTTTTCAACTTTATTACTACCGCCTTAGTAATGGCCGATGGCTGATTGACAGCATCCATTACTAAGGTGGGGCTTAATGGTAGCCAATGAAAAGGCTAGCACTAACTCCTCATTATTACCCCGTTACCCACCGCCACCATGGGTACCAGGCGGAGCTGAGTACGATCCTGTACCCGACCATCTGTAGTGATGGACAGGTACTGGCGCGACTGCATGCTGGTATTATTAGGCTGGGAAAGCCCAAAAACAGTGGGCCATCTCACCCTGCTAATGCTAGCCTGCTGATGCTATGATGTAGCTGGCTGGTTATGAAAAATGGGGGGGGACCACACAATGCTTTTTTCCATTTAAGAAAATAAATGACGTGGGGTACGCCAATTTTTCAGAGCCAGACAGATACAACACAGCAGCAGCAGGCTAGCATTACCAGGGTGGGAATGACCACTGTTTTGGCATTTCCAAGCCCAATAATACCAGCCTGTGGCCGCCCCACTACCCGGCCGTCACTACAGATGGTTGGGTACTGGATCCCGATACCCCTGGTGGCGGTGGGTATAGGGGTAATATTGTGAATTAGTGTTAGCCTCTGAACTGGCTAACACTAAGCCCCGCCTAAATAATGGACGCTGTCAATCAGCCAGCGGCCATCACTAAGGCGGAAGTAATGAAGTTTAAAAGAAAATACAAAGACATAAAATAAATATTTTATTGTAATAAAAAAAACTCATATAAACCTCATTAATAATTTAATTAAAAATAAAAAAAGCCGTCATCGAAGTAGTCTTTATACCCGATGTAGTCCAACATCCGAGCCTGTAAAAAAACACAAACACAAAAGAAAAAACATTAGTAACACAGGAGGTAGGCTTAGATACAGGGCCCATGTATGATACTGTCTGTTAGACCATGTATCTAAGCCTACCACAAGGTTGGGTTAGGGCCTGTTCACATCACCGTTCATTTCAGTTCCGGGGAGCGGAGTCTGTTTTACTATAGTAATAGGGGCCCGTGTATTTTATGACATAGGCCCCAGTTAGGCTGGATTCACACGAGCATGTTCGGTCCGTAAAGGTCTCAACGTATTTCGGCAGCAAGTCCCAGACCAAACGCACATGCAGGGAGCCGGGCTCCTAGCATCATAGTTATGTATGACGCTAGGAGTCCCTGCCTCTCCGTGGAACTACTGTCCCGTACTGTAATCATGTTTTCAGTACGGGACAGTAGTTCCACGGAAAGGCAGGGACTCCTAGCGTCGTAAATAACTATGATGCTAGGAGCCCGGCTCCCTGCAGTGTGTGCTGTTATTGGTTTAATGACCATAAAAGAACTTACGGACTCTGTTTATAAGACGCTTTAGTTCATATTATATAAACCTGGAAAACGCCTTATGATTTATATGTTTTGTATGTACAGAGTGTTAGGTATGTTGGTAAACTCTCGTATTGTTTTGAACCTTTCAAACTGTTAATATTTTGTATTCAGGATTAAAATTGGTTATTTATGTACATAACTTGTGTTTTATTTCTTAGGCTGATTTTGAGGCAGATTTTGCTCTGCCTGCACGCCGATTTTCGCTGCGTTTTTCGCCCGTGGCCATTGATCACAGTGGGCAAAAAATGCAGCGAAATACGCTTTATCTGCCTTCTACTGATGTCAATAGGAGGTCAGAGACGTAAACGCCTGAAGATAGGGCATGTTGCTTCTCTTTCCCGCGAGACAATTTTTCCGCTCGCGGGAAAAAAATGCCTCCGCCTCCCATTTAAATCGATGGAAGGCATGTTCCGCCGTTCTTTGGCGCGTTTTCCGACGCGGTCACCGAGTCATAAAACTTGTCATAAAACTCTGTGTGAACTGACCCATATTGTGCAAAATGCAACACAGAGGGACTGTGCCCGGATGTTTTAGGATCCTAGCAATGCCCCAGCTCCACACTTCTGATTCATAACTAGTAAAATGTAACAATAATATACCAGACAGAAAACACAGGAGGCAGGAGGAAAATAAGAATATATTTTTAAAATAGTTTAGAAGTTCATAAGTGATGATTCCATAAGTGAATGCTAGAATACTATCAGGTGACATCTTCACGGTATCTCCAGCCCGGCAGATCTTATGTCACGGGCCTGTATACTGTTTGGTCTTTCTGATGTTTCTGATGATGAACATTTAGTGAAGTTGGAAATTCTCATCTTCTTATGAACTTCTGATGCTATTATATCTGGTGGAACTGTGGATGTTGTTCAGTTGTTCATTCCAATGTCTTGATGTTCCAGCAACAGAAAATTGCCCTAAGGAATCTGGATGGCCGAGCCGCTCCTTCTCTGCCGCTCCTCCTGACACATTTCGGAATCCACCATTTTCTGTGTGATGTAACTGAATCCACACTGGGCCAAGCTACCTTTATATGATGTCCTAAAGGTGCATTCATTCTCACATAGATATTTTCCCTTTCCTTGTCTTGTTCTGCCTCCACATCCTCCTCTTCTTCACTGATTTTATCCAGATCAAAGCAATTTTGGAATCTTCTTAATCCGAAGTTCTCTCGCTTGTCTGTATCTCCAATCTCCTCCTCTTCATTCTGTATGCCCTCTGCTTCCTCGCCAATCTCTACCTCCTCCTCCTCAGGTATGGTCTCCAGACTGGGACAAAATGAGACCTCTCCAAACTGAGAAGGCCGGAATGCTGGCTCTGCCTCCTCAACCATCTTCCTCCATATCTCATCTGGGTATTCTTCCTCCTTCATCCTGACTCAATCAAAGTGCTCACCAACGCTACAAATACTCAACCGACAACTACAACCATCAAGTGAGTATCTGCCAAGCAGCCCCTTATATAAGGTGAGTGATGTCATAATACCCGACCATTCCATGACATTGCGGCTAGCAACAGCAGTGGTTTCAAGGGAAATGACAAGACTTTAAGCTAAATTAATTAATTAATTAATTAAGAGTATTTTAACTTTAAATTATCCACCCCAGCCACTAAATCCTGAACTTAAAGGAAATGCATCATACATGATATTTTTATTTTACTAATTAAAACTAATTATTGAAAAATACTTTATTTCAAGTCTTTTTTTTTCCTGATTGTTATTTTTTTTATTAGTTTAATCATTTTTAGGGTCAGCCATCTTGGCTGAGCTGCTGCTCTGAGCTGTGACAGCAAATTTGAGATGAAAAAACATTCTAATGTGTAGACCAGAGGGGAATATTCATTCAGTTTTTAAGAAGTCGTTATCAAGGTCAAAATATTTGGGAACCAGGAAGGGGAGGGCTCAGGCACATCTGCCGGAAGAAAGGACGTCCGGATATTACTAGGGCTACACTTTCCCAGTGAACCTTCACAAACTCAAAAAAAGTCAGGGCGTAATAGGAGCCAGTAAATAGCACAATAGGTATTGGAGTGTATTGTAACCCCAATCCAACGATTGTTTGTACAAGTCTCCTAGCGGGACTAAAAAAAAAGTAAAAAAAACAGTTAAATAACATTTTTAATAATGTACAAAAAAAAATACAAAATAAAGTAAAAAAAACACTTTTTCCCATTTTTCGACTAATATAATAAATGAAAACAAAAAAATTAAACGTAAATGGTATCGCTGCGTCCGAAAAAGTTCAAACTATTAAATTATCACGTTATTTAACCCCTTCCCGACATTTGACGTATCCATACGCAAAAGTCGGGTAGGGGAAGTATGGAACGGGCTCACGGAGTGAACCCGCTTCATATGATGCCGGTGTCGGCTGTTTGTTACAGCCGACACTTCGGAGTAACAAGCGCGATCCCGCTCATTTAACTCGTTAAATGCCGCGGTCAATAGCAACCGCAGCATTTAAATCGTTAGAAAGAGGGGGGCGACCCCATCTTACAGCTCATCACACCCCCCCCCCCCCGCAACGCAATCGCGGGGGAGCGATGGTTGCTTTGGCTGCCTGGGGGCCTCATGTCCGCCATCTTTGTGCTGCTATTAATCCCTGCCTCCGGCAGACTGTCAGAATCACGATATACTGCAATACATTAGTATTGCAGTATATTGTGCAAGCGATCTAATGATCGCTGGTTGAAGTCCCCTAGGGGGACTATTAAAAAAATAAAAAATTTGTAAAATAAATGTTTTTTAAATGTAAAAAAATAAAAAATTCAAAGTGATTTTGACATTTTTTAACGTGTAGTTTGAGCTCATCTGTTATTTTTTGGCAGGAATTAATAGAATGTAGGTATGAAAAATTACATTTTTATGTTTTTTTTCACAAATGAGTTTTGTATAGGACAAACGTTTCATCTACAGTACAAGAAACAAAGTAAATGCACCCTGACATTTTTGTTATCTCTACCTTTAAATACACACGACACCTATTTTTGGGTCTCCTTTTTTTCTCAGTATGGTGTATTTCAGAGGGAAAATGTTGTTCAGGAATTATGCGGCAGATGTTACCGCCCTATGCAGTGCCCTCCCCTTCTGGATTCCCAAAGATAAGGGCCTTGAGAACCTTCTTCCAGAATCGGATGAATCGGTCACATTTTCCTGTATACCTGGCCAACACAAACGCATCATACCATGCAGTTTGGGTGAGGCGGACTTAGCGTCTTGTACCATGTTTCGGTCTGACGCATGGCACCGTAGGGCTTAAGGACTTGATGGGATAAGTCCACCCCACCCATGAAGCAGTTGTGGTCCAATATGCAGCCAGGCTTGGTGATTGGGGTGATCGATCCAAATACACAGCGATGACATCAGTGTCAGCGTAAATCTATCATAGTGGAAGGATTTGCACGTCTTCCTTGTTTTGGATCCACTCCTGAAGTTTGGCTTGCAAACACTGAAGTATAATACTGACCAAAACACAACTGAATGAATGAGGCTTTACTTGATTTTTTTCATTTAGAAGAGGGTAAAAAAAGGGCACAAGCAGGAAAGCCTCATAGATTGAAGATACGTTGTCAAGGTGGGATTTGAACTTTAAACCCCAGCACTGAAAGGCGATGCTCTAACCACTAAGCTATAGTTTCAGCAAATCACGGAGCTAGCTTTTTGATATATTCTAATGAGCAAGAGGCGAAAGAAGCACCGCAACTGCATTTCACTTCAATTCTATTCAATGTTCCGTTTTACTTCTGGCTTTCTGTAGGACTACTCTTTTCAGCGGAGGTGCTTGCATTTCTATACTATACAAACAAACAATCTACCCTTATGCTGTATACACAAATATTGCTGCCATATACTGCACACACAATTCATATCCCTATACATTGTTCCTGTTTCCGTTCTGCTAGGTGCTGCCAAGCCTACCATATGATGGAATGATGATCCTTTCTCCTCTCCCCTGCAAAAGCACACGATTGATGATGTGTAAGAGTGTATAAAATGGGAGTGCTGCTACTGGCTTGAAAAAGGATAGAGGCCAGTCAACCTCTAGGACAAAAAGACAAAACCGAGAAGTGGACACTGCCACGTTTTAATGGCAATGTACAATGCCCATGAACAATCTCCCTTCCCACATCCACTAGTACCACATCCCACATCCACATGCACCATGAGAAGCTTGTTCTGCCTGCTTGTGCCAGTTACTGCATGTCTCCTAAATATAAACTCATAGGTTGATTGGTGCCTATTGAATTGACTGTAGAGTGCGTGTGATTTTGACATTTTTTTAACGTGTAGTTTGAGCTCATCTGTTTTTTGTTTGCAGGAATTAATACAATATAGGTATGAAAAATTACATTTTTATGGTTTTTTTCACAAATGAGTTTTGTATAGGACAAACGTTTCATCTACAGTACAAGAAACGAAGTAAATACACCCTGACATTTTTGTTATCTCTATCTTTAAACACACACGAAACCTATTTTGGGGTCTCCTTTTTTTCTCAGTATGGGGTATTTCAGAGGGAAAATGTTGTTCAGGAATTATGCGGCAGATGTTACTGCCCTATGTAGTGCCCTCCCCTTCTGGATTCCCAAAGATAAGGGCCTTGAGAACCTTCTTCCAGAATCGGATGAATCGGTCACATTTTCCTGTATACCTGGCCAACACAAACGCATCATACCATGCAGTTTGGGTGAGGCGGTCTTAGCGTCTTGTACCAAGTTTCGGTCTTACGCATGGCACCGTAGGGCTTAATGACTTGATGGGATAAGTCCAACCCACCCATGAAGCAGTTGTAGTCCACTATGCAGCCAGGCTTGGTGATTGGGGCGATCGATCCAAAAACACAGCGATGACATCAGTGTCAGCGTAAATCTATCATAGTGGAAGGATTTGCACGTCTTCCTTGTTTTGGATCCACTCTTGAAGTTTGGCTTGCAAACACTGAAGTATACCAAAACACAACTGAGTGAATGAGGCTTTACTTGACTTTTTTCATTTAGAAGAGGGTAAAAAAAGAGCACAAGAAGGCAAGCCTCATAAATTGAAGAGATGTTGTCAAGGTGGGATTTGAACTTTAAACCCCAGCACTGAAAGGTGATGCTCTAACCACTAAGCTATAGTTTCAGCCAATCACGGAGCTAGCTTTTTGATATATTCTAATGAGAAAAGGGGCAAAAGAAGCACCGCAACTTTCTTTCACTTCCATTCTATTCAATGCTCCATTTTACTTCTGGCTTTCTGTAGGACAACTCTTTTCAGCAGGGGTGCTTGCATTTCTATACTATACAAACAAACAATCTACCCTTATGCTGTATACACAAATATTGCTGCCATATACTGCACACACAATTCATATCCCTATACATTGTTCCTGTTTCCGTTCTGCTAGGTGCTGCCAAGCCTACCATATGATGGAATGATGATCCTTTCTCCTCTCCCCTGCAAAAGCACACGATTGATGATGTGTAAGAGTGTATAAAATGGGAGTGCTGCTACTGGCTTGAAAAAGGATAGAGGCCAGTCAACCTCTAGGACAAAAAGACAAAACCGAGAAGTGGACACTGCCACGTTTTAATGGCAATGTACAATGCCCATGAACAATCTCCCTTCCCACATCCACTAGTACCACATCCCACATCCACATGCACCATGAGAAGCTTGTTCTGCCTGCTTGTGCCAGTTACTGCATGTCTCCTAAATATAAACTCATAGGTTGATTGGTGCCTATTGAATTGACTGTAGAGTGCGTGTGATTTTGACATTTTTTTAATGTGTAGTTTGAGCTCATCTGTTATATTTTGCAGGAATTAATACAATGTAGGTATGAAAAATTGAATTTTTATAGTTTTTTTCACAAATGAGTTTTGTATAGGACAAACGTTTCATCTACAGTACAAGAAACGAAGTAAATACACCCTGACATTTTTGTTATCTCTATCTTTAAACACACACGACACCTATTTTGGGGTCTCCTTTTTTTCTCAGTATGGGGTATTTCAGAGGGAAAATGTTGTTCAGGAATTATGCGGCAGATGTTACTGCCCTATGCAGTGCCCTCCCCTTCTGGATTCCCAAAGATAAGGGCCTTGAGAACCTTCTTCCAGAATCGGATGAATCGGTCACATTTTCCTGTATACCTGGCCATCACAAACGCATCATACCATGCAGTTTGGGTGAGGCGGACTTAGCGTCTTGTACCATGTTTCGGTCTTACGCATGGCACCGTAGGGCTTAATGACTTGATGGGATAAGTCCACCCCACCCATGAAGCAGTTGTAGTCCACTATGCAGCCAGGCTTGGTGATTGGGGCGATCGATCCAAAAACACAGCGATGACATCAGTGTCAGCGTAAATCTATCATAGTGGAAGGATTTGCACGTCTTCCTTGTTTTGGATCCACTCCTGAAGTTTGGCATGCAAACACTGAAGTATAATACTGACCAAAACACAACTGAGTGAATGAGGCTTTACTTGACTTTTTTCATTTAGAAGAGGGTAAAAAAAGAGCACAAGCAGGCAAGCCTCATAAATTGAAGAGATGTTGTCAAGGTGGGATTTGAACTTTAAACCCCAGCACTGAAAGGCGATGCTCTAATCACTAAGCTATAGTTTCAGCCAATCACGCAGCTGGCTTTTTGATATATTTTAATCAGCAGGTGGCAAAAGAAGCAGCGCAACTGTATTTCACTTACATTCTATTCAATGCTCCATTTTACTTCTGGCTTTCTGTAGGACAACTCTTTTCAGCAGGGGTGCTTGCATTTCTATACTATACAAACAAGCAATCTACCCTTATGCTGTATACACAAATATTGCTGCCATATACTGCACACACAATTCATATCCCTATACATTGTTCCTGTTTCCGTTGTGCTAGGTGCTGCCAAGCCTACCATATGATGGAATGATGATCCGTTCTCCTCTCCCCTGCAAAAGCACGCGATTGATGATCTGTAAGAGTGTATGAAATGGGAGTGCTGCTACTGGCTTGAAAAAGGATAGAAGCCAGTCAACCTCTAGGACAAAAAGACAAAACTGAGAAGTGGACACTGCCACATTTGTAATGGCAATGTACAATGCCCATGAACAATCTCCCTTCCCACATCCACTAGTACCACATCCCACATCCACATACACCATGAGAAGCTTGTTCTGCCTGCTTGTGCCAGTTACTGCATGTCTCCTAAATATAAACTCATAGGTTGATTGGTGCCTATTGAATTGACTGTAGAGTGCGTGTGATTTTGACATTTTTTTAACGTGTAGTTTGAGCTCATCTCTTATTTTTTTGCAGGAATTAATACAATATAGGTATGAAAAATTACATTTTTATGTTTTTTTTCACAAATGAGTTTTGTATAGGACAAACGTTTCATCTACAGTACAAGAAACGAAGTAAATGCACCCTGACATTTTTGTTATCTCTATCTTTAAACACACACGACACCTATTTTGGGGTCTCCTTTTTTTCTCAGTATGGGGTATTTCAGAGGGAAAATGTTGTTCAGGAATTATGCGGCAGATGTTACTGCCCTATGCAGTGCCCTCCCCTTCTGACTTCCCAAAGATAAGGGCCTTGAGAACCATCTTCCAGAATCGGATGAATCGGTCACATTTTCCTGTATACCTGGCCAACACAAACGCATCATACCATGCAGTTTGGGTGAGGCGGACTTAGCGTCTTGTACCATGTTTCGGTCTTACGCATGGCACCGTAGGGCTTAATGACTTGATGGGATAAGTCCACCCCACCCATGAAGCAGTTGTAGTCCACTATGCAGCCAGGCTTGGTGATTGGGGCGATCGATCCAAAAACACAGCGATGACATCAGTGTCAGGGTAAATCTATCATAGTGGAAGGATTTGCATGTCTTCCTTGTTTTGGATCCACTCCTGAAGTTTGGCTTGCAAACACTGAAGTATAATACTGACCAAAACACAACTGAGTGAATGAGGCTTTACTTGATTTTTTTCATTTAGTTGAGGGTAAAAAAAGAGCAAAAGCAGGCAAGCTTCATAAATTGAAGAGATGTTGTCAATGTGGGATTTGAACTTTAACCCCCAGCACTGAAAGGTGATGCTCTAACCACTAAGCTATAGTTTCAGCCAATCACGCAGCTGGAATTTTGATATATTTTAATCAGCAGGTGGCAAAAGAAGCAGCGCAACTGTATTTCACTTCCATTCTATTCAATGCTCCATTTTACTTCTGGCTTTCTGTTGGACAACTCTTTTCAGCAGGGGTGCTTGCATTTCTATACTATACAAACAAACAATCTACATACCATTATGCTGCATACACAAATCTTGCTGCCATATACTGCACACACAATTCATATCCCTATACATTGTTCCTGTTTCCGTTGTGCTAGGTGCTGCCAAGCCTACCATATGATGAAATGAGGATCCGTTCTCCTCTCCCCTGCAAAAGCACACTTTGATTGATGATGTGTATGAAATGGGAGTGCTGCTACTGGCTTGAAAAAGGATATTGGCCAGTCAACCTGTAGGACAAAAAGACAAAACCGAGAAGTGGAAACTGCCATGTTTGTGGTAGCTATGCACAATGTACAATGCCCATGAGCAATCTCCCTTCCCACATTCACTAGTAAACCTCAGCTGTATTTATATGTCCGTAGTAAGAGAAACTTTGACCTTAGGGAGAGTGGGAGGCCTATGGAAAGGGACCTGGCTACTAAATGACCCACCCTCGCTGAAAACCCTACCCCTATAGAAACTCCAAACTAGAATAGAATATTTAGGAGTATTTTATTGGAAAGAAGTTGCTTGTGCCCCTTTTGACAGACACCAGCTCATTAGCATATATCGATGAGCAAGGCCTCTGATTGGTTGGTGTGGTTGTTTACTTGTTAGAGAATCACCTTGAAGTGCTGTGGGTTGAAATCCTGCTTTGTCAACATCTGCACCATGAGAAGCTTGTTCTGCTTGCTTGTGCCAGTTACTGCATGTCTCCTAAATATAAACTCATAGGTTGATTGGTGCCTATTGAATTGACTGTAGAGTGCGTGTGATTTTGACATTTTTTTAACGTGTAGTTTGAGCTCATCTCTTATTTTTTTGCAGGAATTAATACAATGTAGGTATGAAAAATTACATTTTTATGGTTTTTTTCACAAATGAGTTTTGTATAGGACAAACGTTTCATCTACAGTACAAGAAACGAATTAAATGCACCCTAACATTTTTGTTATCTCTATCTTTAAACACACACGACACCTATTTTGGAGTCTCCTTTTTTTTCTCAGTATGGTGTATTTCAGAAGGAAAATGTTGTTCAGGAATTATGCGGCAGATGTTACTGCCCTATGCAGTGCCCTCCCCTTCTGGATTCCCAAAGATAAGGGCCTTGAGAACCTTCTTCCAGAATCGGATAAATCGGTCACATTTTCCTGTATACCTGGCCAACACAAACGCATCATACCATGCAGTTTGGGTGAGGCGGACTTAGCGTCTTGTACCATGTTTCGGTCTTACGCATGGCACCGTAGGGCTTAATGACTTGATGGGATAAGTCCACCCCACCCATGAAGCAGTTGTAGTCCACTATGCAGCCAGGCTTGGTGATTGGGGCGATGGATCCAAAAACACAGCGATGACATCAGTGTCAGCGTAAATCTATCATAGTGGAAGGATTTGCACGTCTTCCTTGTTTTGGATCCACTCCTGAAGTTTGGCTTGCAAACACTGAAGTATAATACTGACCAAAACACAACTGAGTGAATGAGGCTTTACTTGACTTTTTTCATTTAGAAGAGGGTAAAAAAAGAGCACAAGCAGGTAAGCCTCATGAATTGAAGAGATGTTGTCAAGGTGGGATTTGAACTTTAAACCCCAGCACTGAAAGGCGATGCTCTAATCACTAAGCTATAGTTTCAGCCGATCACACAGCTGGCTTTTTGATATATTTTAATCAGCAGGTGGCAAAAGAAGGAGCGCAACTGTATTTCACTTACATTCTATTCAATGCTCCATTTTACTTCTGGCTTTCTGTAGGACAACTCTTTTCAGCAGGGGTGCTTGCATTTCTATACTATACAAACAAGCAATCTACCCTTATGCTGTATACACAAATATTGCTGCCATATACTGCACACACAATTCATATCCCTATACATTGTTCCTGTTTCCGTTGTGCTAGGTGCTGCCAAGCCTACCATATGATGGAATGACGATCCGTTCTCCTCTCCCCTGCAAAAGCACGCGATTGATGATCTGTAAGAGTGTATGAAATGGGAGTGCTGCTACTGGCTTGAAAAAGGATAGAGGCCAGTCAACCTCTAGGACAAAAAGACAAAACTGAGAAGTGGACACTGCCACATTTGTAATGGCAATGTACAATGCCCATGAACAATCTCCCTTCCCACATCCACTAGTACCACATCCCACATCCACATACACCATGAGAAGCTTGTTCTGCCTGCTTGTGCCAGTTACTGCATGTCTCCTAAATATAAACTCATAGGTTGATTGGTGCCTATTGAATTGACTGTAGAGTGCGTGTGATTTTGACATTTTTTTAACGTGTAGTTTGAGCTCATCTCTTATTTTTTTGCAGGAATTAATACAATATAGGTATGAAAAATTACATTTTTATGTTTTTTTTCACAAATGAGTTTTGTATAGGACAAACGTTTCATCTACAGTACAAGAAACGAAGTAAATGCACCCTGACATTTTTGTTATCTCTATCTTTAAACACACACGACACCTATTTTGGGGTCTCCTTTTTTTCTCAGTATGGGGTATTTCAGAGGGAAAATGTTGTTCAGGAATTATGCGGCAGATGTTACTGCCCTATGCAGTGCCCTCCCCTTCTGACTTCCCAAAGATAAGGGCCTTGAGAACCATCTTCCAGAATCGGATGAATCGGTCACATTTTCCTGTATACCTGGCCAACACAAACGCATCATACCATGCAGTTTGGGTGAGGCGGACTTAGCGTCTTGTACCATGTTTCGGTCTTACGCATGGCACCGTAGGGCTTAATGACTTGATGGGATAAGTCCACCCCACCCATGAAGCAGTTGTAGTCCACTATGCAGCCAGGCTTGGTGATTGGGGCGATCGATCCAAAAACACAGCGATGACATCAGTGTCAGGGTAAATCTATCATAGTGGAAGGATTTGCATGTCTTCCTTGTTTTGGATCCACTCCTGAAGTTTGGCTTGCAAACACTGAAGTATAATACTGACCAAAACACAACTGAGTGAATGAGGCTTTACTTGATTTTTTTCATTTAGTTGAGGGTAAAAAAAGAGCAAAAGCAGGCAAGCTTCATAAATTGAAGAGATGTTGTCAATGTGGGATTTGAACTTTAACCCCCAGCACTGAAAGGTGATGCTCTAACCACTAAGCTATAGTTTCAGCCAATCACGCAGCTGGAATTTTGATATATTTTAATCAGCAGGTGGCAAAAGAAGCAGCGCAACTGTATTTCACTTCCATTCTATTCAATGCTCCATTTTACTTCTGGCTTTCTGTTGGACAACTCTTTTCAGCAGGGGTGCTTGCATTTCTATACTATACAAACAAACAATCTACATACCATTATGCTGCATACACAAATCTTGCTGCCATATACTGCACACACAATTCATATCCCTATACATTGTTCCTGTTTCCGTTGTGCTAGGTGCTGCCAAGCCTACCATATGATGAAATGAGGATCCGTTCTCCTCTCCCCTGCAAAAGCACACTTTGATTGATGATGTGTATGAAATGGGAGTGCTGCTACTGGCTTGAAAAAGGATATTGGCCAGTCAACCTGTAGGACAAAAAGACAAAACCGAGAAGTGGAAACTGCCATGTTTGTGGTAGCTATGCACAATGTAAAATGCCCATGAGCAATCTCCCTTCCCACATTCACTAGTAAACCTCAGCTGTATTTATATGTTCGTAGTAAGAGAAACTTTGACCTTAGGGAGAGTGGGAGGCCTATGGAAAGGGACCTGGCTACTAAATGACCCACCCTCGCTGAAAACCCTACCCCTATAGAAACTCCAAACTAGAATAGAATATTTAGGAGTATTTTATTGGAAAGAAGTTGCTTGTGCCCCTTTTGACAGACACCAGCTCATTAGCATATATCGATGAGCAAGGCCTCTGATTGGTTGGTGTGGTTGTTTACTTGTTAGAGAATCACCTTGAAGTGCTGTGGGTTGAAATCCTGCTTTGTCAACATCTGCACCATGAGAAGCTTGTTCTGCTTGCTTGTGCCAGTTACTGCATGTCTCCTAAATATAAACTCATAGGTTGATTGGTGCCTATTGAATTGACTGTAGAGTGCGTGTGATTTTGCCTTTTTTTTAACGTGTAGTTTGAGCTCATCTCTTATTTTTTTGCAGGAATTAATACAATGTAGGTATGAAAAATTAAATTTTTATGGTTTTTTTCACAAATGAGTTTTGTATAGGACAAACGTTTCATCTACAGTACAAGAAACGAATTAAATGCACCCTAACATTTTTGTTATCTCTATCTTTAAACACACATGACACCTATTTTGGAGTCTCCTTTTTTTTCTCAGTATGGTGTATTTTAGAAGGAAAATGTTGTTCAGGAATTATGCGGCAGATGTTACTGCCCTATGCAGTGCCCTCCCCTTCTGGATTCCCAAAGATAAGGGCCTTGAGAACCTTCTTCCAGAATCGGATAAATCGGTCACATTTTCCTGTATACCTGGCCAACACAAACGCATCATACCATGCAGTTTGGGTGAGGCGGACTTAGCGTCTTGTACCATGTTTCGGTCTTACGCATGGCACCGTAGGGCTTAATGACTTGATGGGATAAGTCCACCCCACCCATGAAGCAGTTGTAGTCCACTATGCAGTCAGGCTTGGTGATTGGGGCGATCGATCCAAAAACACAGCGATGACATCAGTGTCAGCGTAAATCTATCATAGTGGAAGGATTTGCACGTCTTCCTTGTTTTGGATCCACTCCTGAAGTTTGGCTTGCAAACACTGAAGTATAATACTGACCAAAACACAACTGAGTGAATGAGGCTTTACTTGACTTTTTTCATTTAGAAGAGGGTAAAAAAAGAGCACAAGCAGGCAAGCCTCATAAATTGAAGAGATGTTGTCAAGGTGGGATTTGAACTTTAAACCCCAGCACTGAAAGGCGATGCTCTAATCACTAAGCTATAGTTTCAGCCAATCACGCAGCTGGCTTTTTGATATATTTTTATCAGCAGGTGGCAAAAGAAGCAGCGCAACTGTATTTCACTTACATTTTATTCAATGCTCCATTTTACTTCTGGCTTTCTGTAGGACAACTCTTTTCAGCAGGGGTGCTTGCATTTCTATACTATACAAACAAGCAATCTACCCTTATGCTGTATACACAAATATTGCTGCCATATACTGCACACACAATTCATATCCCTATACATTGTTCCTGTTTCCGTTGTGCTAGGTGCTGCCAAGCCTACCATATGATGGAATGATGATCCGTTCTCCTCTCCCCTGCAAAAGCACGCGATTGATGATCTGTAAGAGTGTATGAAATGGGAGTGCTGCTACTGGCTTGAAAAAGGATAGAGGCCAGTCAACCTCTAGGACAAAAAGACAAAACTGAGAAGTGGACACTGCCACATTTGTAATGGCAATGTACAATGCCCATGAACAATCTCCCTTCCCACATCCACTAGTACCACATCCCACATCCACATACACCATGAGAAGCTTGTTCTGCCTGCTTGTGCCAGTTACTGCATGTCTCCTAAATATAAACTCATAGGTTGATTGGTGCCTATTGAATTGACTGTAGAGTGCGTGTGATTTTGACATTTTTTTAACGTGTAGTTTGAGCTCATCTCTTATTTTTTTGCAGGAATTAATACAATATAGGTATGAAAAATTACATTTTTATGTTTTTTTTCACAAATGAGTTTTGTATAGGACAAACGTTTCATCTACAGTACAAGAAACGAAGTAAATGCACCCTGACATTATTGTTATCTCTATCTTTAAACACACACGACACCTATTTTGGGGTCTCCTTTTTTTCTCAGTATCGGGTATTTCAGAGGGAAAATGTTGTTCAGGAATTATGCGGCAGATGTTACTGCCCTATGCAGTGCCCTCCCCTTCTGGATTCCCAAAGATAAGGGCCTTGAGAACCTTCTTCCAGAATCGGATGAATCGGTCACATTTTCCTGTATACCTGGCCAACACAAACGCATCATACCATGCAGTTTGGGTGAGGCGGACTTTGCGTCTTGTACCATGTTTCGGTCTTACGCATGGCACCGTAGGGCTTAATGACTTGATGGGATAAGTCCACCCCACCCATGAAGCAGTTGTAGTCCACTATGCAGCCAGGCTTGGTGATTGGGGCGATCGATCCAAAAACACAGCGATGACATCAGTGTCAGGGTAAATCTATCATAGTGGAAGGATTTGCATGTCTTCCTTGTTTTGGATCCACTCCTGAAGTTTGGCTTGCAAACACTGAAGTATTATACTGACCAAAACACAACTGACTGAATGAGGCTTTACTTGATTTTTTTCATTTAGTTGAGGGTAAAAAAAGAGCAAAAGCAGGCAAGCTTCATAAATTGAAGAGATGTTGTCAATGTGGGATTTGAACTTTAAACCCCAGCACTGAAAGGTGATGCTCTAACCACTAAGCTATAGTTTCAGCCAATCACGCAGCTGGAATTTTGATATATTTTAATCAGCAGGTGGCAAAAGAAGCAGTGCAACTGTATTTCACTTCCATTCTATTCAATGCTCCATTTTACTTCTGGCTTTCTGTTGGACAACTCTTTTCAGCAGGGGTGCTTGCATTTCTATACTATACAAACAAACAATCTACATACCATTATGCTGCATACACAAATCTTGCTGCCATATACTGCACACACAATTCATATCCCTATACATTGTTCCTGTTTCCGTTGTGCTAGGTGCTGCCAAGCCTACCATATGATGAAATGAGGATCCGTTCTCCTCTCCCCTGCAAAAGCACACTTTGATTGATGATGTGTATGAAATGGGAGTGCTGCTACTGGCTTGAAAAAGGATATTGGCCAGTCAACCTGTAGGACAAAAAGACAAAACCGAGAAGTGGAAACTGCCATGTTTGTGGTAGCTATGAACAACGCACAATGCCCATGAGCAATCTCCCTTCCCACATTCACTAGTAAACCTCAGCTGTATTTATATGTCCGTAGTAAGAGAAACTTTGACCTTAGGGAGAGTGGGAGGTCTATGGAAAGGGACCTGGCTACTAAATGACCCACCCTCGCTGAAAACCCTACCCCTATAGAAACTCCAAACTAGAATAGAATATTTAGGAGTATTTTATTGGAAAGAAGTTGCTTGTGCCCCTTTTGACAGACACCAGCTCATTAGCATATATCGATGAGCAAGGTCTCTGATTGGTTGGTGTGGTTGTTTACTTGTTAGAGAATCACCTTGAAGTGCTGTGGGTTGAAATCCTGCTTTGTCAACATCTGCACCATGAGAAGCTTGTTCTGCTTGCTTGTGCCAGTTACTGCATGTCTCCTAAATATAAACTCATAGGTTGATTGGTGCCTATTGAATTGACTGTAGAGTGCGTGTGATTTTGACATTTTTTTAACGTGTAGTTTGAGCTCATCTCTTATTTTTTTGCAGGAATTAATACAATGTAGGTATGAAAAATTACATTTTTATGGTTTTTTTCACAAATGAGTTTTGTATAGGACAAACGTTTCATCTACAGTACAAGAAACGAATTAAATGCACCCTAACATTTTTGTTATCTCTATCTTTAAACACACACGACACCTATTTTGGAGTCTCCTTTTTTTTCTCAGTATGGTGTATTTCAGAAGGAAAATGTTGCTCAGGAATTATGCGGCAGATGTTACTGCCCTATGCAGTGCCCTCCCCTTCTGGATTCCCAAAGATAAGGGCCTTGAGAACCTTCTTCCAGAATCGGATAAATCGGTCACATTTTCCTGTATACCTGGCCAACACAAACGCATCATACCATGCAGTTTGGGTGAGGCGGACTTAGCGTCTTGTACCATGTTTCGGTCTTACGCATGGCACCGTAGGGCTTAATGACTTGATGGGATAAGTCCACCCCACCCATGAAGCAGTTGTAGTCCACTATGCAGCCAGGCTTGGTGATTGGGGCGATGGATCCAAAAACACAGCGATGACATCAGTGTCAGCGTAAATCTATCATAGTGGAAGGATTTGCACGTCTTCCTTGTTTTGGATCCACTCCTGAAGTTTGGCTTGCAAACACTGAAGTATAATACTGACCAAAACACAACTGAGTGAATGAGGATTTACTTGACTTTTTTCATTTAGAAGAGGGTAAAAAAAGAGCACAAGCAGGCAAGCCTCATAAATTGAAGAGATGTTGTCAAGGTGGGATTTGAACTTTAAACCCCAGCACTGAAAGGCGATGCTCTAATCACTAAGCTATAGTTTCAGCCAATCACGCAGCTGGCTTTTTGATATATTTTTATCAGCAGGTGGCAAAAGAAGCAGCGCAACTGTATTTCACTTACATTCTATTCAATGCTCCATTTTACTTCTGGCTTTCTGTAGGACAACTCTTTTCAGCAGGGGTGCTTGCATTTCTATACTATACAAACAAGCAATCTACCCTTATGCTGTATACACAAATATTGCTGCCATATACTGCACACACAATTCATATCCCTATACATTGTTCCTGTTTCCGTTGTGCTAGGTGCTGCCAAGCCTACCATATGATGGAATGATGATCCGTTCTCCTCTCCCCTGCAAAAGCACGCGATTGATGATCTGTAAGAGTGTATGAAATGGGAGTGCTGCTACTGGCTTGAAAAAGGATAGAGGCCAGTCAACCTCTAGGACAAAAAGACAAAACTGAGAAGTGGACACTGCCACATTTGTAATGGCAATGTACAATGCCCATGAACAATCTCCCTTCCCACATCCACTAGTACCACATCCCACATCCACATACACCATGAGAAGCTTGTTCTGCCTGCTTGTGCCAGTTACTGCATGTCTCCTAAATATAAACTCATAGGTTGATTGGTGCCTATTGAATTGACTGTAGAGTGCGTGTGATTTTGACATTTTTTTAACGTGTAGTTTGAGCTCATCTCTTATTTTTTTGCAGGAATTAATACAATATAGGTATGAAAAATTACATTTTTATGTTTTTTTTCACAAATGAGTTTTGTATAGGACAAACGTTTCATCTACAGTACAAGAAACGAAGTAAATGCACCCTGACATTTTTGTTATCTCTATCTTTAAACACACACGACACCTATTTTGGGGTCTCCTTTTTTTCTCAGTATGGGGTATTTCAGAGGGAAAATGTTGTTCAGGAATTATGCGGCAGATGTTACTGCCCTATGCAGTGCCCTCCCCTTCTGATTTCCCAAAGATAAGGGCCTTGAGAACCATCTTCCAGAATCGGATGAATAGGTCACATTTTCCTGTATACCTGGCCAACACAAACGCATCATACCATGCAGTTTGGGTGAGGCGGACTTAGCGTCTTGTACCATGTTTCGGTCTTACGCATGGCACCGTAGGGCTTAATGACTTGATGGGATAAGTCCACCCCACCCATGAAGCAGTTGTAGTCCACTATGCAGCCAGGCTTGGTGATTGGGGCGATCGATCCAAAAACACAGCGATGACATCAGTGTCAGGGTAAATCTATCATAGTGGAAGGATTTGCATGTCTTCCTTGTTTTGGATCCACTCCTGAAGTTTGGCTTGCAAACACTGAAGTATTATACTGACCAAAACACAACTGGCTGAATGAGGCTTTACTTGATTTTTTTCATTTAGTTGAGGGTAAAAAAAGAGCAAAAGCAGGCAAGCTTCATAAATTGAAGAGATGTTGTCAATGTGGGATTTGAACTTTAAACCCCAGCACTGAAAGGTGATGCTCTAACCACTAAGCTATAGTTTCAGCCAATCACGCAGCTGGAATTTTGATATATTTTAATCAGCAGGTGGCAAAAGAAGCAGCGCAACTGTATTTCACTTACATTCTATTCAATGCTCCATTTTACTTCTGGCTTTCTGTTGGACAACTCTTTTCAGCAGGGGTGCTTGCATTTCTATACTATACAAACAAACAATCTACATACCATTATGCTGCATACACAAATCTTGCTGCCATATACTGCACACACAATTCATATCCCTATACATTGTTCCTGTTTCCGTTGTGCTAGGTGCTGCCAAGCCTACCATATGATGAAATGAGGATCCGTTCTCCTCTCCCCTGCAAAAGCACACTTTGATTGATGATGTGTATGAAATGGGAGTGCTGCTACTGGCTTGAAAAAGGATATTGGCCAGTCAACCTGTAGGACAAAAAGACAAAACTGAGAAGTGGAAACTGCCATGTTTGTGGTAGCTATGCACAATGTACAATGCCCATGAGCAATCTCCCTTCCCACATTCACTAGCAAACCTCAGCTGTATTTATATGTCCGTAGTAAGAGAAACTTTGACCTTAGGGAGAGTGGGAGGCCTATGGAAAGGGACCTGGCTACTAAATGACCCACCCTCGCTGAAAACCCTACCCCTATAGAAACTCCAAACTAGAATAGAATATTTAGGAGTATTTTATTGGAAAGAAGTTGCTTGTGCCCCTTTTGACAGACACCAGCTCATTAGCATATATCGATGAGCAAGGCCTCTTATTGGTTGGTGTGGTTGTTTACTTGTTAGAGAATCACCTTGAAGTGCTGTGGGTTGAAATCCTGCTTTGTCAACATCTGCACCATGAGAAGCTTGTTCTGCTTGCTTGTGCCAGTTACTGCATGTCTCCTAAATATAAACTCATAGGTTGATTGGTGCCTATTGAATTGACTGTAGAGTGCGTGTGATTTTGACATTTTTTTAACGTGTAGTTTGAGCTCATCTCTTATTTTTTTGCAGGAATTAATACAATGTAGGTATGAAAAATTAAATTTTTATGGTTTTTTTCACAAATGAGTTTTGTATAGGACAAACGTTTCATCTACAGTACAAGAAACAAATTAAATGCACCCTAACATTTTTGTTATCTCTATCTTTAAACACACACGACACCTATTTTGGAGTCTCCTTTTTTTTCTCAGTATGGTGTATTTCAGAAGGAAAATGTTGTTCAGGAATTATGCGGCAGATGTTACTGCCCTATGCAGTGCCCTCCCCTTCTGGATTCCCAAAGATAAGGGCCTTGAGAACCTTCTTCCAGAATCGGATAAATCGGTCACATTTTCCTGTATACCTGGCCAACACAAACGCATCATACCATGCAGTTTGGGTGAGGCGGACTTAGCGTCTTGTACCATGTTTCGGTCTTATGCATGGCACCGTAGGGCTTAATGACTTGATGGGATAAGTCCACCCCACCCATGAAGCAGTTGTAGTCCACTATGCAGTCAGGCTTGGTGATTGGGGCGATCGATCCAAAAACACAGCGATGACATCAGTGTCAGCGTAAATCTATCATAGTGGAAGGATTTGCACGTCTTCCTTGTTTTGGATCCACTCCTGAAGTTTGGCTTGCAAACACTGAAGTATAATACTGACCAAAACACAACTGAGTGAATGAGGTTTTACTCGACTTTTTTCATTTAGAAGAGGGTAAAAAAAGAGCACAAGCAGGCAAGCCTCATAAATTGAAGAGATGTTGTCAAGGTGGGATTTGAACTTTAAACCCCAGCACTGAAAGGCGATGCTCTAATCACTAAGCTATAGTTTCAGCCAATCACGCAACTGGCTTTTTGATATATTTTTACCAGCAGGTGGCAAAAGAAGCAGCGCAACTGTATTTCACTTACATTCTATTCAATGCTCCATTTTACTTCTGGCTTTCTGTAGGACAACTCTTTTCAGCAGGGGTGCTTGCATTTCTATACTATACAAACAAGCAATCTACCCTTATGCTGTATACACAAATATTGCTGCCATATACTGCACACACAATTCATATCCCTATACATTGTTCCTGTTTCCGTTGTGCTAGGTGCTGCCAAGCCTACCATATGATGGAATGATGATCCGTTCTCCTCTCCCCTGCAAAAGCACGCGATTGATGATCTGTAAGAGTGTATGAAATGGGAGTGCTGCTACTGGCTTGAAAAAGGATAGAGGCCAGTCAACCTCTAGGACAAAAAGACAAAACTGAGAAGTGGACACTGCCACATTTGTAATGGCAATGTACAATGCCCATGAACAATCTCCCTTCCCACATCCACTAGTACCACATCCCACATCCACATACACCATGAGAAGCTTGTTCTGCCTGCTTGTGCCAGTTACTGCATGTCTCCTAAATATAAACTCATAGGTTGATTGGTGCTTATTGAATTGACTGTAGAGTGCGTGTGATTTTGACATTTTTTTAACGTGTAGTTTGAGCTCATCTCTTATTTTTTTGAAGGAATTAATACAATATAGGTATGAAAAATTACATTTTTATGTTTTTTTTCACAAATGAGTTTTGTATAGGACAAACGTTTCATCTACAGTACAAGAAACGAAGTAAATGCACCCTGACATTTTTGTTATCTCTATCTTTAAACACACACGACACCTATTTTGGGGTCTCCTTTTTTTCTCAGTATGGGGTATTTCAGAGGGAAAATGTTGTTCAGGAATTATGCGGCAGATGTTACTGCCCTATGCAGTGCCCTCCCCTTCTGGATTCCCAAAGATAAGGGCCTTGAGAACCTTCTTCCAGAATCGGATGAATCGGTCACATTTTCCTGTATACCTGGCCAACACAAACGCATCATACCATGCAGTTTGGGTGAGGCGGACTTAGCGTCTTGTACCATGTTTCGGTCTTACGCATGGCACCGTAGGGCTTAATGACTTGATGGGATAAGTCCACCCCACCCATGAAGCAATTGTAGTCCACTATGCAGCCAGGCTTGGTGATTGGGGTGATCGATCCAAAAACACAGCGATGACATCAGTGTCAGGGTAAATCTATCATAGTGGAAGGATTTGCATGTCTTCCTTGTTTTGGATCCACTCCTGAAGTTTGGCTTGCAAACACTGAAGTATTATACTGACCAAAACACAACTGACTGAATGAGGCTTTACTTGATTTTTTTCATTTAGTTGAGGGTAAAAAAAGAGCAAAAGCAGGCAAGCTTCATAAATTGAAGAGATGTTGTCAAGGTGGGATTTGAACTTTAAACCCCAGCACTGAAAGGCGATGCTCTAATCACTAAGCTATAGTTTCAGCCAATCACGCAGCTGGCTTTTTGATATATTTTTATCAGCAGGTGGCAAAAGAAGCAGCGCAACTGTATTTCACTTACATTCTATTCAATGCTCCATTTTACTTCTGGCTTTCTGTAGGACAACTCTTTTCAGCAGGGGTGCTTGCATTTCTATACTATACAAACAAGCAATCTACCCTTATGCTGTATACACAAATATTGCTGCCATATACTGCACACACAATTCATATCCCTATACATTGTTCCTGTTTCCGTTGTGCTAGGTGCTGCCAAGCCTACCATATGATGGAATGATGATCCGTTCTCCTCTCCCCTGCAAAAGCACGCGATTGATGATCTGTAAGAGTGTATGAAATGGGAGTGCTGCTACTGGCTTGAAAAAGGATAGAGGCCAGTCAACCTCTAGGACAAAAAGACAAAACTGAGAAGTGGACACTGCCACATTTGTAATAGCAATGTACAATGCCCATGAACAATCTCCCTTCCCACATCCACTAGTACCACATCCCACATCCACATACACCATGAGAAGCTTGTTCTGCCTGCTTGTGCCAGTTACTGCATGTCTCCTAAATATAAACTCATAGGTTGATTGGTGCCTATTGAATTGACTGTAGAGTGCGTGTGATTTTGACATTTTTTTAACGTGTAGTTTGAGCTCATCTCTTATTTTTTTGAAGGAATTAATACAATATAGGTATGAAAAATTACATTTTTATGTTTTTTTTCACAAATGAGTTTTGTATAGGACAAACGTTTCATCTACAGTACAAGAAACGAAGTAAATGCACCCTGACATTTTTGTTATCTCTATCTTTAAACACACACGACACCTATTTTGGGGTCTCCTTTTTTTCTCAGTATGGGGTATTTCAGAGGGAAAATGTTGTTCAGGAATTATGCGGCAGATGTTACTGCCCTATGCAGTGCCCTCCCCTTCTGGATTCCCAAAGATAAGGGCCTTGAGAACCTTCTTCCAGAATCGGATGAATCGGTCACATTTTCCTGTATACCTGGAAAAAACAAACGCATCATACCATGCAGTTTGGGTGAGGCGGACTTAGCGTCTTGTACCATGTTTCGGTCTTACGCATGGCACCGTAGGGCTTAATGACTTGATGGGATAAGTCCAACCCACCCATGAAGCAGTTGTAGTCCACTATGCAGCCAGGCTTGGTGATTGGGGCGATCGATCCAAAAACACAGCGATGACATCAGTGTCAGGGTAAATCTATCATAGTGGAAGGATTTGCATGTCTTCCTTGTTTTGGATCCACTCCTGAAGTTTGGCTTGCAAACACTGAAGTATTATACTGACCAAAACACAACTGGCTGAATGAGGCTTTACTTGATTTTTTTCATTTAGTTGAGGGTAAAAAAAGAGCAAAAGCAGGCAAGCTTCATAAATTGAAGAGATGTTGTCAATGTGGGATTTGAACTTTAAACCCCAGCACTGAAAGGTGATGCTCTAACCACTAAGCTATAGTTTCAGCCAATCACGCAGCTGGAATTTTGATATATTTTAATCAGCAGGTGGCAAAAGAAGCAGCGCAACTGTATTTCACTTCCATTCTATTCAATGCTCCATTTTACTTCTGGCTTTCTGTTGGACAACTCTTTTCAGCAGGGGTGCTTGCATTTCTATACTATACAAACAAACAATCTACATACCATTATGCTGCATACACAAATCTTGCTGCCATATACTGCACACACAATTCATATCCCTATACATTGTTCCTGTTTCCGTTGTGCTAGGTGCTGCCAAGCCTACCATATGATGAAATGAGGATCCGTTCTCCTCTCCCCTGCAAAAGCACACTTTGATTGATGATGTGTATGAAATGGGAGTGCTGCTACTGGCTTGAAAAAGGATATTGGCCAGTCAACCTGTAGGACAAAAAGACAAAACTGAGAAGTGGAAACTGCCATGTTTGTGGTAGCTATGCACAACGTACAATGCCCATGAGCAATCTCCCTTCCCACATTCACTAGTAAACCTCAGCTGTATTTATATGTCCGTAGTAAGAGAAACTTTGACCTTAGGGAGAGTGGGAGGCCTATGGAAAGGGACCTGGCTACTAAATGACCCACCCTCGCTGAAAACCCTACCCCTATAGAAACTCCAAACTAGAATAGAATATTTAGGAGTATTTTATTGGAAAGAAGTTGCTTGTGCCCCTTTTGACAGACACCAGCTCATTAGCATATATCGATGAGCAAGGCCTCTGATTGGTTGGTGTGGTTGTTTACTTGTTAGAGAATCACCTTGAAGTGCTGTGGGTTGAAATCCTGCTTTGTCAACATCTGCACCATGAGAAGCTTGTTCTGCTTGCTTGTGCCAGTTACTGCATGTCTCCTAAATATAAACTCATAGGTTGATTGGTGCCTATTGAATTGACTGTAGAGTGCGTGTGATTTTGACATTTTTTTAACGTGTAGTTTGAGCTCATCTCTTATTTTTTTGCAGGAATTAATACAATGTAGGTATGAAAAATTAAATTTTTATGGTTTTTTTCACAAATGAGTTTTGTATAGGACAAACGTTTCATCTACAGTACAAGAAACGAATTAAATGCACCCTAACATTTTTGTTATCTCTATCTTTAAACACACACGACACCTATTTTGGAGTCTCCTTTTTTTTCTCAGTATGGTGTATTTCAGAAGGAAAATGTTGTTCAGGAATTATGCGGCAGATGTTACTGCCCTATGCAGTGCCCTCCCCTTCTGGATTCCCAAAGATAAGGGCCTTGAGAACCTTCTTCCAGAATCGGATAAATCGGTCACATTTTCCTGTATACCTGGCCAACACAAACGCATCATACCATGCAGTTTGGGTGAGGCGGACTTAGCGTCTTGTACCATGTTTCGGTCTTACGCATGGCACCGTAGGGCTTAATGACTTGATGGGATAAGTCCACCCCACCCATGAAGCAGTTGTAGTCCACTATGCAGTCAGGCTTGGTGATTGGGGCGATGGATCCAAAAACACAGCGATGACATCAGTGTCAGCGTAAATCTATCATAGTGGAAGGATTTGCACGTCTTCCTTGTTTTGGATCCACTCCTGAAGTTTGGCTTGCAAACACTGAAGTATAATACTGACCAAAACACAACTGAGTGAATGAGGCTTTACTTGACTTTTTTCATTTAGAAGAGGGTAAAAAAAGAGCACAAGCAGGCAAGCCTCATAAATTGAAGAGATGTTGTCAAGGTGGGATTTGAACTTTAAACCCCAGCACTGAAAGGCGATGCTCTAATCACTAAGCTATAGTTTCAGCCAATCACGCAGCTGGCTTTTTGATATATTTTTATCAGCAGGTGGCAAAAGAAGCAGCGCAACTGTATTTCACTTACATTCTATTCAATGCTCCATTTTACTTCTGGCTTTCTGTAGGACAACTCTTTTCAGCAGGGGTGCTTGCATTTCTATACTATACAAACAAGCAATCTACCCTTATGCTGTATACACAGATATTGCTGCCATATACTGCACACACAATTCATATCCCTATACATTGTTCCTGTTTCCGTTGTGCTAGGTGCTGCCAAGCCTACCATATGATGGAATGATGATCCGTTCTCCTCTCCCCTGCAAAAGCACGCGATTGATGATCTGTAAGAGTGTATGAAATGGGAGTGCTGCTACTGGCTTGAAAAAGGATAGAGGCCAGTCAACCTCTAGGACAAAAAGACAAAACTGAGAAGTGGACACTGCCACATTTGTAATGGCAATGTACAATGCCCATGAACAATCTCCCTTCCCACATCCACTAGTACCACATCCCACATCCACATACACCATGAGAAGCTTGTTCTGCCTGCTTGTGCCAGTTACTGCATGTCTCCTAAATATAAACTCATAGGTTGATTGGTGCCTATTGAATTGACTGTAGAGTGCGTGTGATTTTGACATTTTTTTAACGTGTAGTTTGAGCTCATCTCTTATTTTTTTGCAGGAATTAATACAATATAGGTATGAAAAATTACATTTTTATGTTTTTTTTCACAAATGAGTTTTGTATAGGACAAACGTTTCATCTACAGTACAAGAAACGAAGTAAATGCACCCTGACATTTTTGTTATCTCTATCTTTAAACACACACGACACCTATTTTGGGGTCTCCTTTTTTTCTCAGTATGGGGTATTTCAGAGGGAAAATGTTGTTCAGGAATTATGCGGCAGATGTTACTGCCCTATGCAGTGCCCTCCCCTTCTGATTTCCCAAAGATAAGGGCCTTGAGAACCATCTTCCAGAATCGGATGAATAGGTCACATTTTCCTGTATACCTGGCCAACACAAACGCATCATACCATGCAGTTTGGGTGAGGCGGACTTAGCGTCTTGTACCATGTTTCGGTCTTACGCATGGCACCGTAGGGCTTAATGACTTGATGGGATAAGTCCAACCCACCCATGAAGCAGTTGTAGTCCACTATGCAGCCAGGCTTGGTGATTGGGGCGATCGATCCAAAAACACAGCGATGACATCAGTGTCAGGGTAAATCTATCATAGTGGAAGGATTTGCATGTCTTCCTTGTTTTGGATCCACTCCTGAAGTTTGGCTTGCAAACACTGAAGTATTATACTGACCAAAACACAACTGGCTGAATGAGGCTTTACTTGATTTTTTTCATTTAGTTGAGGGTAAAAAAAGAGCAAAAGCAGGCAAGCTTCATAAATTGAAGAGATGTTGTCAATGTGGGATTTGAACTTTAAACCCCAGCACTGAAAGGTGATGCTCTAACCACTAAGCTATAGTTTCAGCCAATCACGCAGCTGGAATTTTGATATATTTTAATCAGCAGGTGGCAAAAGAAGCAGCGCAACTGTATTTCACTTACATTCTATTCAATGCTCCATTTTACTTCTGGCTTTCTGTTGGACAACTCTTTTCAGCAGGGGTGCTTGCATTTCTATACTATACAAACAAACAATCTACATACCATTATGCTGCATACACAAATCTTGCTGCCATATACTGCACACACAATTCATATCCCTATACATTGTTCCTGTTTCCGTTGTGCTAGGTGCTGCCAAGCCTACCATATGATGAAATGAGGATCCGTTCTCCTCTCCCCTGCAAAAGCACACTTTGATTGATGATGTGTATGAAATGGGAGTGCTGCTACTGGCTTGAAAAAGGATATTGGCCAGTCAACCTGTAGGACAAAAAGACAAAACCGAGAAGTGGAAACTGCCATGTTTGTGGTAGCTATGCACAATGTACAATGCCCATGAGCAATCTCCCTTCCCACATTCACTAGTAAACCTCAGCTGTATTTATATGTCCATAGTAAGAGAAACTTTGACCTTAGGGAGAGTGGGAGGCCTATGGAAAGGGACCTGGCTACTAAATGACCCACCCTCGCTGAAAACCCTACCCCTATAGAAACTCCAAACTAGAATAGAATATTTAGGAGTATTTTATTGGAAAGAAGTTGCTTGTGCCCCTTTTGACAGACACCAGCTCATTAGCATATATCGATGAGCAAGGCCTCTGATTGGTTGGTGTGGTTGTTTACTTGTTAGAGAATCACCTTGAAGTGCTGTGGGTTGAAATCCTGCTTTGTCAACATCTGCACCATGAGAAGCTTGTTCTGCTTGCTTGTGCCAGTTACTGCATGTCTCCTAAATATAAACTCATAGGTTGATTGGTGCCTATTGAATTGACTGTAGAGTGCGTGTGATTTTGACATTTTTTTAACGTGTAGTTTGAGCTCATCTCTTATTTTTTTGCAGGAATTAATACAATGTAGGTATGAAAAATTAAATTTTTATGGTTTTTTTCACAAATGAGTTTTGTATAGGACAAACGTTTCATCTACAGTACAAGAAACGAATTAAATGCACCCTAACATTTTTGTTATCTCTATCTTTAAACACACACGACACCTATTTTGGAGTCTCCTTTTTTTTCTCAGTATGGTGTATTTCAGAAGGAAAATGTTGTTCAGGAATTATGCGGCAGATGTTACTGCCCTATGCAGTGCCCTCCCCTTCTGGATTCCAAAAGATAAGGGCCTTGAGAACCTTCTTCCAGAATCGGATAAATCGGTCACATTTTCCTGTATACCTGGCCAACACAAACGCATCATACCATGCAGTTTGGGTGAGGCGGACTTAGCGTCTTGTACCATGTTTCGGTCTTACGCATGGCACCGTAGGGCTTAATGACTTGATGGGATAAGTCCACCCCACCCATGAAGCAGTTGTAGTCCACTATGCAGTCAGGCTTGGTGATTGGGGCGATGGATCCAAAAACACAGCGATGACATCAGTGTCAGCGTAAATCTATCATAGTGGAAGGATTTGCACGTCTTCCTTGTTTTGGATCCACTCCTGAAGTTTGGCTTGCAAACACTGAAGTATAATACTGACCAAAACACAACTGAGTGAATGAGGCTTTACTTGACTTTTTTCATTTAGAAGAGGGTAAAAAAAGAGCACAAGCAGGCAAGCCTCATAAATTGAAGAGATGTTGTCAAGGTGGGATTTGAACTTTAAACCCCAGCACTGAAAGGCGATGCTCTAATCACTAAGCTATAGTTTCAGCCAATCACGCAGCTGGCTTTTTGATATATTTTTATCAGCAGGTGGCAAAAGAAGCAGCGCAACTGTATTTCACTTACATTCTATTCAATGCTCCATTTTACTTCTGGCTTTCTGTAGGACAACTCTTTTCAGCAGGGGTGCTTGCATTTCTATACTATACAAACAAGCAATCTACCCTTATGCTGTATACACAGATATTGCTGCCATATACTGCACACACAATTCATATCCCTATACATTGTTCCTGTTTCCGTTGTGCTAGGTGCTGCCAAGCCTACCATATGATGGAATGATGATCCGTTCTCCTCTCCCCTGCAAAAGCACGCGATTGATGATCTGTAAGAGTGTATGAAATGGGAGTGCTGCTACTGGCTTGAAAAAGGATAGAGGCCAGTCAACCTCTAGGACAAAAAGACAAAACTGAGAAGTGGACACTGCCACATTTGTAATGGCAATGTACAATGCCCATGAACAATCTCCCTTCCCACATCCACTAGTACCACATCCCACATCCACATACACCATGAGAAGCTTGTTCTGCCTGCTTGTGCCAGTTACTGCATGTCTCCTAAATATAAACTCATAGGTTGATTGGTGCCTATTGAATTGACTGTAGAGTGCGTGTGATTTTGACATTTTTTTAACGTGTAGTTTGAGCTCATCTCTTATTTTTTTGCAGGAATTAATACAATGTAGGTATGAAAAATTAAATTTTTATGGTTTTTTTCACAAATGAGTTTTGTATAGGACAAACGTTTCATCTACAGTACAAGAAACGAATTAAATGCACCCTAACATTTTTGTTATCTCTATCTTTAAACACACACGACACCTATTTTGGAGTCTCCTTTTTTTTCTCAGTATGGTGTATTTCAGAAGGAAAATGTTGTTCAGGAATTATGCGGCAGATGTTACTGCCCTATGCAGTGCCCTCCCCTTCTGGATTCCCAAAGATAAGGGCCTTGAGAACCTTCTTCCAGAATCGGATAAATCGGTCACATTTTCCTGTATACCTGGCCAACACAAACGCATCATACCATGCAGTTTGGGTGAGGCGGACTTAGCGTCTTGTACCATGTTTCGGTCTTACGCATGGCACCGTAGGGCTTAATGACTTGATGGGATAAGTCCACCCCACCCATGAAGCAGTTGTAGTCCACTATGCAGTCAGGCTTGGTGATTGGGGCGATGGATCCAAAAACACAGCGATGACATCAGTGTCAGCGTAAATCTATCATAGTGGAAGGATTTGCACGTCTTCCTTGTTTTGGATCCACTCCTGAAGTTTGGCTTGCAAACACTGAAGTATAATACTGACCAAAACACAACTGAGTGAATGAGGCTTTACTTGACTTTTTTCATTTAGAAGAGGGTAAAAAAAGAGCACAAGCAGGCAAGCCTCATAAATTGAAGAGATGTTGTCAAGGTGGGATTTGAACTTTAAACCCCAGCACTGAAAGGCGATGCTCTAATCACTAAGCTATAGTTTCAGCCAATCACGCAGCTGGCTTTTTGATATATTTTTATCAGCAGGTGGCAAAAGAAGCAGCGCAACTGTATTTCACTTACATTCTATTCAATGCTCCATTTTACTTCTGGCTTTCTGTAGGACAACTCTTTTCAGCAGGGGTGCTTGCATTTCTATACTATACAAACAAGCAATCTACCCTTATGCTGTATACACAGATATTGCTGCCATATACTGCACACACAATTCATATCCCTATACATTGTTCCTGTTTCCGTTGTGCTAGGTGCTGCCAAGCCTACCATATGATGGAATGATGATCCGTTCTCCTCTCCCCTGCAAAAGCACGCGATTGATGATCTGTAAGAGTGTATGAAATGGGAGTGCTGCTACTGGCTTGAAAAAGGATAGAGGCCAGTCAACCTCTAGGACAAAAAGACAAAACTGAGAAGTGGACACTGCCACATTTGTAATGGCAATGTACAATGCCCATGAACAATCTCCCTTCCCACATCCACTAGTACCACATCCCACATCCACATACACCATGAGAAGCTTGTTCTGCCTGCTTGTGCCAGTTACTGCATGTCTCCTAAATATAAACTCATAGGTTGATTGGTGCCTATTGAATTGACTGTAGAGTGCGTGTGATTTTGACATTTTTTTAACGTGTAGTTTGAGCTCATCTCTTATTTTTTTGCAGGAATTAATACAATATAGGTATGAAAAATTACATTTTTATGTTTTTTTTCACAAATGAGTTTTGTATAGGACAAACGTTTCATCTACAGTACAAGAAACGAAGTAAATGCACCCTGACATTTTTGTTATCTCTATCTTTAAACACACACGACACCTATTTTGGGGTCTCCTTTTTTTCTCAGTATGGGGTATTTCAGAGGGAAAATGTTGTTCAGGAATTATGCGGCAGATGTTACTGCCCTATGCAGTGCCCTCCCCTTCTGATTTCCCAAAGATAAGGGCCTTGAGAACCATCTTCCAGAATCGGATGAATAGGTCACATTTTCCTGTATACCTGGCCAACACAAACGCATCATACCATGCAGTTTGGGTGAGGCGGACTTAGCGTCTTGTACCATGTTTCGGTCTTACGCATGGCACCGTAGGGCTTAATGACTTGATGGGATAAGTCCACCCCACCCATGAAGCAGTTGTAGTCCACTATGCAGCCAGGCTTGGTGATTGGGGCGATCGATCCAAAAACACAGCGATGACATCAGTGTCAGCGTAAATCTATCATAGTGGAAGGATTTGCACGTCTTCCTTGTTTTGGATCCACTCCTGAAGTTTGGCTTGCAAACACTGAAGTATAATACTGACCAAAACACAAATGAGTGAATGAGGTTTTACTCGACTTTTTTCATTTAGAAGAGGGTAAAAAAAGAGCACAAGCAGGCAAGCCTCATAAATTGAAGAGATGTTGTCAAGGTGGGATTTGAACTTTAAACCCCAGCACTGAAAGGCGATGCTCTAATCACTAAGCTATAGTTTCAGCCAATCACGCAGCTGGCTTTTTGATATATTTTTATCAGCAGGTGGCAAAAGAAGCAGCGCAACTGTATTTCACTTACATTTTATTCAATGCTCCATTTTACTTCTGGCTTTCTGTAGGACAACTCTTTTCAGCAGGGGTGCTTGCATTTCTATACTATACAAACAAGCAATCTACCCTTATGCTGTATACACAAATATTGCTGCCATATACTGCACACACAATTCATATCCCTATACATTGTTCCTGTTTCCGTTGTGCTAGGTGCTGCCAAGCCTACCATATGATGGAATGATGATCCGTTCTCCTCTCCCCTGCAAAAGCACGCGATTGATGATCTGTAAGAGTGTATGAAATGGGAGTGCTGCTACTGGCTTGAAAAAGGATAGAGGCCAGTCAACCTCTAGGACAAAAAGACAAAACTGAGAAGTGGACACTGCCACATTTGTAAGGGCAATGTACAATGCCCATGAACAATCTCCCTTCCCACATCCACTAGTACCACATCCCACATCCACATACACCATGAGAAGCTTGTTCTGCCTGCTTGTGCCAGTTACTGCATGTCTCCTAAATATAAACTCATAGGTTGATTGGTGCCTATTGAATTGACTGTAGAGTGCGTGTGATTTTGACATTTTTTTAACGTGTAGTTTGAGCTCATCTCTTATTTTTTTGCAGGAATTAATACAATATAGGTATGAAAAATTACATTTTTATGTTTTTTTTCACAAATGAGTTTTGTATAGGACAAACGTTTCATCTACAGTACAAGAAACGAAGTAAATGCACCCTGACATTTTTGTTATCTCTATCTTTAAACACACACGACACCTATTTTGGGGTCTCCTTTTTTTCTCAGTATGGGGTATTTCAGAGGGAAAATGTTGTTCAGGAATTATGCGGCAGATGTTACTGCCCTATGCAGTGCCCTCCCCTTCTGATTTCCCAAAGATAAGGGCCTTGAGAACCATCTTCCAGAATCGGATGAATAGGTCACATTTTCCTGTATACCTGGCCAACACAAACGCATCATACCATGCAGTTTGGGTGAGGCGGACTTAGCGTCTTGTACCATGTTTCGGTCTTACGCATGGCACCGTAGGGCTTAATGACTTGATGGGATAAGTCCAACCCACCCATGAAGCAGTTGTAGTCCACTATGCAGCCAGGCTTGGTGATTGGGGCGATCGATCCAAAAACACAGCGATGACATCAGTGTCAGGGTAAATCTATCATAGTGGAAGGATTTGCATGTCTTCCTTGTTTTGGATCCACTCCTGAAGTTTGGCTTGCAAACACTGAAGTATTATACTGACCAAAACACAACTGGCTGAATGAGGCTTTACTTGATTTTTTTCATTTAGTTGAGGGTAAAAAAAGAGCAAAAGCAGGCAAGCTTCATAAATTGAAGAGATGTTGTCAATGTGGGATTTGAACTTTAAACCCCAGCACTGAAAGGTGATGCTCTAACCACTAAGCTATAGTTTCAGCCAATCACGCAGCTGGAATTTTGATATATTTTAATCAGCAGGTGGCAAAAGAAGCAGCGCAACTGTATTTCACTTACATTCTATTCAATGCTCCATTTTACTTCTGGCTTTCTGTTGGACAACTCTTTTCAGCAGGGGTGCTTGCATTTCTATACTATACAAACAAACAATCTACATACCATTATGCTGCATACACAAATCTTGCTGCCATATACTGCACACACAATTCATATCCCTATACATTGTTCCTGTTTCCGTTGTGCTAGGTGCTGCCAAGCCTACCATATGATGAAATGAGGATCCGTTCTCCTCTCCCCTGCAAAAGCACACTTTGATTGATGATGTGTATGAAATGGGAGTGCTGCTACTGGCTTGAAAAAGGATATTGGCCAGTCAACCTGTAGGACAAAAAGACAAAACTGAGAAGTGGAAACTGCCATGTTTGTGGTAGCTATGCACAATGTACAATGCCCATGAGCAATCTCCCTTCCCACATTCGCTAGTAAACCTCAGCTGTATTTATATGTCCGTAGTAAGAGAAACTTTGACCTTAGGGAGAGTGGGAGGCCTATGGAAAGGGACCTGGCTACTAAATGACCCACCCTCGCTGAAAACCCTACCCCTATAGAAACTCCAAACTAGAATAGAATATTTAGGAGTATTTTATTGGAAAGAAGTTGCTTGTGCCCCTTTTGACAGACACCAGCTCATTAGCATATATCGATGAGCAAGGCCTCTGATTGGTTGGTGTGGTTGTTTACTTGTTAGAGAATCACCTTGAAGTGCTGTGGGTTGAAATCCTGCTTTGTCAACATCTGCACCATGAGAAGCTTGTTCTGCTTGCTTGTGCCAGTTACTGCATGTCTCCTAAATATAAACTCATAGGTTGATTGGTGCCTATTGAATTGACTGTAGAGTGCGTGTGATTTTGAAATTTTTTTAACGTGTAGTTTGAGCTCATCTCTTATTTTTTTGCAGGAATTAATACAATGTAGGTATGAAAAATTAAATTTTTATGGTTTTTTTCACAAATGAGTTTTGTATAGGACAAACGTTTCATCTACAGTACAAGAAACGAATTAAATGCACCCTAACATTTTTGTTATCTCTATCTTTAAACACACACGACACCTATTTTGGAGTCTCCTTTTTTTTCTCAGTATGGTGTATTTCAGAAGGAAAATGTTGTTCAGGAATTATGCGGCAGATGTTACTGCCCTATGCAGTGCCCTCCCCTTCTGGATTCCCAAAGATAAGGGCCTTGAGAACCTTCTTCCAGAATCGGATAAATCGGTCACATTTTCCTGTATACCTGGCCAACACAAACGCATCATACCATGCAGTTTGGGTGAGGCGGACTTAGCGTCTTGTACCATGTTTCGGTCTTACGCATGGCACCGTAGGGCTTAATGACTTGATGGGATAAGTCCACCCCACCCATGAAGCAGTTGTAGTCCACTATGCAGTCAGGCTTGGTGATTGGGGCGATGGATCCAAAAACACAGCGATGACATCAGTGTCAGCGTAAATCTATCATAGTGGAAGGATTTGCACGTCTTCCTTGTTTTGGATCCACTCCTGAAGTTTGGCTTGCAAACACTGAAGTATAATACTGACCAAAACACAACTGAGTGAATGAGGCTTTACTTGACTTTTTTCATTTAGAAGAGGGTAAAAAAAGAGCACAAGCAGGCAAGCCTCATAAATTGAAGAGATGTTGTCAAGGTGGGATTTGAACTTTAAACCCCAGCACTGAAAGGCGATGCTCTAATCACTAAGCTATAGTTTCAGCCAATCACGCAGCTGGCTTTTTGATATATTTTTATCAGCAGGTGGCAAAAGAAGCAGCGCAACTGTATTTCACTTACATTCTATTCAATGCTCCATTTTACTTCTGGCTTTCTGTAGGACAACTCTTTTCAGCAGGGGTGCTTGCATTTCTATACTATACAAACAAGCAATCTACCCTTATGCTGTATACACAGATATTGCTGCCATATACTGCACACACAATTCATATCCCTATACATTGTTCCTGTTTCCGTTGTGCTAGGTGCTGCCAAGCCTACCATATGATGGAATGATGATCCGTTCTCCTCTCCCCTGCAAAAGCACGCGATTGATGATCTGTAAGAGTGTATGAAATGGGAGTGCTGCTACTGGCTTGAAAAAGGATAGAGGCCAGTCAACCTCTAGGACAAAAAGACAAAACTGAGAAGTGGACACTGCCACATTTGTAATGGCAATGTACAATGCCCATGAACAATCTCCCTTCCCACATCCACTAGTACCACATCCCACATCCACATACACCATGAGAAGCTTGTTCTGCCTGCTTGTGCCAGTTACTGCATGTCTCCTAAATATAAACTCATAGGTTGATTGGTGCCTATTGAATTGACTGTAGAGTGCGTGTGATTTTGACATTTTTTTAACGTGTAGTTTGAGCTCATCTCTTATTTTTTTGCAGGAATTAATACAATGTAGGTATGAAAAATTAAATTTTTATGGTTTTTTTCACAAATGAGTTTTGTATAGGACAAACGTTTCATCTACAGTACAAGAAACGAATTAAATGCACCCTAACATTTTTGTTATCTCTATCTTTAAACACACACGACACCTATTTTGGAGTCTCCTTTTTTTCTCAGTATGGTGTATTTCAGAAGGAAAATGTTGTTCAGGAATTATGCGGCAGATGTTACTGCCCTATGCAGTGCCCTCCCCTTCTGGATTCCCAAAGATAAGGGCCTTGAGAACCTTCTTCCAGAATCGGATAAATCGTCACATTTTCCTGTATACCTGGCCAACACAAACGCATCATACCATGCAGTTTGGGTGAGGCGGACTTAGCGTCTTGTACCATGTTTCGGTCTTACGCATGGCACCGTAGGGCTTAATGACTTGATGGGATAAGTCCACCCCACCCATGAAGCAGTTGTAGTCCACTATGCAGTCAGGCTTGGTGATTGGGGCGATGGATCCAAAAACACAGCGATGACATCAGTGTCAGCGTAAATCTATCATAGTGGAAGGATTTGCACGTCTTCCTTGTTTTGGATCCACTCCTGAAGTTTGGCTTGCAAACACTGAAGTATAATACTGACCAAAACACAACTGAGTGAATGAGGCTTTACTTGACTTTTTTCATTTAGAAGAGGGTAAAAAAAGAGCACAAGCAGGCAAGCCTCATAAATTGAAGAGATGTTGTCAAGGTGGGATTTGAACTTTAAACCCCAGCACTGAAAGGCGATGCTCTAATCACTAAGCTATAGTTTCAGCCAATCACGCAGCTGGCTTTTTGATATATTTTTATCAGCAGGTGGCAAAAGAAGCAGTGCAACTGTATTTCACTTACATTCTATTCAATGCTCCATTTTACTTCTGGCTTTCTGAAGGAACAACTCTTTTCAGCAGGGGTGCTTGCATTTCTATACTATACAAACAAGCAATCTACCCTTATGCTGTATACACAGATATTGCTGCCATATACTGCACACACAATTCATATCCCTATACATTGTTCCTGTTTCCGTTGTGCTAGGTGCTGCCAAGCCTACCATATGATGGAATGATGATCCGTTCTCCTCTCCCCTGCAAAAGCACGCGATTGATGATCTGTAAGAGTGTATGAAATGGGAGTGCTGCTACTGGCTTGAAAAAGGATAGAGGCCAGTCAACCTCTAGGACAAAAAGACAAAACTGAGAAGTGGACACTGCCACATTTGTAATGGCAATGTACAATGCCCATGAACAATCTCCCTTCCCACATCCACTAGTACCACATCCCACATCCACATACACCATGAGAAGCTTGTTCTGCCTGCTTGTGCCAGTTACTGCATGTCTCCTAAATATAAACTCATAGGTTGATTGGTGCCTATTGAATTGACTGTAGAGTGCGTGTGATTTTGACATTTTTTTAACGTGTAGTTTGAGCTCATCCCTTATTTTTTTGCAGGAATTAATACAATATAGGTATGAAAAATTACATTTTTATGTTTTTTTTCACAAATGAGTTTTGTATAGGACAAACGTTTCATCTACAGTACAAGAAACGAAGTAAATGCACCCTGACATTTTTGTTATCTCTATCTTTAAACACACACGACACCTATTTTGGGGTCTCCTTTTTTTCTCAGTATGGGGTATTTCAGAGGGAAAATGTTGTTCAGGAATTATGCGGCAGATGTTACTGCCCTATGCAGTGCCCTCCCCTTCTGATTTCCCAAAGATAAGGGCCTTGAGAACCATCTTCCAGAATCGGATGAATAGGTCACATTTTCCTGTATACCTGGCCAACACAAACGCATCATACCATGCAGTTTGGGTGAGGCGGACTTAGCGTCTTGTACCATGTTTCGGTATTACGCATGGCACCGTAGGGCTTAATGACTTGATGGGATAAGTCCACCCCACCCATGAAGCAGTTGTAGTCCACTATGCAGCCAGGCTTGGTGATTGGGGCGATCGATCCAAAAACACAGCGATGACATCAGTGTCAGGGTAAATCTATCATAGTGGAAGGATTTGCATGTCTTCCTTGTTTTGGATCCACTCCTGAAGTTTGGCTTGCAAACACTGAAGTATTATACTGACCAAAACACAACTGGCTGAATGAGGCTTTACTTGATTTTTTTCATTTAGTTGAGGGTAAAAAAAGAGCAAAAGCAGGCAAGCTTCATAAATTGAAGAGATGTTGTCAATGTGGGATTTGAACTTTAAACCCCAGCACTGAAAGGTGATGCTCTAACCACTAAGCTATAGTTTCAGCCAATCACGCAGCTGGAATTTTGATATATTTTAATGAGCAGGTGGCAAAAGAAGCAGCGCAACTGTATTTCACTTCTATTCTATTCAATGCTCCATTTTACTTCTGGCTTTCTGTTGGACAACTCTTTTCAGCAGGGGTGCTTGCATTTCTATACTATACAAACAAACAATCTACATACCATTATGCTGCATACACAAATCTTGCTGCCATATACTGCACACACAATTCATATCCCTATACATTGTTCCTGTTTCCGTTGTGCTAGGTGCTGCCAAGCCTACCATATGATGAAATGAGGATCCGTTCTCCTCTCCCCTGCAAAAGCACACTTTGATTGATGATGTGTATGAAATGGGAGTGCTGCTACTGGCTTGAAAAAGGATATTGGCCAGTCAACCTGTAGGACAAAAAGACAAAACCAAGAAGTGGAAACTGCCATATTTGTGGTAGCTATGCACAACGTACAATGCCCATGAGCAATCTCCCTTCCCACATTCACTAGTAAACCTCAGCTGTATTTATATGTCCGTAGTAAGAGAAACTTTGACCTTAGGGAGAGTGGGAGGCCTATGGAAAGGGACCTGGCTACTAAATGACCCACCCTCGCTGAAAACCCTACCCCTATAGAAACTCCAAACTAGAATAGAATATTTAGGAGTATTTTATTGGAAAGAAGTTGCTTGTGCCCCTTTTGACAGACACCAGCTCATTAGCATATATCGATGAGCAAGGCCTCTGATTGGTTGGTGTGGTTGTTTACTTGTTAGAGAATCACCTTGAAGTGCTGTGGGTTGAAATCCTGCTTTGTCAACATCTGCACCATGAGAAGCTTGTTCTGCTTGCTTGTGCCAGTTACTGCATGTCTCCTAAATATAAACTCATAGGTTGATTGGTGCCTATTGAATTGACTGTAGAGTGCGTGTGATTTTGACATTTTTTTAACGTGTAGTTTGAGCTCATCTCTTATTTTTTTGCAGGAATTAATACAATGTAGGTATGAAAAATTACATTTTTATGGTTTTTTTCACAAATGAGTTTTGTATAGGACAAACGTTTCATCTACAGTACAAGAAACGAATTAAATGCACCCTAACATTTTTGTTATCTCTATCTTTAAACACACACGACACCTATTTTGGAGTCTCCTTTTTTTTCTCAGTATGGTGTATTTCAGAAGGAAAATGTTGCTCAGGAATTATGCGGCAGATGTTACTGCCCTATGCAGTGCCCTCCCCTTCTGGATTCCCAAAGATAAGGGCCTTGAGAACCTTCTTCCAGAATCGGATAAATCGGTCACATTTTCCTGTATACCTGGCCAACACAAACGCATCATACCATGCAGTTTGGGTGAGGCGGACTTAGCGTCTTGTACCATGTTTCGGTCTTACGCATGGCACCGTAGGGCTTAATGACTTGATGGGATAAGTCCACCCCACCCATGAAGCAGTTGTAGTCCACTATGCAGCCAGGCTTGGTGATTGGGGCGATGGATCCAAAAACACAGCGATGACATCAGTGTCAGCGTAAATCTATCATAGTGGAAGGATTTGCATGTCTTCCTTGTTTTGGATCCACTCCTGAAGTTTGGCTTGCAAACACTGAAGTATTATACTGACCAAAACACAACTGACTGAATGAGGCTTTACTTGATTTTTTTCATTTAGTTGAGGGTAAAAAAAGAGCAAAAGCAGGCAAGCTTCATAAATTGAAGAGATGTTGTCAATGTGGGATTTGAACTTTAAACCCCAGCACTGAAAGGTGATGCTCTAACCACTAAGCTATAGTTTCAGCCAATCACGCAGCTGGAATTTTGATATATTTTAATCAGCAGGTGGCAAAAGAAGCAGCGCAACTGTATTTCACTTCCATTCTATTCAATGCTCCATTTTACTTCTGGCTTTCTGTTGGACAACTCTTTTCAGCAGGGGTGCTTGCATTTCTATACTATACAAACAAGCAATCTACCCTTATGCTGTATACACAAATATTGCTGCCATATACTGCACACACAATTCATATCCCTATACATTGTTCCTGTTTCCGTTGTGCTAGGTGCTGCCAAGCCTACCATATGATGGAATGATGATCCGTTCTCCTCTCCCCTGCAAAAGCACGCGATTGATGATCTGTAAGAGTGTATGAAATGGGAGTGCTGCTACTGGCTTGAAAAAGGATAGAGGCCAGTCAACCTCTAGGACAAAAAGACAAAACTGAGAAGTGGACACTGCCACATTTGTAATGGCAATGTACAATGCCCATGAACAATCTCCCTTCCCACATCCACTAGTACCACATCCCACATCCACATACACCATGAGAAGCTTGTTCTGCCTGCTTGTGCCAGTTACTGCATGTCTCCTAAATATAAACTCATAGGTTGATTGGTGCCTATTGAATTGACTGTAGAGTGCGTGTGATTTTGACATTTTTTTAACGTGTAGTTTGAGCTCATCTCTTATTTTTTTGAAGGAATTAATACAATATAGGTATGAAAAATTACATTTTTAGGTTTTTTTTCACAAATGAGTTTTGTATAGGACAAACGTTTCATCTACAGTACAAGAAACGAAGTAAATGCACCCAGACATTTTTGTTATCTCTATCTTTAAACACACACGACACCTATTTTGGGGTCTCCTTTTTTTCTCAGTATGGGGTATTTCAGAGGGAAAATGTTGTTCAGGAATTATGCGGCAGATGTTACTGCCCTATGCAGTGCCCTCCCCTTCTGGATTCCCAAAGATAAGGGCCTTGAGAACCTTCTTCCAGAATCGGATGAATCGGTCACATTTTCCTGTATACCTGGCCAACACAAACGCATCATACCATGCAGTTTGGGTGAGGCGGACTTAGCGTCTTGTACCATGTTTCGGTCTTACGCATGGCACCGTAGGGCTTAATGACTTGATGGGATAAGTCCACCCCACCCATGAAGCAGTTGTAGTCCACTATGCAGCCAGGCTTGGTGATTGGGGTGATCGATCCAAAAACACAGCGATGACATCAGTGTCAGGGTAAATCTATCATAGTGGAAGGATTTGCATGTCTTCCTTGTTTTGGATCCACTCCTGAAGTTTGGCTTGCAAACACTGAAGTATTATACTGACCAAAACACAACTGACTGAATGAGGCTTTACTTGATTTTTTTCATTTAGTTGAGGGTAAAAAAAGAGCAAAAGCAGGCAAGCTTCATAAATTGAAGAGATGTTGTCAATGTGGGATTTGAACTTTAAACCCCAGCACTGAAAGGTGATGCTCTAACCACTAAGCTATAGTTTCAGCCAATCACGCAGCTGGAATTTTGATATATTTTAATGAGCAGGTGGCAAAAGAAGCAGCGCAACTGTATTTCACTTACATTCTATTCAATGCTCCATTTTACTTCTGGCTTTCTGTTGGACAACTCTTTTCAGCAGGGGTGCTTGCATTTCTATACTATACAAACAAACAATCTACATACCATTATGCTGCATACACAAATCTTGCTGCCATATACTGCACACACAATTCATATCCCTATACATTGTTCCTGTTTCCGTTGTGCTAGGTGCTGCCAAGCATACCATATGATGAAATGAGGATCCGTTCTCCTCTCCCCTGCAAAAGCACACTTTGATTGATGATGTGTATGAAATGGGAGTGCTGCTACTGGCTTGAAAAAGGATATTGGCCAGTCAACCTGTAGGACAAAAAGACAAAACCGAGAAGTGGAAACTGCCATGTTTGTGGTAGCTATGCACAACGTACAATGCCCATGAGCAATCTCCCTTCCCACATTCACTAGTAAACCTCAGCTGTATTTATATGTCCGTAGTAAGAGAAACTTTGACCTTAGGGAGAGTGGGAGGCCTATGGAAAGGGACCTGGCTACTAAATGACCCACCCTCGCTGAAAACCCTACCCCTATAGAAACTCCAAACTAGAATAGAATATTTAGGAGTATTTTATTGGAAAGAAGTTGCTTGTGCCCCTTTTGACAGACACCAGCTCATTAGCATATATCGATGAGCAAGGCCTCTGATTGGTTGGTGTGGTTGTTTACTTGTTAGAGAATCACCTTGAAGTGCTGTGGGTTGAAATCCTGCTTTGTCAACATGTGCACCATGAGAAGCTTGTTCTGCTTGCTTGTGCCAGTTACTGCATGTCTCCTAAATATAAACTCATATGTTGATTGGTGCCTATTGAATTGACTGTAGAGTGCGTGTGATTTTGACATTTTTTTAACGTGTAGTTTGAGCTCATCTCTTATTTTTTTGCAGGAATTAATACAATGTAGGTATGAAAAATTAAATTTTTATGGTTTTTTTCACAAATGAGTTTTGTATAGGACAAACGTTTCATCTACAGTACAAGAAACGAATTAAATGCACCCTAACATTTTTGTTATCTCTATCTTTAAACACACACGACACCTATTTTGGAGTCTCCTTTTTTTTCTCAGTATGGTGTATTTCAGAAGTAAAATGTTGTTCAGGAATTATGCGGCAGATGTTACTGCCCTATGCAGTGCCCTCCCCTTCTGGATTCCCAAAGATAAGGGCCTTGAGAACCTTCTTCCAGAATCGGATAAATCGGTCACATTTTCCTGTATACCTGGCCAACACAAACGCATCATACCATGCAGTTTGGGTGAGGCGGACTTAGCGTCTTGTACCATGTTTCGGTCTTACGCATGGCACCGTAGGGCTTAATGACTTGATGGGATAAGTCCACCCCACCCATGAAGCAGTTGTAGTCCACTATGCAGCCAGGCTTGGTGATTGGGGCGATCGATCCAAAAACACAGCGATGACATCAGTGTCAGCGTAAATCTATCATAGTGGAAGGATTTGCACGTCTTCCTTGTTTTGGATCCACTCCTGAAGTTTGGCTTGCAAACACTGAAGTATAATACTGACCAAAACACAACTGAGTGAATGAGGTTTTACTCGACTTTTTTCATTTAGAAGAGGGTAAAAAAAGAGCACAAGCAGGCAAGCCTCATAAATTGAAGAGATGTTGTCAAGGTGGGATTTGAACTTTAAACCCCAGCACTGAAAGGCGATGCTCTAATCACTAAGCTATAGTTTCAGCCAATCACGCAGCTGGCTTTTTGATATATTTTTATCAGCAGGTGGCAAAAGAAGCAGCGCAACTGTATTTCACTTACATTCTATTCAATGCTCCATTTTACTTCTGGCTTTCTGTAGGACAACTCTTTTCAGCAGGGGTGCTTGCATTTCTATACTATACAAACAAGCAATCTACCCTTATGCTGTATACACAAATATTGCTGCCATATACTGCACACACAATTCATATCCCTATACATTGTTCCTGTTTCCGTTGTGCTAGGTGCTGCCAAGCCTACCATATGATGGAATGATGATCCGTTCTCCTCTCCCCTGCAAAAGCACGCGATTGATGATCTGTAAGAGTGTATGAAATGGGAGTGCTGCTACTGGCTTGAAAAAGGATAGAGGCCAGTCAACCTCTAGGACAAAAAGACAAAACTGAGAAGTGGACACTGCCACATTTGTAATGGCAATGTACAATGCCCATGAACAATCTCCCTTCCCACATCCACTAGTACCACATCCCACATCCACATACACCATGAGAAGCTTGTTCTGCCTGCTTGTGCCAGTTACTGCATGTCTCCTAAATATAAACTCATAGGTTGATTGGTGCCTATTGAATTGACTGTAGAGTGCGTGTGATTTTGACATTTTTTTAACGTGTAGTTTGAGCTCATCTCTTATTTTTTTGCAGGAATTAATACAATATAGGTATGAAAAATTACATTTTTATGTTTTTTTTCACAAATCAGTTTTGTATAGGACAAACGTTTCATCTACAGTACAAGAAACGAAGTAAATGCACCCTGACATTTTTGTTATCTCTATCTTTAAACACACACGACACCTATTTTGGGGTCTCCTTTTTTTCTCAGTATGGGGTATTTCAGAGGGAAAATGTTGTTCAGGAATTATGCGGCAGATGTTACTGCCCTATGCAGTGCACTCCCCTTCTGGATTCCCAAAGATAAGGGCCTTGAGAACCTTCTTCCAGAATCGGATGAATCGGTCACATTTTCCTGTATACCTGGCCAACACAAACGCATCATACCATGCAGTTTGGGTGAGGCGGACTTAGCGTCTTGTACCATGTTTCGTCTTACGCATGGCACCGTAGGGCTTAATGACTTGATGGGATAAGTCCACCCCACCCATGAAGCAGTTGTAGTCCACTATGCAGCCAGGCTTGGTGATTGGGGCGATGGATCCAAAAACACAGCGATGACATCAGTGTCAGCGTAAATCTATCATAGTGGAAGGATTTGCACGTCTTCCTTGTTTTGGATCCACTCCTGAAGTTTGGCTTGCAAACACTGAAGTATAATACTGACCAAAACACAACTGAGTGAATGAGGTTTTACTCGACTTTTTTCATTTAGAAGAGGGTAAAAAAAGAGCACAAGCAGGCAAGCCTCATAAATTGAAGAGATGTTGTCAAGGTGGGATTTGAACTTTAAACCCCAGCACTGAAAGGCGATGCTCTAATCACTAAGCTATAGTTTCAGCCAATTGCGCAGCTGGCTTTTTGATATATTTTTATCAGCAGGTGGCAAAAGAAGCAGCGCAACTGTATTTCACTTACATTCTATTCAATGCTCCATTTTACTTCTGGCTTTCTGTAGGACAACTCTTTTCAGCAGGGGTGCTTGCATTTCTATACTATACAAACAAGCAATCTACCCTTATGCTGTATACACAAATATTGCTGCCATATACTGCACACACAATTCATATCCCTATACATTGTTCCTGTTTCCGTTGTGCTAGGTGCTGCCAAGCCTACCATATGATGGAATGATGATCCGTTCTCCTCTCCCCTGCAAAAGCACGCGATTGATGATCTGTAAGAGTGTATGAAATGGGAGTGCTGCTACTGGCTTGAAAAAGGATAGAGGCCAGTCAACCTCTAGGACAAAAAGACAAAACTGAGAAGTGGACACTGCCACATTTGTAATGGCAATGTACAATGCCCATGAACAATCTCCCTTCCCACATCCACTAGTACCACATCCCACATCCACATACACCATGAGAAGCTTGTTCTGCCTGCTTGTGCCAGTTACTGCATGTCTCCTAAATATAAACTCATAGGTTGATTGGTGCCTATTGAATTGACTGTAGAGTGCGTGTGATTTTGACATTTTTTTAACGTGTAGTTTGAGCTCATCTCTTATTTTTTTGCAGGAATTAATACAATATAGGTATGAAAAATTACATTTTTATGTTTTTTTTCACAAATGAGTTTTGTATAGGACAAACGTTTCATCTACAGTACAAGAAACGAAGTAAATGCACCCTGACATTTTTGTTATCTCTATCTTTAAACACACACGACACCTATTTTGGGGTCTCCTTTTTTTCTCAGTATGGGGTATTTCAGAGGGAAAATGTTGTTCAGGAATTATGCGGCAGATGTTACTGCCCTATGCAGTGCCCTCCCCTTCTGGATTCCCAAAGATAAGGGCCTTGAGAACCTTCTTCCAGAATCGGATAAATCGGTCACATTTTCCTGTATACCTGGCCAACACAAACGCATCATACCATGCAGTTTGGGTGAGGCGGACTTAGCGTCTTGTACCATGTTTCGTCTTACGCATGGCACCGTAGGGCTTAATGACTTGATGGGATAAGTCCACCCCACCCATGAAGCAGTTGTAGTCCACTATGCAGCCAGGCTTGGTGATTGGGGCGATCGATCCAAAAACACAGCGATGACATCAGTGTCAGGGTAAATCTATCATAGTGGAAGGATTTGCATGTCTTCCTTGTTTTGGATCCACTCCTGAAGTTTGGCTTGCAAACACTGAAGTATTATACTGACCAAAACACAACTGACTGAATGAGGCTTTACTTGATTTTTTTCATTTAGTTGAGGGTAAAAAAAGAGCAAAAGCAGGCAAGCTTCATAAATTGAAGAGATGTTGTCAATGTGGGATTTGAACTTTAAACCCCAGCACTGAAAGGTGATGCTCTAACCACTAAGCTATAGTTTCAGCCAATCATGCAGCTGGAATTTTGATATATTTTAATCAGCAGGTGGCAAAAGAAGCAGCGCAACTGTATTTCACTTCCATTCTATTCAATGCTCCATTTTACTTCTGGCTTTCTGTTGGACAACTCTTTTCAGCAGGGGTGCTTGCATTTCTATATTATACAAACAAACAATCTACATACCATTATGCTGCATACACAAATCTTGCTACCATATACTGCACACACAATTCATATCCCTATACATTGTTCCTGTTTCCGTTGTGCTAGGTGCTGCCAAGCCTACCATATGATGAAATGAGGATCCGTTCTCCTCTCCCCTGCAAAAGCACACTTTGATTGATGATGTGTATGAAATGGGAGTGCTGCTACTGGCTTGAAAAAGGATATTGGCCAGTCAACCTGTAGGACAAAAAGACAAAACCGAGAAGTGGAAACTGCCATGTTTGTGGTAGCTATGCACAACGTACAATGCCCATGAGCAATCTCCCTTCCCACATTCACTAGTAAACCTCAGCTGTATTTATATGTCCGTAGTAAGAGAAACTTTGACCTTAGGGAGAGTGGGAGGCCTATGGAAAGGGACCTGGCTACTAAATGACCCACCCTCGCTGAAAACCCTACCCCTATAGAAACTCCAAACTAGAATAGAATATTTAGGAGTATTTTATTGGAAAGAAGTTGCTTGTGCCCCTTTTGACAGACACCAGCTCATTAGCATATATCGATGAGCAAGGCCTCTGATTGGTTGGTGTGGTTGTTTACTTGTTAGAGAATCACCTTGAAGTGCTGTGGGTTGAAATCCTGCTTTGTCAACATGTGCACCATGAGAAGCTTGTTCTGCTTGCTTGTGCCAGTTACTGCATGTCTCCTAAATATAAACTCATATGTTGATTGGTGCCTATTGAATTGACTGTAGAGTGCGTGTGATTTTGACATTTTTTTAACGTGTAGTTTGAGCTCATCTCTTATTTTTTTGCAGGAATTAATACAATGTAGGTATGAAAAATTAAATTTTTATGGTTTTTTTCACAAATGAGTTTTGTATAGGACAAACGTTTCATCTACAGTACAAGAAACGAATTAAATGCACCCTAACATTTTTGTTATCTCTATCTTTAAACACACACGACACCTATTTTGGAGTCTCCTTTTTTTTCTCAGTATGGTGTATTTCAGAAGTAAAATGTTGTTCAGGAATTATGCGGCAGATGTTACTGCCCTATGCAGTGCCCTCCCCTTCTGGATTCCCAAAGATAAGGGCCTTGAGAACCTTCTTCCAGAATCGGATAAATCGGTCACATTTTCCTGTATACCTGGCCAACACAAACGCATCATACCATGCAGTTTGGGTGAGGCGGACTTAGCGTCTTGTACCATGTTTCGGTCTTACGCATGGCACCGTAGGGCTTAATGACTTGATGGGATAAGTCCACCCCACCCATGAAGCAGTTGTAGTCCACTATGCAGCCAGGCTTGGTGATTGGGGCGATGGATCCAAAAACACAGCGATGACATCAGTGTCAGCGTAAATCTATCATAGTGGAAGGATTTGCACGTCTTCCTTGTTTTGGATCCACTCCTGAAGTTTGGCTTGCAAACACTGAAGTATAATACTGACCAAAACACAACTGAGTGAATGAGGTTTTACTCGACTTTTTTCATTTAGAAGAGGGTAAAAAAAGAGCACAAGCAGGCAAGCCTCATAAATTGAAGAGATGTTGTCAAGGTGGGATTTGAACTTTAAACCCCAGCACTGAAAGGCGATGCTCTAATCACTAAGCTATAGTTTCAGCCAATCACGCAGCTGGCTTTTTGATATATTTTTATCAGCAGGTGGCAAAAGAAGCAGCGCAACTGTATTTCACTTACATTCTATTCAATGCTCCATTTTACTTCTGGCTTTCTGTAGGACAACTCTTTTCAGCAGGGGTGCTTGCATTTCTATACTATACAAACAAGCAATCTACCCTTATGCTGTATACACAAATATTGCTGCCATATACTGCACACACAATTCATATCCCTATACATTGTTCCTGTTTCCGTTGTGCTAGGTGCTGCCAAGCCTACCATATGATGGAATGATGATCCGTTCTCCTCTCCCCTGCAAAAGCACGCGATTGATGATCTGTAAGAGTGTATGAAATGGGAGTGCTGCTACTGGCTTGAAAAAGGATAGAGGCCAGTCAACCTCTAGGACAAAAAGACAAAACTGAGAAGTGGACACTGCCACATTTGTAATGGCAATGTACAATGCCCATGAACAATCTCCCTTCCCACATCCACTAGTACCACATCCCACATCCACATACACCATGAGAAGCTTGTTCTGCCTGCTTGTGCCAGTTACTGCATGTCTCCTAAATATAAACTCATAGGTTGATTGGTGCCTATTGAATTGACTGTAGAGTGCGTGTGATTTTGACATTTTTTTAACGTGTAGTTTGAGCTCATCTCTTATTTTTTTGCAGGAATTAATACAATATAGGTATGAAAAATTAAATTTTTATGTTTTTTTTCACAAATGAGTTTTGTATAGGACAAACGTTTCATCTACAGTACAAGAAACGAAGTAAATGCACCCTGACATTTTTGTTATCTCTATCTTTAAACACACACGACACCTATTTTGGGGTCTCCTTTTTTTCTCAGTATGGGGTATTTCAGAGGGAAAATGTTGTTCAGGAATTATGCGGCAGATGTTACTGCCCTATGCAGTGCACTCCCCTTCTGGATTCCCAAAGATAAGGGCCTTGAGAACCTTCTTCCAGAATCGGATGAATCGGTCACATTTTCCTGTATACCTGGCCAACACAAACGCATCATACCATGCAGTTTGGGTGAGGCGGACTTAGCGTCTTGTACCATGTTTCGTCTTACGCATGGCACCGTAGGGCTTAATGACTTGATGGGATAAGTCCACCCCACCCATGAAGCAGTTGTAGTCCACTATGCAGCCAGGCTTGGTGATTGGGGCGATGGATCCAAAAACACAGCGATGACATCAGTGTCAGCGTAAATCTATCATAGTGGAAGGATTTGCACGTCTTCCTTGTTTTGGATCCACTCCTGAAGTTTGGCTTGCAAACACTGAAGTATAATACTGACCAAAACACAACTGAGTGAATGAGGTTTTACTCGACTTTTTTCATTTAGAAGAGGGTAAAAAAAGAGCACAAGCAGGCAAGCCTCATAAATTGAAGAGATGTTGTCAAGGTGGGATTTGAACTTTAAACCCCAGCACTGAAAGGCGATGCTCTAATCACTAAGCTATAGTTTCAGCCAATCGCGCAGCTGGAATTTTGATATATTTTAATCTGCAGGTAGCAAAAGAAGCAGCGCAACTGTTTTTCACTTCCATTCTATTCAATGCTCCATTTTACTTCTGGCTTTCTGTAGGACAACACTTTTCAGCAGGGCTGCTTGCATTTCTATACTATACAAACAAACAATCTACCCTTATGCTGTATACACAAATCTTGCTGCCCTATACTGCACACACAATTCATATCCCTATACATTGTTCCTGTTTCCGTTGTGCTAGGTGCTGCCAAGCCTACCATATGATGAAATGAGGATCCGTTCTCCTCTCCCCTGCAAAAGCACACTTTGATTGATGATGTGTATGAAATGGGAGTGCTGCTACTGGCTTGAAAAAGGATATTGGCCAGTCAACCTGTAGGACAAAAAGACAAAACCAAGAAGTGGAAACTGCCATGTTTGTGGTAGCTATGCACAATGTTCAATGCCCATGAGCAATCTCCCTTCCCACATTCACTAGTAAACCTCAGCTGTATTTATATGTCCGTAGTAAGAGAAACTTTGACCTTAGAGAGAGTGGGAGGCCTATGGAAAGGGACCTGGCTACTAAATGACCCACCCTCGCTGAAAACCCTACCCCTATAGAAACTCCAAACTAGAATAGAATATTTAGGAGTATTTTATTGGAAAGAAGTTGCTTGTGCCCCTTTTGACAGACACCAGCTCATTAGCATATATCGATGAGCAAGGCCTCTGATTGGTTGGTGTGGTTGTTTACTTGTTAGAGAATCACCTTGAAGTGCTGTGGGTTGAAATCCTGCTTTGTCAACATGTGCACCATGAGAAGCTTGTTCTGCTTGCTTGTGCCAGTTACTGCATGTCTCCTAAATATAAACTCATAGGTTGATTGGTGCCTATTGAATTGACTGTAGAGTGCGTGTGATTTTGACATTTTTTTAACGTGTAGTTTGAGCTCATCTCTTATTTTTTTGCAGGAATTAATACAATGTAGGTATGAAAAATTTAATTTTTATGGTTTTTTTCACAAATGAGTTTTGTATAGGACAAACGTTTCATCTACAGTACAAGAAACGAATTAAATGCACCCTAACATTTTTGTTATCTCTATCTTTAAACACACACGACACCTATTTTGGAGTCTCCTTTTTTTTCTCAGTATGGTGTATTTCAGAAGTAAAATGTTGTTCAGGAATTATGCGGCAGATGTTACTGCCCTATGCAGTGCCCTCCCCTTCTGGATTCCCAAAGATAAGGGCCTTGAGAACCTTCTTCCAGAATCGGATAAATCGGTCACATTTTCCTGTATACCTGGCCAACACAAACGCATCATACCATGCAGTTTGGGTGAGGCGGACTTAGCGTCTTGTACCATGTTTCGGTCTTACGCATGGCACCGTAGGGCTTAATGACTTGATGGGATAAGTCCACCCCACCCATGAAGCAGTTGTAGTCCACTATGCAGCCAGGCTTGGTGATTGGGGCGATGGATCCAAAAACACAGCGATGACATCAGTGTCAGCGTAAATCTATCATAGTGGAAGGATTTGCACGTCTTCCTTGTTTTGGATCCACTCCTGAAGTTTGGCTTGCAAACACTGAAGTATAATACTGACCAAAACACAACTGAGTGAATGAGGTTTTACTCGACTTTTTTCATTTAGAAGAGGGTAAAAAAAGAGCACAAGCAGGCAAGCCTCATAAATTGAAGAGATGTTGTCAAGGTGGGATTTGAACTTTAAACCCCAGCACTGAAAGGCGATGCTCTAATCACTAAGCTATAGTTTCAGCCAATCACGCAGCTGGCTTTTTGATATATTTTTATCAGCAGGTGGCAAAAGAAGCAGCGCAACTGTATTTCACTTACATTCTATTCAATGCTCCATTTTACTTCTGGCTTTCTGTAGGACAACTCTTTTCAGCAGGGGTGCTTGCATTTCTATACTATACAAACAAGCAATCTACCCTTATGCTGTATACACAAATATTGCTGCCATATACTGCACACACAATTCATATCCCTATACATTGTTCCTGTTTCCGTTGTGCTAGGTGCTGCCAAGCCTACCATATGATGGAATGATGATCCGTTCTCCTCTCCCCTGCAAAAGCACGCGATTGATGATCTGTAAGAGTGTATGAAATGGGAGTGCTGCTACTGGCTTGAAAAAGGATAGAGGCCAGTCAACCTCTAGGACAAAAAGACAAAACTGAGAAGTGGACACTGCCACATTTGTAATGGCAATGTACAATGCCCATGAACAATCTCCCTTCCCACATCCACTAGTACCACATCCCACATCCACATACACCATGAGAAGCTTGTTCTGCCTGCTTGTGCCAGTTACTGCATGTCTCCTAAATATAAACTCATAGGTTGATTGGTGCCTATTGAATTGACTGTAGAGTGCGTGTGATTTTGACATTTTTTTAACGTGTAGTTTGAGCTCATCTCTTATTTTTTTGCAGGAATTAATACAATATAGGTATGAAAAATTACATTTTTATGTTTTTTTTCACAAATGAGTTTTGTATAGGACAAACGTTTCATCTACAGTACAAGAAACGAAGTAAATGCACCCTGACATTTTTGTTATCTCTATCTTTAAACACACACGACACCTATTTTGGGGTCTCCTTTTTTTCTCAGTATGGGGTATTTCAGAGGGAAAATGTTGTTCAGGAATTATGCGGCAGATGTTACTGCCCTATGCAGTGCCCTCCCCTTCTGGATTCCCAAAGATAAGGGCCTTGAGAACCTTCTTCCAGAATCGGATAAATCGGTCACATTTTCCTGTATACCTGGCCAACACAAACGCATCATACCATGCAGTTTGGGTGAGGCGGACTTAGCGTCTTGTACCATGTTTCGTCTTACGCATGGCACCGTAGGGCTTAATGACTTGATGGGATAAGTCCACCCCACCCATGAAGCAGTTGTAGTCCACTATGCAGCCAGGCTTGGTGATTGGGGCGATCGATCCAAAAACACAGCGATGACATCAGTGTCAGGGTAAATCTATCATAGTGGAAGGATTTGCATGTCTTCCTTGTTTTGGATCCACTCCTGAAGTTTGGCTTGCAAACACTGAAGTATTATACTGACCAAAACACAACTGACTGAATGAGGCTTTACTTGATTTTTTTCATTTAGTTGAGGGTAAAAAAAGAGCAAAAGCAGGCAAGCTTCATAAATTGAAGAGATGTTGTCAATGTGGGATTTGAACTTTAAACCCCAGCACTGAAAGGTGATGCTCTAACCACTAAGCTATAGTTTCAGCCAATCACGCAGCTGGAATTTTGATATATTTTAATGAGCAGGTGGCAAAAGAAGCAGCGCAACTGTATTTCACTTCCATTCTATTCAATGCTCCATTTTACTTCTGGCTTTCTGTAGGACAACTCTTTTCAGCAGGGCTGCTTGCATTTCTATACTATACAAACAAACAATCTACCCTTATGCTGTATACACAAATCTTGCTGCCCTATACTGCACACACAATTCATATCCCTATACATTGTTCCTGTTTCCGTTGTGCTAGGTGCTGCCAAGCCTACCATATGATGAAATGAGGATCCGTTCTCCTCTCCCCTGCAAAAGCACACTTTGATTGATGATGTGTATGAAATGGGAGTGCTGCTACTGGCTTGAAAAAGGATATTGGCCAGTCAACCTGTAGGACAAAAAGACAAAACCGAGAAGTGGAAACTGCCATGTTTGTGGTAGCTATGCACAATGTACAATGCCCATGAGCAATCTCCCTTCCCACATTCACTAGTAAACCTCAGCTGTATTTATATGTCCGTAGTAAGAGAAACTTTGACCTTAGGGAGAGTGGGAGGCCTATGGAAAGGGACCTGGCTACTAAATGACCCACCCTCGCTGAAAACCCTACCCCTATAGAAACTCCAAACTAGAATAGAATATTTAGGAGTATTTTATTGGAAAGAAGTTGCTTGTGCCCCTTTTGACAGACACCAGCTCATTAGCATATATCGATGAGCAAGGCCTCTGATTGGTTGGTGTGGTTGTTTACTTGTTAGAGAATCACCTTGAAGTGCTGTGGGTTGAAATCCTGCTTTGTCAACATCTGCACCATGAGAAGCTTGTTCTGCTTGCTTGTGCCAGTTACTGCATGTCTCCTAAATATAAACTCATATGTTGATTGGTGCCTATTGAATTGACTGTAGAGTGCGTGTGATTTTGACATTTTTTTAACGTGTAGTTTGAGCTCATCTCTTATTTTTTTGCAGGAATTAATACAATGTAGGTATGAAAAATTAAATTTTTATGGTTTTTTTCACAAATGAGTTTTGTATAGGACAAACGTTTCATCTACAGTACAAGAAACGAATTAAATGCACCCTAACATTTTTGTTATCTCTATCTTTAAACACACACGACACCTATTTTGGAGTCTCCTTTTTTTTCTCAGTATGGTGTATTTCAGAAGTAAAATGTTGTTCAGGAATTATGCGGCAGATGTTACTGCCCTATGCAGTGCCCTCCCCTTCTGGATTCCCAAAGATAAGGGCCTTGAGAACCTTCTTCCAGAATCGGATAAATCGGTCACATTTTCCTGTATACCTGGCCAACACAAACGCATCATACCATGCAGTTTGGGTGAGGCGGACTTAGCGTCTTGTACCATGTTTCGGTCTTACGCATGGCACCGTAGGGCTTAATGACTTGATGGGATAAGTCCACCCCACCCATGAAGCAGTTGTAGTCCACTATGCAGCCAGGCTTGGTGATTGGGGCGATCGATCCAAAAACACAGCGATGACATCAGTGTCAGCGTAAATCTATCATAGTGGAAGGATTTGCACGTCTTCCTTGTTTTGGATCCACTCCTGAAGTTTGGCTTGCAAACACTGAAGTATAATACTGACCAAAACACAACTGAGTGAATGAGGTTTTACTCGACTTTTTTCATTTAGAAGAGGGTAAAAAAAGAGCACAAGCAGGCAAGCCTCATAAATTGAAGAGATGTTGTCAAGGTGGGATTTGAACTTTAAACCCCAGCACTGAAAGGCGATGCTCTAATCACTAAGCTATAGTTTCAGCCAATCACGCAGCTGGCTTTTTGATATATTTTTATCAGCAGGTGGCAAAAGAAGCAGCGCAACTGTATTTCACTTACATTCTATTCAATGCTCCATTTTACTTCTGGCTTTCTGTAGGACAACTCTTTTCAGCAGGGGTGCTTGCATTTCTATACTATACAAACAAGCAATCTACCCTTATGTTGTATACACAAATATTGCTGCCATATACTGCACACACAATTCATATCCCTATACATTGTTCCTGTTTCCGTTGTGCTAGGTGCTGCCAAGCCTACCATATGATGGAATGATGATCCGTTCTCCTCTCCCCTGCAAAAGCACGCGATTGATGATCTGTAAGAGTGTATGAAATGGGAGTGCTGCTACTGGCTTGAAAAAGGATAGAGGCCAGTCAACCTCTAGGACAAAAAGACAAAACTGAGAAGTGGACACTGCCACATTTGTAATGGCAATGTACAATGCCCATGAACAATCTCCCTTCCCACATCCACTAGTACCACATCCCACATCCACATACACCATGAGAAGCTTGTTCTGCCTGCTTGTGCCAGTTACTGCATGTCTCCTAAATATAAACTCATAGGTTGATTGGTGCCTATTGAATTGACTGTAGAGTGCGTGTGATTTTGACATTTTTTTAACGTGTAGTTTGAGCTCATCTCTTATTTTTTTGCAGGAATTAATACAATATAGGTATGAAAAATTACATTTTTATGTTTTTTTTCACAAATGAGTTTTGTATAGGACAAACGTTTCATCTACAGTACAAGAAACGAAGTAAATGCACCCTGACATTTTTGTTATCTCTATCTTTAAACACACACGACACCTATTTTGGGGTCTCCTTTTTTTCTCAGTATGGGGTATTTCAGAGGGAAAATGTTGTTCAGGAATTATGCGGCAGATGTTACTGCCCTATGCAGTGCACTCCCCTTCTGGATTCCCAAAGATAAGGGCCTTGAGAACCTTCTTCCAGAATCGGATGAATCGGTCACATTTTCCTGTATACCTGGCCAACACAAACGCATCATACCATGCAGTTTGGGTGAGGCGGACTTAGCGTCTTGTACCATGTTTCGTCTTACGCATGGCACCGTAGGGCTTAATGACTTGATGGGATAAGTCCACCCCACCCATGAAGCAGTTGTAGTCCACTATGCAGCCAGGCTTGGTGATTGGGGCGATGGATCCAAAAACACAGCGATGACATCAGTGTCAGCGTAAATCTATCATAGTGGAAGGATTTGCACGTCTTCCTTGTTTTGGATCCACTCCTGAAGTTTGGCTTGCAAACACTGAAGTATAATACTGACCAAAACACAACTGAGTGAATGAGGTTTTACTCGACTTTTTTCATTTAGAAGAGGGTAAAAAAAGAGCACAAGCAGGCAAGCCTCATAAATTGAAGAGATGTTGTCAAGGTGGGATTTGAACTTTAAACCCCAGCACTGAAAGGCGATGCTCTAATCACTAAGCTATAGTTTCAGCCAATCGCGCAGCTGGCTTTTTGATATATTTTTATCAGCAGGTGGCAAAAGAAGCAGCGCAACTGTATTTCACTTACATTCTATTCAATGCTCCATTTTACTTCTGGCTTTCTGTAGGACAACTCTTTTCAGCAGGGGTGCTTGCATTTCTATACTATACAAACAAGCAATCTACCCTTATGCTGTATACACAAATATTGCTGCCATATACTGCACACACAATTCATATCCCTATACATTGTTCCTGTTTCCGTTGTGCTAGGTGCTGCCAAGCCTACCATATGATGGAATGATGATCCGTTCTCCTCTCCCCTGCAAAAGCACGCGATTGATGATCTGTAAGAGTGTATGAAATGGGAGTGCTGCTACTGGCTTGAAAAAGGATAGAGGCCAGTCAACCTCTAGGACAAAAAGACAAAACTGAGAAGTGGACACTGCCACATTTGTAATGGCAATGTACAATGCCCATGAACAATCTCCCTTCCCACATCCACTAGTACCACATCCCACATCCACATACACCATGAGAAGCTTGTTCTGCCTGCTTGTGCCAGTTACTGCATGTCTCCTAAATATAAACTCATAGGTTGATTGGTGCCTATTGAATTGACTGTAGAGTGCGTGTGATTTTGACATTTTTTTAACGTGTAGTTTGAGCTCATCTCTTATTTTTTTGCAGGAATTAATACAATATAGGTATGAAAAATTACATTTTTATGTTTTTTTTCACAAATGAGTTTTGTATAGGACAAACGTTTCATCTACAGTACAAGAAACGAAGTAAATGCACCCTGACATTTTTGTTATCTCTATCTTTAAACACACACGACACCTATTTTGGGGTCTCCTTTTTTTCTCAGTATGGGGTATTTCAGAGGGAAAATGTTGTTCAGGAATTATGCGGCAGATGTTACTGCCCTATGCAGTGCCCTCCCCTTCTGGATTCCCAAAGATAAGGGCCTTGAGAACCTTCTTCCAGAATCGGATAAATCGGTCACATTTTCCTGTATACCTGGCCAACACAAACGCATCATACCATGCAGTTTGGGTGAGGCGGACTTAGCGTCTTGTACCATGTTTCGTCTTACGCATGGCACCGTAGGGCTTAATGACTTGATGGGATAAGTCCACCCCACCCATGAAGCAGTTGTAGTCCACTATGCAGCCAGGCTTGGTGATTGGGGCGATCGATCCAAAAACACAGCGATGACATCAGTGTCAGGGTAAATCTATCATAGTGGAAGGATTTGCATGTCTTCCTTGTTTTGGATCCACTCCTGAAGTTTGGCTTGCAAACACTGAAGTATTATACTGACCAAAACACAACTGACTGAATGAGGCTTTACTTGATTTTTTTCATTTAGTTGAGGGTAAAAAAAGAGCAAAAGCAGGCAAGCTTCATAAATTGAAGAGATGTTGTCAATGTGGGATTTGAACTTTAAACCCCAGCACTGAAAGGTGATGCTCTAACCACTAAGCTATAGTTTCAGCCAATCACGCAGCTGGAATTTTGATATATTTTAATCAGCAGGCGGCAAAAGAAGCAGCGCAACTGTATTTCACTTCCATTCTATTCAATGCTCCATTTTACTTCTGGCTTTCTGTAGGACAACTCTTTTCAGCAGGGCTGCTTGCATTTCTATACTATACAAACAAACAATCTACCCTTATGCTGTATACACAAATCTTGCTGCCCTATACTGCACACACAATTCATATCCCTATACATTGTTCCTGTTTCCGTTGTGCTAGGTGCTGCCAAGCCTACCATATGATGAAATGAGGATCCGTTCTCCTCTCCCCTGCAAAAGCACACTTTGATTGATGATGTGTATGAAATGGGAGTGCTGCTACTGGCTTGAAAAAGGATATTGGCCAGTCAACCTGTAGGACAAAAAGACAAAACCGAGAAGTGGAAACTGCCATGTTTGTGGTAGCTATGCACAATGTACAATGCCCATGAGCAATCTCCCTTCCCACATTCACTAGTAAACCTCAGCTGTATTTATATGTCCGTAGTAAGAGAAACTTTGACCTTAGGGAGAGTGGGAGGCCTATGGAAAGGGACCTGGCTACTAAATGACCCACCCTCGCTGAAAACCCTACCCCTATAGAAACTCCAAACTAGAATAGAATATTTAGGAGTATTTTATTGGAAAGAAGTTGCTTGTGCCCCTTTTGACAGACACCAGCTCATTAGCATATATCGATGAGCAAGGCCTCTGATTGGTTGGTGTGGTTGTTTACTTGTTAGAGAATCACCTTGAAGTGCTGTGGGTTGAAATCCTGCTTTGTCAACATCTGCACCATGAGAAGCTTGTTCTGCTTGCTTGTGCCAGTTACTGCATGTCTCCTAAATATAAACTCATAGGTTGATTGGTGCCTATTGAATTGACTGTAGAGTGCGTGTGATTTTGACATTTTTTTAACGTGTAGTTTGAGCTCATCTCTTATTTTTTTGCAGGAATTAATACAATGTAGGTATGAAAAATTTAATTTTTATGGTTTTTTTCACAAATGAGTTTTGTATAGGACAAACGTTTCATCTACAGTACAAGAAACGAATTAAATGCACCCTAACATTTTTGTTATCTCTATCTTTAAACACACACGACACCTATTTTGGAGTCTCCTTTTTTTTCTCAGTATGGTGTATTTCAGAAGTAAAATGTTGTTCAGGAATTATGCGGCAGATGTTACTGCCCTATGCAGTGCCCTCCCCTTCTGGATTCCCAAAGATAAGGGCCTTGAGAACCTTCTTCCAGAATCGGATAAATCGGTCACATTTTCCTGTATACCTGGCCAACACAAACGCATCATACCATGCAGTTTGGGTGAGGCGGACTTAGCGTCTTGTACCATGTTTCGGTCTTACGCATGGCACCGTAGGGCTTAATGACTTGATGGGATAAGTCCACCCCACCCATGAAGCAGTTGTAGTCCACTATGCAGCCAGGCTTGGTGATTGGGGCGATGGATCCAAAAACACAGCGATGACATCAGTGTCAGCGTAAATCTATCATAGTGGAAGGATTTGCACGTCTTCCTTGTTTTGGATCCACTCCTGAAGTTTGGCTTGCAAACACTGAAGTATAATACTGACCAAAACACAACTGAGTGAATGAGGTTTTACTCGACTTTTTTCATTTAGAAGAGGGTAAAAAAAGAGCACAAGCAGGCAAGCCTCATAAATTGAAGAGATGTTGTCAAGGTGGGATTTGAACTTTAAACCCCAGCACTGAAAGGCGATGCTCTAATCACTAAGCTATAGTTTCAGCCAATCACGCAGCTGGCTTTTTGATATATTTTTATCAGCAGGTGGCAAAAGAAGCAGCGCAACTGTATTTCACTTACATTCTATTCAATGCTCCATTTTACTTCTGGCTTTCTGTAGGACAACTCTTTTCAGCAGGGGTGCTTGCATTTCTATACTATACAAACAAGCAATCTACCCTTATGCTGTATACACAAATATTGCTGCCATATACTGCACACACAATTCATATCCCTATACATTGTTCCTGTTTCCGTTGTGCTAGGTGCTGCCAAGCCTACCATATGATGGAATGATGATCCGTTCTCCTCTCCCCTGCAAAAGCACGCGATTGATGATCTGTAAGAGTGTATGAAATGGGAGTGCTGCTACTGGCTTGAAAAAGGATAGAGGCCAGTCAACCTCTAGGACAAAAAGACAAAACTGAGAAGTGGACACTGCCACATTTGTAATGGCAATGTACAATGCCCATGAACAATCTCCCTTCCCACATCCACTAGTACCACATCCCACATCCACATACACCATGAGAAGCTTGTTCTGCCTGCTTGTGCCAGTTACTGCATGTCTCCTAAATATAAACTCATAGGTTGATTGGTGCCTATTGAATTGACTGTAGAGTGCGTGTGATTTTGACATTTTTTTAACGTGTAGTTTGAGCTCATCTCTTATTTTTTTGCAGGAATTAATACAATATAGGTATGAAAAATTACATTTTTATGTTTTTTTTCACAAATGAGTTTTGTATAGGACAAACGTTTCATCTACAGTACAAGAAACGAAGTAAATGCACCCTGACATTTTTGTTATCTCTATCTTTAAACACACACGACACCTATTTTGGGGTCTCCTTTTTTTCTCAGTATGGGGTATTTCAGAGGGAAAATGTTGTTCAGGAATTATGCGGCAGATGTTACTGCCCTATGCAGTGCCCTCCCCTTCTGGATTCCCAAAGATAAGGGCCTTGAGAACCTTCTTCCAGAATCGGATAAATCGGTCACATTTTCCTGTATACCTGGCCAACACAAACGCATCATACCATGCAGTTTGGGTGAGGCGGACTTAGCGTCTTGTACCATGTTTCGTCTTACGCATGGCACCGTAGGGCTTAATGACTTGATGGGATAAGTCCACCCCACCCATGAAGCAGTTGTAGTCCACTATGCAGCCAGGCTTGGTGATTGGGGCGATGGATCCAAAAACACAGCGATGACATCAGTGTCAGGGTAAATCTATCATAGTGGAAGGATTTGCATGTCTTCCTTGTTTTGGATCCACTCCTGAAGTTTGGCTTGCAAACACTGAAGTATTATACTGACCAAAACACAACTGACTGAATGAGGCTTTACTTGATTTTTTTCATTTAGTTGAGGGTAAAAAAAGAGCAAAAGCAGGCAAGCTTCATAAATTGAAGAGATGTTGTCAATGTGGGATTTGAACTTTAAACCCCAGCACTGAAAGGTGATGCTCTAACCACTAAGCTATAGTTTCAGCCAATCACGCAGCTGGAATTTTGATATATTTTAATCAGCAGGTGGCAAAAGAAGCAGCGCAACTGTATTTCACGTCCATTCTATTCAATGCTCCATTTTACTTCTGGCTTTCTGTAGGACAACTCTTTTCAGCAGGGCTGCTTGCATTTCTATACTATACAAACAAACAATCTACCCTTATGCTGTATACACAAATCTTGCTGCCCTATACTGCACACACAATTCATATCCCTATACATTGTTCCTGTTTCCGTTGTGCTAGGTGCTGCCAAGCCTACCATATGATGAAATGAGGATCCGTTCTCCTCTCCCCTGCAAAAGCACACTTTGATTGATGATGTGTATGAAATGGGAGTGCTGCTACTGGCTTGAAAAAGGATATTGGCCAGTCAACCTGTAGGACAAAAAGACAAAACCGAGAAGTGGAAACTGCCATGTTTGTGGTAGCTATGCACAATGTACAATGCCCATGAGCAATCTCCCTTCCCACATTCACTAGTAAACCTCAGCTGTATTTATATGTCCGTAGTAAGAGAAACTTTGACCTTAGGGAGAGTGGGAGGCCTATGGAAAGGGACCTGGCTACTAAATGACCCACCCTCGCTGAAAACCCTACCCCTATAGAAACTCCAAACTAGAATAGAATATTTAGGAGTATTTTATTGGAAAGAAGTTGCTTGTGCCCCTTTTGACAGACACCAGCTCATTAGCATATATCGATGAGCAAGGCCTCTGATTGGTTGGTGTGGTTGTTTACTTGTTAGAGAATCACCTTGAAGTGCTGTGGGTTGAAATCCTGCTTTGTCAACATCTGCACCATGAGAAGCTTGTTCTGCTTGCTTGTGCCAGTTACTGCATGTCTCCTAAATATAAACTCATAGGTTGATTGGTGCCTATTGAATTGACTGTAGAGTGCGTGTGATTTTGACATTTTTTTAACGTGTAGTTTGAGCTCATCTCTTATTTTTTTGCAGGAATTAATACAATGTAGGTATGAAAAATTTAATTTTTATGGTTTTTTTCACAAATGAGTTTTGTATAGGACAAACGTTTCATCTACAGTACAAGAAACGAATTAAATGCACCCTAACATTTTTGTTATCTCTATCTTTAAACACACACGACACCTATTTTGGAGTCTCCTTTTTTTTCTCAGTATGGTGTATTTCAGAAGTAAAATGTTGTTCAGGAATTATGCGGCAGATGTTACTGCCCTATGCAGTGCCCTCCCCTTCTGGATTCCCAAAGATAAGGGCCTTGAGAACCTTCTTCCAGAATCGGATAAATCGGTCACATTTTCCTGTATACCTGGCCAACACAAACGCATCATACCATGCAGTTTGGGTGAGGCGGACTTAGCGTCTTGTACCATGTTTCGGTCTTACGCATGGCACCGTAGGGCTTAATGACTTGATGGGATAAGTCCACCCCACCCATGAAGCAGTTGTAGTCCACTATGCAGCCAGGCTTGGTGATTGGGGCGATGGATCCAAAAACACAGCGATGACATCAGTGTCAGCGTAAATCTATCATAGTGGAAGGATTTGCACGTCTTCCTTGTTTTGGATCCACTCCTGAAGTTTGGCTTGCAAACACTGAAGTATAATACTGACCAAAACACAACTGAGTGAATGAGGTTTTACTCGACTTTTTTCATTTAGAAGAGGGTAAAAAAAGAGCACAAGCAGGCAAGCCTCATAAATTGAAGAGATGTTGTCAAGGTGGGATTTGAACTTTAAACCCCAGCACTGAAAGGCGATGCTCTAATCACTAAGCTATAGTTTCAGCCAATCACGCAGCTGGCTTTTTGATATATTTTTATCAGCAGGTGGCAAAAGAAGCAGCGCAACTGTATTTCACTTACATTCTATTCAATGCTCCATTTTACTTCTGGCTTTCTGTAGGACAACTCTTTTCAGCAGGGGTGCTTGCATTTCTATACTATACAAACAAGCAATCTACCCTTATGCTGTATACACAAATATTGCTGCCATATACTGCACACACAATTCATATCCCTATACATTGTTCCTGTTTCCGTTGTGCTAGGTGCTGCCAAGCCTACCATATGATGGAATGATGATCCGTTCTCCTCTCCCCTGCAAAAGCACGCGATTGATGATCTGTAAGAGTGTATGAAATGGGAGTGCTGCTACTGGCTTGAAAAAGGATAGAGGCCAGTCAACCTCTAGGACAAAAAGACAAAACTGAGAAGTGGACACTGCCACATTTGTAATGGCAATGTACAATGCCCATGAACAATCTCCCTTCCCACATCCACTAGTACCACATCCCACATCCACATACACCATGAGAAGCTTGTTCTGCCTGCTTGTGCCAGTTACTGCATGTCTCCTAAATATAAACTCATAGGTTGATTGGTGCCTATTGAATTGACTGTAGAGTGCGTGTGATTTTGACATTTTTTTAACGTGTAGTTTGAGCTCATCTCTTATTTTTTTGCAGGAATTAATACAATATAGGTATGAAAAATTACATTTTTATGTTTTTTTTCACAAATGAGTTTTGTATAGGACAAACGTTTCATCTACAGTACAAGAAACGAAGTAAATGCACCCTGACATTTTTGTTATCTCTATCTTTAAACACACACGACACCTATTTTGGGGTCTCCTTTTTTTCTCAGTATGGGGTATTTCAGAGGGAAAATGTTGTTCAGGAATTATGCGGCAGATGTTACTGCCCTATGCAGTGCCCTCCCCTTCTGGATTCCCAAAGATAAGGGCCTTGAGAACCTTCTTCCAGAATCGGATAAATCGGTCACATTTTCCTGTATACCTGGCCAACACAAACGCATCATACCATGCAGTTTGGGTGAGGCGGACTTAGCGTCTTGTACCATGTTTCGTCTTACGCATGGCACCGTAGGGCTTAATGACTTGATGGGATAAGTCCACCCCACCCATGAAGCAGTTGTAGTCCACTATGCAGCCAGGCTTGGTGATTGGGGCGATGGATCCAAAAACACAGCGATGACATCAGTGTCAGGGTAAATCTATCATAGTGGAAGGATTTGCATGTCTTCCTTGTTTTGGATCCACTCCTGAAGTTTGGCTTGCAAACACTGAAGTATTATACTGACCAAAACACAACTGACTGAATGAGGCTTTACTTGATTTTTTTCATTTAGTTGAGGGTAAAAAAAGAGCAAAAGCAGGCAAGCTTCATAAATTGAAGAGATGTTGTCAATGTGGGATTTGAACTTTAAACCCCAGCACTGAAAGGTGATGCTCTAACCACTAAGCTATAGTTTCAGCCAATCACGCAGCTGGAATTTTGATATATTTTAATCAGCAGGTGGCAAAAGAAGCAGCGCAACTGTATTTCACGTCCATTCTATTCAATGCTCCATTTTACTTCTGGCTTTCTGTAGGACAACTCTTTTCAGCAGGGCTGCTTGCATTTCTATACTATACAAACAAACAATCTACCCTTATGCTGTATACACAAATCTTGCTGCCCTATACTGCACACACAATTCATATCCCTATACATTGTTCCTGTTTCCGTTGTGCTAGGTGCTGCCAAGCCTACCATATGATGAAATGAGGATCCGTTCTCCTCTCCCCTGCAAAAGCACACTTTGATTGATGATGTGTATGAAATGGGAGTGCTGCTACTGGCTTGAAAAAGGATATTGGCCAGTCAACCTGTAGGACAAAAAGACAAAACCGAGAAGTGGAAACTGCCATGTTTGTGGTAGCTATGCACAATGTACAATGCCCATGAGCAATCTCCCTTCCCACATTCACTAGTAAACCTCAGCTGTATTTATATGTCCGTAGTAAGAGAAACTTTGACCTTAGGGAGAGTGGGAGGCCTATGGAAAGGGACCTGGCTACTAAATGACCCACCCTCGCTGAAAACCCTACCCCTATAGAAACTCCAAACTAGAATAGAATATTTAGGAGTATTTTATTGGAAAGAAGTTGCTTGTGCCCCTTTTGACAGACACCAGCTCATTAGCATATATCGATGAGCAAGGCCTCTGATTGGTTGGTGTGGTTGTTTACTTGTTAGAAAATCACCTTGAAGTGCTGTGGCTTGAAATCCTGCTTTGTCAACATCTGCACCATGAGAAGCTTGTTCTGCTTGCTTGTGCCAGTTACTGCATGTCTCCTAAATATAAACTCATAGGTTGATTGGTGCCTATTGAATTGACTGTAGAGTGCGTGTGATTTTGACATTTTTTTAACGTGTAGTTTGAGCTCATCTCTTATTTTTTTGCAGGAATTAATACAATGTAGGTATGAAAAATTTAATTTTTATGGTTTTTTTCACAAATGAGTTTTTTATAGGACAAACGTTTCATCTACAGTACAAGAAACGAATTAAATGCACCCTAACATTTTTGTTATCTCTATCTTTAAACACACACGACACCTATTTTGGAGTCTCCTTTTTTTTCTCAGTATGGTGTATTTCAGAAGTAAAATGTTGTTCAGGAATTATGCGGCAGATGTTACTGCCCTATGCAGTGCCCTCCCCTTCTGGATTCCCAAAGATAAGGGCCTTGAGAACCTTCTTCCAGAATCGGATAAATCGGTCACATTTTCCTGTATACCTGGCCAACACAAACGCATCATACCATGCAGTTTGGGTGAGGCGGACTTAGCGTCTTGTACCATGGTTCGGTCTTACGCATGGCACCGTAGGGCTTAATGACTTGATGGGATAAGTCCACCCCACCCATGAAGCAGTTGTAGTCCACTATGCAGCCAGGCTTGGTGATTGGGGCGATGGATCCAAAAACACAGCGATGACATCAGTGTCAGCGTAAATCTATCATAGTGGAAGGATTTGCACGTCTTCCTTGTTTTGGATCCACTCCTGAAGTTTGGCTTGCAAACACTGAAGTATAATACTGACCAAAACACAACTGAGTGAATGAGGTTTTACTCGACTTTTTTCATTTAGAAGAGGGTAAAAAAAGAGCACAAGCAGGCAAGCCTCATAAATTGAAGAGATGTTGTCAAGGTGGGATTTGAACTTTAAACCCCAGCACTGAAAGGCGATGCTCTAATCACTAAGCTATAGTTTCAGCCAATCACGCAGCTGGCTTTTTGATATATTTTTATCAGCAGGTGGCAAAAGAAGCAGCGCAACTGTATTTCACTTACATTCTATTCAATGCTCCATTTTACTTCTGGCTTTCTGTAGGACAACTCTTTTCAGCAGGGGTGCTTGCATTTCTATACTATACAAACAAGCAATCTACCCTTATGCTGTATACACAAATATTGCTGCCATATACTGCACACACAATTCATATCCCTATACATTGTTCCTGTTTCCGTTGTGCTAGGTGCTGCCAAGCCTACCATATGATGGAATGATGATCCGTTCTCCTCTCCCCTGCAAAAGCACGCGATTGATGATCTGTAAGAGTGTATGAAATGGGAGTGCTGCTACTGGCTTGAAAAAGGATAGAGGCCAGTCAACCTCTAGGACAAAAAGACAAAACTGAGAAGTGGACACTGCCACATTTGTAATGGCAATGTACAATGCCCATGAACAATCTCCCTTCCCACATCCACTAGTACCACATCCCACATCCACATACACCATGAGAAGCTTGTTCTGCCTGCTTGTGCCAGTTACTGCATGTCTCCTAAATATAAACTCATAGGTTGATTGGTGCCTATTGAATTGACTGTAGAGTGCGTGTGATTTTGACATTTTTTTAACGTGTAGTTTGAGCTCATCTCTTATTTTTTTGCAGGAATTAATACAATATAGGTATGAAAAATTACATTTTTATGTTTTTTTTCACAAATGAGTTTTGTATAGGACAAACGTTTCATCTACAGTACAAGAAACGAAGTAAATGCACCCTGACATTTTTGTTATCTCTATCTTTAAACACACACGACACCTATTTTGGGGTCTCCTTTTTTTCTCAGTATGGGGTATTTCAGAGGGAAAATGTTGTTCAGGAATTATGCGGCAGATGTTACTGCCCTATGCAGTGCCCTCCCCTTCTGGATTCCCAAAGATAAGGGCCTTGAGAACCTTCTTCCAGAATCGGATGAATCGGTCACATTTTCCTGTATACCTGGCCAACACAAACGCATCATACCATGCAGTTTGGGTGAGGCGGACTTAGCGTCTTGTACCATGTTTCGTCTTACGCATGGCACCGTAGGGCTTAATGACTTGATGGGATAAGTCCACCCCACCCATGAAGCAGTTGTAGTCCACTATGCAGCCAGGCTTGGTGATTGGGGCGATCGATCCAAAAACACAGCGATGACATCAGTGTCAGGGTAAATCTATCATAGTGGAAGGATTTGCATGTCTTCCTTGTTTTGGATCCACTCCTGAAGTTTGGCTTGCAAACACTGAAGTATTATACTGACCAAAACACAACTGACTGAATGAGGCTTTACTTGATTTTTTTCATTTAGTTGAGGGTAAAAAAAGAGCAAAAGCAGGCAAGCTTCATAAATTGAAGAGATGTTGTCAATGTGGGATTTGAACTTTAAACCCCAGCACTGAAAGGTGATGCTCTAACCACTAAGCTATAGTTTCAGCCAATCACGCAGCTGGAATTTTGATATATTTTAATCAGCAGGTGGCAAAAGAAGCAGCGCAACTGTATTTCACTTCCATTCTATTCAATGCTCCATTTTACTTCTGGCTTTCTGTAGGACAACTCTTTTCAGCAGGGGTGCTTGCATTTCTATACTATACAAACAAGCAATCTACCCTTATGCTGTATACACAAATATTGCTGCCATATACTGCACACACAATTCATATCCCTATACATTGTTCCTGTTTCCGTTGTGCTAGGTGCTGCCAAGCCTACCATATGATGGAATGATGATCCGTTCTCCTCTCCCCTGCAAAAGCACGCGATTGATGATCTGTAAGAGTGTATGAAATGGGAGTGCTGCTACTGGCTTGAAAAAGGATAGAGGCCAGTCAACCTCTAGGACAAAAAGACAAAACTGAGAAGTGGACACTGCCACATTTGTAATGGCAATGTACAATGCCCATGAACAATCTCCCTTCCCACATCCACTAGTACCACATCCCACATCCACATACACCATGAGAAGCTTGTTCTGCCTGCTTGTGCCAGTTACTGCATGTTTCCTAAATATAAACTCATAGGTTGATTGGTGCCTATTGAATTGACTGTAGAGTGCGTGTGATTTTGACATTTTTTTAACGTGTAGTTTGAGCTCATCTCTTATTTTTTTGCAGGAATTAATACAATATAGGTATGAAAAATTACATTTTTATGTTTTTTCTCACAAATGAGTTTTGTATAGGACAAACGTTTCATCTACAGTACAAGAAACGAAGTAAATGCACCCTGACATTTTTGTTATCTCTATCTTTAAACACACACGACACCTATTTTGGGGTCTCCTTTTTTTCTCAGTATGGGGTATTTCAGAGGGAAAATGTTGTTCAGGAATTATGCGGCAGATGTTACTGCCCTATGCAGTGCCCTCCCCTTCTGGATTCCCAAAGATAAGGGCCTTGAGAACCTTCTTCCAGAATCGGATGAATCGGTCACATTTTCCTGTATACCTGGCCAACACAAACGCATCATACCATGCAGTTTGGGTGAGGCGGACTTAGCGTCTTGTACCATGTTTCGGTCTTACGCATGGCACCGTAGGGCTTAATGACTTGATGGGATAAGTCCACCCCACCCATGAAGCAGTTGTAGTCCACTATGCAGCCAGGCTTGGTGATTGGGGCGATCGATCCAAAAACACAGCGATGACATCAGTGTCATGGTAAATCTATCATAGTGGAAGGATTTGCACGTCTTCCTTGTTTTGGATCCACTCCTGAAGTTTGGCTTGCAAACACTGAAGTATTATACTGACCAAAACACAACTGACTGAATGAGGCTTTACTTGATTTTTTTCATTTAGTTGAGGGTAAAAAAAGAGCAAAAGCAGGCAAGCTTCATAAATTGAAGAGATGTTGTCAATGTGGGATTTGAACTTTAAACCCCAGCACTGAAAGGTGATGCTCTAACCACTAAGCTATAGTTTCAGCCAATCACGCAGCTGGAATTTTGATATATTTTAATGAGCAGGTGGCAAAAGAAGCAGCGCAACTGTATTTCACGTCCATTCTATTCAATGCTCCATTTTACTTCTGGCTTTCTGTAGGACAACTCTTTTCAGCAGGGCTGCTTGCATTTCTATACTATACAAACAAACAATCTACCCTTATGCTGTATACACAAATCTTGCTGCCCTATACTGCACACACAATTCATATCCCTATACATTGTTCCTGTTTCCGTTGTGCTAGGTGCTGCCAAGCCTACCATATGATGAAATGAGGATCCGTTCTCCTCTCCCCTGCAAAAGCACACTTTGATTGATGATGTGTATGAAATGGGAGTGCTGCTACTGGCTTGAAAAAGGATATTGGCCAGTCAACCTGTAGGACAAAAAGACAAAACCGAGAAGTGGAAACTGCCATGTTTGTGGTAGCTATGCACAATGTACAATGCCCATGAGCAATCTCCCTTCCCACATTCACTAGTAAACCTCAGCTGTATTTATATGTCCGTAGTAAGAGAAACTTTGACCTTAGGGAGAGTGGGAGGCCTATGGAAAGGGACCTGGCTACTAAATGACCCACCCTCGCTGAAAACCCTACCCCTATAGAAACTCCAAACTAGAATAGAATATTTAGGAGTATTTTATTGGAAAGAAGTTGCTTGTGCCCCTTTTGACAGACACCAGCTCATTAGCATATATCGATGAGCAAGGCCTCTGATTGGTTGGTGTGGTTGTTTACTTGTTAGAGAATCACCTTGAAGTGCTGTGGCTTGAAATCCTGCTTTGTCAACATCTGCACCATGAGAAGCTTGTTCTGCTTGCTTGTGCCAGTTACTGCATGTCTCCTAAATATAAACTCATAGGTTGATTGGTGCCTATTGAATTGACTGTAGAGTGCGTGTGATTTTGACATTTTTTTAACGTGTAGTTTGAGCTCATCTCTTATTTTTTTGCAGGAATTAATACAATGTAGGTATGAAAAATTTAATTTTTATGGTTTTTTTCACAAATGAGTTTTTTATAGGACAAACGTTTCATCTACAGTACAAGAAACGAATTAAATGCACCCTAACATTTTTGTTATCTCTATCTTTAAACACACACGACACCTATTTTGGAGTCTCCTTTTTTTCTCAGTATGGTGTATTTCAGAAGTAAAATGTTGTTCAGGAATTATGCGGCAGATGTTACTGCCCTATGCAGTGCCCTCCCCTTCTGGATTCCCAAAGATAAGGGCCTTGAGAACCTTCTTCCAGAATCGGATAAATCGGTCACATTTTCCTGTATACCTGGCCAACACAAACGCATCATACCATGCAGTTTGGGTGAGGCGGACTTAGCGTCTTGTACCATGGTTCGGTCTTACGCATGGCACCGTAGGGCTTAATGACTTGATGGGATAAGTCCACCCCACCCATGAAGCAGTTGTAGTCCACTATGCAGCCAGGCTTGGTGATTGGGGCGATGGATCCAAAAACACAGCGATGACATCAGTGTCAGCGTAAATCTATCATAGTGGAAGGATTTGCACGTCTTCCTTGTTTTGGATCCACTCCTGAAGTTTGGCTTGCAAACACTGAAGTATAATACTGACCAAAACACAACTGAGTGAATGAGGTTTTACTCGACTTTTTTCATTTAGAAGAGGGTAAAAAAAGAGCACAAGCAGGCAAGCCTCATAAATTGAAGAGATGTTGTCAAGGTGGGATTTGAACTTTAAACCCCAGCACTGAAAGGCGATGCTCTAATCACTAAGCTATAGTTTCAGCCAATCACGCAGCTGGCTTTTTGATATATTTTTATCAGCAGGTGGCAAAAGAAGCAGCGCAACTGTATTTCACTTACATTCTATTCAATGCTCCATTTTACTTCTGGCTTTCTGTAGGACAACTCTTTTCAGCAGGGGTGCTTGCATTTCTATACTATACAAACAAGCAATCTACCCTTATGCTGTATACACAAATATTGCTGCCATATACTGCACACACAATTCATATCCCTATACATTGTTCCTGTTTCCGTTGTGCTAGGTGCTGCCAAGCCTACCATATGATGGAATGATGATCCGTTCTCCTCTCCCCTGCAAAAGCACGCGATTGATGATCTGTAAGAGTGTATGAAATGGGAGTGCTGCTACTGGCTTGAAAAAGGATAGAGGCCAGTCAACCTCTAGGACAAAAAGACAAAACTGAGAAGTGGACACTGCCACATTTGTAATGGCAATGTACAATGCCCATGAACAATCTCCCTTCCCACATCCACTAGTACCACATCCCACATCCACATACACCATGAGAAGCTTGTTCTGCCTGCTTGTGCCAGTTACTGCATGTCTCCTAAATATAAACTCATAGGTTGATTGGTGCCTATTGAATTGACTGTAGAGTGCGTGTGATTTTGACATTTTTTTAACGTGTAGTTTGAGCTCATCTCTTATTTTTTTGCAGGAATTAATACAATATAGGTATGAAAAATTACATTTTTATGTTTTTTTTCACAAATGAGTTTTGTATAGGACAAACGTTTCATCTACAGTACAAGAAACGAAGTAAATGCACCCTGACATTTTTGTTATCTCTATCTTTAAACACACACGACACCTATTTTGGGGTCTCCTTTTTTTCTCAGTATGGGGTATTTCAGAGGGAAAATGTTGTTCAGGAATTATGCGGCAGATGTTACTGCCCTATGCAGTGCCCTCCCCTTCTGGATTCCCAAAGATAAGGGCCTTGAGAACCTTCTTCCAGAATCGGATGAATCGGTCACATTTTCCTGTATACCTGGCCAACACAAACGCATCATACCATGCAGTTTGGGTGAGGCGGACTTAGCGTCTTGTACCATGTTTCGTCTTACGCATGGCACCGTAGGGCTTAATGACTTGATGGGATAAGTCCACCCCACCCATGAAGCAGTTGTAGTCCACTATGCAGCCAGGCTTGGTGATTGGGGCGATCGATCCAAAAACACAGCGATGACATCAGTGTCAGGGTAAATCTATCATAGTGGAAGGATTTGCATGTCTTCCTTGTTTTGGATCCACTCCTGAAGTTTGGCTTGCAAACACTGAAGTATTATACTGACCAAAACACAACTGACTGAATGAGGCTTTACTTGATTTTTTTCATTTAGTTGAGGGTAAAAAAAGAGCAAAAGCAGGCAAGCTTCATAAATTGAAGAGATGTTGTCAATGTGGGATTTGAACTTTAAACCCCAGCACTGAAAGGTGATGCTCTAACCACTAAGCTATAGTTTCAGCCAATCACACAGCTGGAATTTTGATATATTTTAATCAGCAGGTGGCAAAAGAAGCAGCGCAACTGTATTTCACTTACATTCTATTCAATGCTCCATTTTACTTCTGGCTTTCTGTAGGACAACTCTTTTCAGCAGGGGTGCTTGCATTTCTATACTATACAAACAAGCAATCTACCCTTATGCTGTATACACAAATATTGCTGCCATATACTGCACACACAATTCATATCCCTATACATTGTTCCTGTTTCCGTTGTGCTAGGTGCTGCCAAGCCTACCATATGATGGAATGATGATCCGTTCTCCTCTCCCCTGCAAAAGCACGCGATTGATGATCTGTAAGAGTGTATGAAATGGGAGTGCTGCTACTGGCTTGAAAAAGGATAGAGGCCAGTCAACCTCTAGGACAAAAAGACAAAACTGAGAAGTGGACACTGCCACATTTGTAATGGCAATGTACAATGCCCATGAACAATCTCCCTTCCCACATCCACTAGTACCACATCCCACATCCACATACACCATGAGAAGCTTGTTCTGCCTGCTTGTGCCAGTTACTGCATGTTTCCTAAATATAAACTCATAGGTTGATTGGTGCCTATTGAATTGACTGTAGAGTGCGTGTGATTTTGACATTTTTTTAACGTGTAGTTTGAGCTCATCTCTTATTTTTTTGCAGGAATTAATACAATATAGGTATGAAAAATTACATTTTTATGTTTTTTCTCACAAATGAGTTTTGTATAGGACAAACGTTTCATCTACAGTACAAGAAACGAAGTAAATGCACCCTGACATTTTTGTTATCTCTATCTTTAAACACACACGACACCTATTTTGGGGTCTCCTTTTTTTCTCAGTATGGGGTATTTCAGAGGGAAAATGTTGTTCAGGAATTATGCGGCAGATGTTACTGCCCTATGCAGTGCCCTCCCCTTCTGGATTCCCAAAGATAAGGGCCTTGAGAACCTTCTTCCAGAATCGGATGAATCGGTCACATTTTCCTGTATACCTGGCCAACACAAACGCATCATACCATGCAGTTTGGGTGAGGCGGACTTAGCGTCTTGTACCATGTTTCGGTCTTACGCATGGCACCGTAGGGCTTAATGACTTGATGGGATAAGTCCACCCCACCCATGAAGCAGTTGTAGTCCACTATGCAGCCAGGCTTGGTGATTGGGGCGATCGATCCAAAAACACAGCGATGACATCAGTGTCATGGTAAATCTATCATAGTGGAAGGATTTGCACGTCTTCCTTGTTTTGGATCCACTCCTGAAGTTTGGCTTGCAAACACTGAAGTATTATACTGACCAAAACACAACTGACTGAATGAGGCTTTACTTGATTTTTTTCATTTAGTTGAGGGTAAAAAAAGAGCAAAAGCAGGCAAGCTTCATAAATTGAAGAGATGTTGTCAATGTGGGATTTGAACTTTAACCCCAGCACTGAAAGGTGATGCTCTAACCACTAAGCTATAGTTTCAGCCAATCACGCAGCTGGAATTTTGATATATTTTAATGAGCAGGTGGCAAAAGAAGCAGCGCAACTGTATTTCACTTCCATTCTATTCAATGCTCCATTTTACTTCTGGCTTTCTGTTGGACAACTCTTTTCAGCAGGGGTGCTTGCATTTCTATACTATACAAACAAACAATCTACATACCATTATGCTGCATACACAAATCTTGCTGCCATATACTGCACACACAATTCATATCCCTATACATTGTTCCTGTTTCCGTTGTGCTAGGTGCTGCCAAGCCTACCATATGATGAAATGAGGATCCGTTCTCCTCTCCCCTGCAAAAGCACACTTTGATTGATGATGTGTATGAAATGGGAGTGCTGCTACTGGCTTGAAAAAGGATATTGGCCAGTCAACCTGTAGGACAAAAAGACAAAACCGAGAAGTGGAAACTGCCATGTTTGCGGTAGCTATGCACAATGTACAATGCCCATGAGCAATCTCCCTTCCCACATTCACTAGTAAACCTCAGCTGTATTTATATGTCCGTAGTAAGAGAAACTTTGACCTTAGGGAGAGTGGGAGGCCTATGGAAAGGGACCTGGCTACTAAATGACCCACCCTCGCTGAAAACCCTACCCCTATAGAAACTCCAAACTAGAATAGAATATTTAGGAGTATTTTATTGGAAAGAAGTTGCTTGTGCCCCTTTTGACAGACACCAGCTCATTAGCATATATCGATGAGCAAGGCCTCTGATTGGTTGGTGTGGTTGTTTACTTGTTAGAGAATCACCTTGAAGTGCTGTGGGTTGAAATCCTGCTTTGTCAACATCTGCACCATGAGAAGCTTGTTCTGCTTGCTTGTGCCAGTTACTGCATGTCTCCTAAATATAAACTCATAGGTTGATTGGTGCCTATTGAATTGACTGTAGAGTGCGTGTGATTTTGACATTTTTTTAACGTGTAGTTTGAGCTCATCTCTTATTTTTTTGCAGGAATTAATACAATGTAGGTATGAAAAATTAAATTTTTATGGTTTTTTTCACAAATGAGTTTTGTATAGGACAAACGTTTCATCTACAGTACAAGAAACGAATTAAATGCACCCTAACATTTTTGTTATCTCTATCTTTAAACACACACGACACCTATTTTGGAGTCTCCTTTTTTTTCTCAGTATGGTGTATTTCAGAAGTAAAATGTTGTTCAGGAATTATGCGGCAGATGTTACTGCCCTATGCAGTGCCCTCCCCTTCTGGATTCCCAAAGATAAGGGCCTTGAGAACCTTCTTCCAGAATCTGATAAATCGGTCACATTTTCCTGTATACCTGGCCAACACAAACGCATCATACCATGCAGTTTGGGTGAGGTGGACTTAGCGTCTTGTACCATGTTTCGGTCTTACGCATGGCACCGTAGGGCTTAATGACTTGATGGGATAAGTCCACCCCACCCATGAAGCAGTTGTAGTCCACTATGCAGCCAGGCTTGGTGATTGGGGCGATCGATCCAAAAACACAGCGATGACATCAGTGTCAGCGTAAATCTATCATAGTGGAAGGATTTGCACGTCTTCCTTGTTTTGGATCCACTCCTGAAGTTTGGCTTGCAAACACTGAAGTATAATACTGACCAAAACACAACTGAGTGAATGAGGCTTTACTTGACTTTTTTCATTTAGAAGAGGGTAAAAAAAGAGCACAAGCAGGCAAGCCTCATAAATTGAAGAGATGTTGTCAAGGTGGGATTTGAACTTTAAACCCCAGCACTGAAAGGCGATGCTCTAATCACTAAGCTATAGTTTCAGCCAATCACGCAGCTGGCTTTTTGATATATTTTAATCAGCAGGTGGCAAAAGAAGCAGCGCAACTGTATTTCACTTACATTCTATTCAATGCTCCATTTTACTTCTGGCTTTCTGTAGGACAACTCTTTTCAGCAGGGGTGCTTGCATTTCTATACTATACAAACAAGCAATCTACCCTTATGCTGTATACACAAATCTTGCTGCCATATACTGCACACACAATGCATTGTTCCTGTTTCCGTTGTGCTAGGTGCTGCCAAGCCTACCATATGATGGAATGATGATCCGTTCTCCTCTCCCCTGCAAAAGCACGCGATTGATGATCTGTAAGAGTGTATGAAATGGGAGTGCTGCTACTGGCTTGAAAAAGGATAGAGGCCAGTCAACCTCTAGGACAAAAAGACAAAACTGAGAAGTGGACACTGCCACATTTGTAATGGCAATGTACAATGCCCATGAACAATCTCCCTTCCCACATCCACTAGTACCACATCCCACATCCACATACACCATGAGAAGCTTGTTCTGCCTGCTTGTGCCAGTTACTGCATGTCTCCTAAATATAAACTCATAGGTTGATTGGTGCCTATTGAATTGACTGTAGAGTGCGTGTGATTTTGACATTTTTTTAACGTGTAGTTTGAGCTCATCTCTTATTTTTTTGCAGGAATTAATACAATATAGGTATGAAAAATTACATTTTTATGTTTTTTTTCACAAATGAGTTTTGTATAGGACAAACATTTCATCTACAGTACAAGAAACGAAGTAAATGCACCCTGACATTTTTGTTATCTCTATCTTTAAACACACACGACACCTATTTTGCGGTCTCCTTTTTTTCTCAGTATGGGGTATTTCAGAGGGAAAATGTTGTTCAGGAATTATGCGGCAGATGTTACTGCCCTATGCAGTGCCCTTCCCTTCTGGATTCCCAAAGATAAGGGCCTTGAGAACCTTCTTCCAGAATCGGATGAATCGGTCACATTTTCCTGTATACCTGGCCAACACAAACGCATCATACCATGCAGTTTGGGTGAGGCGGACTTAGCGTCTTGTACCATGTTTCGTCTTACGCATGGCACCGTAGGGCTTAATGACTTGATGGGATAAGTCCACCCCACCCATGAAGCAGTTGTAGTCCACTATGCAGCCAGGCTTGGTGATTGGGGCGATGGATCCAAAAACACAGCGATGACATCAGTGTCAGGGTAAATCTATCATAGTGGAAGGATTTGCATGTCTTCCTTGTTTTGGATCCACTCCTGAAGTTTGGCTTGCAAACACTGAAGTATTATACTGACCAAAACACAACTGACTGAATGAGGCTTTACTTGATTTTTTTCATTTAGTTGAGGGTAAAAAAAGAGCAAAAGCAGGCAAGCTTCATAAATTGAAGAGATGTTGTCAATGTGGGATTTGAACTTTAAACCCCAGCACTGAAAGGTGATGCTCTAACCACTAAGCTATAGTTTCAGCCAATCACGCAGCTGGAATTTTGATATATTTTAATCAGCAGGTGGCAAAAGAAGCAGCGCAACTGTATTTCACTTCCATTCTATTCAATGCTCCATTTTACTTCTGGCTTTCTGTTGGACAACTCTTTTCAGCAGGGCTGCTTGCATTTCTATACTATACAAACAAACAATCTACATACCATTATGCTGCATACACAAATCTTGCTGCCATATACTGCACACACAATTCATATCCCTATACATTGTTCCTGTTTCCGTTGTGCTAGGTGCTGCCAAGCCTACCATATGATGAAATGAGGATCCGTTCTCCTCTCCCCTGCAAAAGCACACTTTGATTGATGATGTGTATGAAATGGGAGTGCTGCTACTGGCTTGAAAAAGGATATTGGCCAGTCAACCTGTAGGACAAAAAGACAAAACCGAGAAGTGGAAACTGCCATGTTTGTGGTAGCTATGCACAATGTACAATGCCCATGAGCAATCTCCCTTCCCACATTCACTAGTAAACCTCAGCTGTATTTATATGTCCGTAGTAAGAGAAACTTTGACCTTAGGGAGAGTGGGAGGCCTATGGAAAGGGACCTGGCTACTAAATGACCCACCCTCGCTGAAAACCCTACCCCTATAGAAACTCCAAACTAGAATAGAATATTTAGGAGTATTTTATTGGAAAGAAGTTGCTTGTGCCCCTTTTGACAGACACCAGCTCATTAGCATATATCGATGAGCAAGGCCTCTGATTGGTTGGTGTGGTTGTTTACTTGTTAGAGAATCACCTTGAAGTGCTGTGGCTTGAAATCCTGCTTTGTCAACATCTGCACCATGAGAAGCTTGTTCTGCTTGCTTGTGCCAGTTACTGCATGTCTCCTAAATATAAACTCATAGGTTGATTGGTGCCTATTGAATTGACTGTAGAGTGCGTGTGATTTTGACATTTTTTTAACGTGTAGTTTGAGCTCATCTCTTATTTTTTTGCAGGAATTAATACAATGTAGGTATGAAAAATTAAATTTTTATGGTTTTTTTTTACAAATGAGTTTTGTATAGGACAAACGTTTCATCTACAGTACAAGAAACAAATTAAATGCACCCTAACATTTTTGTTATCTCTATCTTTAAACACACACGACACCTATTTTGGAGTCTCCTTTTTTTTCTCAGTATGGTGTATTTCAGAAGGAAAATGTTGTTCAGGAATTATGCGGCAGATGTTACTGCCCTATGCAGTGCCCTCCCCTTCTGGATTCCCAAAGATAAGGGCCTTGAGAACCTTCTTCCAGAATCGGATAAATCGGTCACATTTTCCTGTATACCTGGCCAACACAAACGCATCATACCATGCAGTTTGGGTGAGGCGGACTTAGCGTCTTGTACCATGTTTCGGTCTTACGCATGGCACCGTAGGGCTTAATGACTTGATGGGATAAGTCCACCCCACCCATGAAGCAGTTGTAGTCCACTATGCAGCCAGGCTTGGTGATTGGGGCGATCGATCCAAAAACACAGCGATGACATCAGAGTGAGCGTAAATCTATCATAGTGGAAGGATTTGCACGTCTTCCTTGTTTTGGATCCACTCCTGAAGTTTGGCTTGCAAACACTGAAGTATAATACTGACCAAAACACAACTGAGTGAATGAGGCTTTACTTGACTTTTTTCATTTAGAAGAGGGTAAAAAAAGAGCACAAGCAGGCAAGCCTCATAAATTGAAGAGATGTTGTCAAGGTGGGATTTGAACTTTAAACCCCAGCACTGAAAGGCGATGCTCTAATCACTAAGCTATAGTTTCAACCAATCACGCAGCTGGCTTTTTGATATATTTTTATCAGCAGGTGGCAAAAGAAGCAGCGCAACTGTATTTCACTTACATTATATTCAATGCTCCATTTTACTTCTGGCTTTCTGTAGGACAACTCTTTTCAGCAGGGGTGCTTGCATTTCTATACTATACAAACAAGCAATCTACCCTTATGTTGTATACACAAATATTGCTGCCATATACTGCACACACAATTCATATCCCTATACATTGTTCCTGTTTCCGTTGTGCTAGGTGCTGCCAAGCCTACCATATGATGGAATGATGATCCGTTCTCCTCTCCCCTGCAAAAGCACGCGATTGATGATCTGTAAGAGTGTATGAAATGGGAGTGCTGCTACTGGCTTGAAAAAGGATAGAGGCCAGTCAACCTCTAGGACAAAAAGACAAAACTGAGAAGTGGACACTGCCACATTTGTAATGGCAATGTACAATGCCCATGAACAATCTCCCTTCCCACATCCACTAGTACCACATCCCACATCCACATACACCATGAGAAGCTTGTTCTGCCTGCTTGTGCCAGTTACTGCATGTCTCCTAAATATAAACTCATAGGTTGATTGGTGCCTATTGAATTGACTGTAGAGTGCGTGTGATTTTGACATTTTTTTAACGTGTAGTTTGAGCTCATCTCTTATTTTTTTGCAGGAATTAATACAATATAGGTATGAAAAATTACATTTTTATGTTTTTTTTCACAAATGAGTTTTGTATAGGACAAACGTTTCATCTACAGTACAAGAAACGAAGTAAATGCACCCTGACATTTTTGTTATCTCTATCTTTAAACACACACGACACCTATTTTGGGGTCTCCTTTTTTTCTCAGTATGGGGTATTTCAGAGGGAAAATGTTGTTCAGGAATTATGCGGCAGATGTTACTGCCCTATGCAGTGCCCTCCCCTTCTGGATTCCCAAAGATAAGGGCCTTGAGAACCTTCTTCCAGAATCGGATGAATCGGTCACATTTTCCTGTATACCTGGCCAACACAAACGCATCATACCATGCAGTTTGGGTGAGGCGGACTTAGCGTCTTGTACCATGTTTCGGTCTTACGCATGGCACCGTAGGGCTTAATGACTTGATGGGATAAGTCCACCCCACCCATGAAGCAGTTGTAGTCCACTATGCAGCCAGGCTTGGTGATTGGGGCGATGGATCCAAAAACACAGCGATGACATCAGTGTCAGGGTAAATCTATCATAGTGGAAGGATTTGCATGTCTTCCTTGTTTTGGATCCACTCCTGAAGTTTGGCTTGCAAACACTGAAGTATTATACTGACCAAAACACAACTGACTGAATGAGGCTTTACTTGATTTTTTTCATTTAGTTGAGGGTAAAAAAAGAGCAAAAGCAGGCAAGCTTCATAAATTGAAGAGATGTTGTCAATGTGGGATTTGAACTTTAAACCCCAGCACTGAAAGGTGATGCTCTAACCACTAAGCTATAGTTTCAGCCAATCACGCAGCTGGAATTTTGATATATTTTAATCAGCAGGTGGCAAAAGAAGCAGCGCAACTGTATTTCACTTCCATTCTATTCAATGCTCCATTTTACTTCTGGCTTTCTGTTGGACAACTCTTTTCAGCAGGGGTGCTTGCATTTCTATACTATACAAACAAACAATCTACATACCATTATGCTGCATACACAAATCTTGCTGCCATATACTGCACACACAATTCATATCCCTATACATTGTTCCTGTTTCCGTTGTGCTAGGTGCTGCCAAGCCTACCATATGATGAAATGAAGATCCGTTCTCCTCTCCCCTGCAAAAGCACACTTTGATTGATGATGTGTATGAAATGGGAGTGCTGCTACTGGCTTGAAAAAGGATATTGGCCAGTCAACCTGTAGGACAAAAAGACAAAACCGAGAAGTGGAAACTGCCATGTTTGTGGTAGCTATGCACTATGTACAATGCCCATGAGCAATCTCCCTTCCCACATTCACTAGTAAACCTCAGCTGTATTTATATGTCCGTAGTAAGAGAAACTTTGACCTTAGGGAGAGTGGGAGGCCTATGGAAAGGGACCTGGCTACTAAATGACCCACCCTCGCTGAAAACCCTACCCCTATAGAAACTCCAAACTAGAATAGAATATTTAGGAGTATTTTATTGGAAAGAAGTTGCTTGTGCCCCTTTTGACAGACACCAGCTCATTAGCATATATCGATGAGCAAGGCCTCTGATTGGTTGGTGTGGTTGTTTACTTGTTAGAGAATCACCTTGAAGTGCTGTGGCTTGAAATCCTGCTTTGTCAACATCTGCACCATGAGAAGCTTGTTCTGCTTGCTTGTGCCAGTTACTGCATGTCTCCTAAATATAAACTCATAGGTTGATTGGTGCCTATTGAATTGACTGTAGAGTGCGTGTGATTTTGACATTTTTTTAACGTGTAGTTTGAGCTCATCTCTTATTTTTTTGCAGGAATTAATACAATGTAGGTATGAAAAATTAAATTTTTATGGTTTTTTTCACAAATGAGTTTTGTATAGGACAAACGTTTCATCTACAGTACAAGAAACGAATTAAATGCACCCTAACATTTTTGTTATCTCTATCTTTAAACACACACGACACCTATTTTGGAGTCTCCTTTTTTTTCTCAGTATGGTGTATTTCAGAAGGAAAATGTTGTTCAGGAATTATGCGGCAGATGTTACTGCCCTATGCAGTGCCCTCCCCTTCTGGATTCCCAAAGATAAGGGCCTTGAGAACCTTCTTCCAGAATCGGATAAATCGGTCACATTTTCCTGTATACCTGGCCAACACAAACGCATCATACCATGCAGTTTGGGTGAGGCGGACTTAGCGTCTTGTACCATGTTTCGGTCTTACGCATGGCACCGTAGGGCTTAATGACTTGATGGGATAAGTCCACCCCACCCATGAAGCAGTTGTAGTCCACTATGCAGCCAGGCTTGGTGATTGGGGCGATGGATCCAAAAACACAGCGATGACATCAGTGTCAGCGTAAATCTATCATAGTGGAAGGATTTGCACGTCTTCCTTGTTTTGGATCCACTCCTGAAGTTTGGCTTGCAAACACTGAAGTATAATACTGACCAAAACACAACTGAGTGAATGAGGCTTTACTTGACTTTTTTCATTTAGAAGAGGGTAAAAAAAGAGCACAAGCAGGCAAGCCTCATAAATTGAAGAGATGTTGTCAAGGTGGGATTTGAACTTTAAACCCCAGCACTGAAAGGCGATGCTCTAATCACTAAGCTATAGTTTCAGCCAATCACGCAGCTGGCTTTTTGATATATTTTAATCAGCAGGTGGCAAAAGAAGCAGCGCAACTGTATTTCACTTACATTCTATTCAATGCTCCATTTTACTTCTGGCTTTCTGTAGGACAACTCTTTTCAGCAGGGGTGCTTGCATTTCTATACTATACAAACAAGCAATCTACCCTTATGCTGTATACACAAATATTGCTGCCATATACTGCACACACAATTCATATCCCTATACATTGTTCCTGTTTCCGTTGTGCTAGGTGCTGCCAAGCCTACCATATGATGGAATGATGATCCGTTCTCCTCTCCCCTGCAAAAGCACGCGATTGATGATCTGTAAGAGTGTATGAAATGGGAGTGCTGCTACTGGCTTGAAAAAGGATAGAGGCCAGTCAACCTCTAGGACAAAAAGACAAAACTGAGAAGTGGACACTGCCACATTTGTAATGGCAATGTACAATGCCCATGAACAATCTCCCTTCCCACATCCACTAGTACCACATCCCACATCCACATACACCATGAGAAGCTTGTTCTGCCTGCTTGTGCCAGTTACTGCATGTCTCCTAAATATAAACTCATAGGTTGATTGGTGCCTATTGAATTGACTGTAGAGTGCGTGTGATTTTGACATTTTTTTAACGTGTAGTTTGAGCTCATCTCTTATTTTTTTGCAGGAATTAATACAATATAGGTATGAAAAATTACATTTTTATGTTTTTTTTCACAAATGAGTTTTGTATAGGACAAACGTTTCATCTACAGTACAAGAAACGAAGTAAATGCACCCTGACATTTTTGTTATCTCTATCTTTAAACACACACGACACCTATTTTGGGGTCTCCTTTTTTTCTCAGTATGGGGTATTTCAGAGGGAAAATGTTGTTCAGGAATTATGCGGCAGATGTTACTGCCCTATGCAGTGCCCTCCCCTTCTGGATTCCCAAAGATAAGGGCCTTGAGAACCTTCTTCCAGAATCGGATGAATCGGTCACATTTTCCTGTATACCTGGCCAACACAAACGCATCATACCATGCAGTTTGGGTGAGGCGGACTTAGCGTCTTGTACCATGTTTCGGTCTTACGCATGGCACCGTAGGGCTTAATGACTTGATGGGATAAGTCCACCCCACCCATGAAGCAGTTGTAGTCCACTATGCAGCCAGGCTTGGTGATTGGGGCGATGGATCCAAAAACACAGCGATGACATCAGTGTCAGGGTAAATCTATCATAGTGGAAGGATTTGCATGTCTTCCTTGTTTTGGATCCACTCCTGAAGTTTGGCTTGCAAACACTGAAGTATTATACTGACCAAAACACAACTGACTGAATGAGGCTTTACTTGATTTTTTTCATTTAGTTGAGGGTAAAAAAAGAGCAAAAGCAGGCAAGCTTCATAAATTGAAGAGATGTTGTCAATGTGGGATTTGAACTTTAAACCCCAGCACTGAAAGGTGATGCTCTAACCACTAAGCTATAGTTTCAGCCAATCACGCAGCTGGAATTTTGATATATTTTAATCTGCAGGTGGCAAAAGAAGCAGCGCAACTGTATTTCACTTCCATTCTATTCAATGCTCCATTTTACTTCTGGCTTTCTGTTGGACAACTCTTTTCAGCAGGGGTGCTTGCATTTCTATACTATACAAACAAACAATCTACATACCATTATGCTGCATACACAAATCTTGCTGCCATATACTGCACACACAATTCATATCCCTATACATTGTTCCTGTTTCCGTTGTGCTAGGTGCTGCCAAGCCTACCATATGATGAAATGAAGATCCGTTCTCCTCTCCCCTGCAAAAGCACACTTTGATTGATGATGTGTATGAAATGGGAGTGCTGCTACTGGCTTGAAAAAGGATATTGGCCAGTCAACCTGTAGGACAAAAAGACAAAACCGAGAAGTGGAAACTGCCATGTTTGTGGTAGCTATGCACTATGTACAATGCCCATGAGCAATCTCCCTTCCCACATTCACTAGTAAACCTCAGCTGTATTTATATGTCCGTAGTAAGAGAAACTTTGACCTTAGGGAGAGTGGGAGGCCTATGGAAAGGGACCTGGCTACTAAATGACCCACCCTCGCTGAAAACCCTACCCCTATAGAAACTCCAAACTAGAATAGAATATTTAGGAGTATTTTATTGGAAAGAAGTTGCTTGTGCCCCTTTTGACAGACACCAGCTCATTAACATATATCGATGAGCAAGGCCTCTGATTGGTTGGTGTGGTTGTTTACTTGTTAGAGAATCACCTTGAAGTGCTGTGGCTTGAAATCCTGCTTTGTCAACATCTGCACCATGAGAAGCTTGTTCTGCTTGCTTGTGCCAGTTACTGCATGTCTCCTAAATATAAACTCATAGGTTGATTGGTGCCTATTGAATTGACTGTAGAGTGCGTGTGATTTTGACATTTTTTTAACGTGTAGTTTGAGCTCATCTCTTATTTTTTTGCAGGAATTAATACAATGTAGGTATGAAAAATTAAATTTTTATGGTTTTTTTCACAAATGAGTTTTGTATAGGACAAACGTTTCATCTACAGTACAAGAAACGAATTAAATGCACCCTAACATTTTTGTTATCTCTATCTTTAAACACACACGACACCTATTTTGGAGTCTCCTTTTTTTTCTCAGTATGGTGTATTTCAGAAGGAAAATGTTGTTCAGGAATTATGCGGCAGATGTTACTGCCCTATGCAGTGCCCTCCCCTTCTGGATTCCCAAAGATAAGGGCCTTGAGAACCTTCTTCCAGAATCGGATAAATCGGTCACATTTTCCTGTATACCTGGCCAACACAAACGCATCATACCATGCAGTTTGGGTGAGGCGGACTTAGCGTCTTGTACCATGTTTCGGTCTTACGCATGGCACCGTAGGGCTTAATGACTTGATGGGATAAGTCCACCCCACCCATGAAGCAGTTGTAGTCCACTATGCAGCCAGGCTTGGTGATTGGGGCGATGGATCCAAAAACACAGCGATGACATCAGTGTCAGCGTAAATCTATCATAGTGGAAGGATTTGCACGTCTTCCTTGTTTTGGATCCACTCCTGAAGTTTGGCTTGCAAACACTGAAGTATAATACTGACCAAAACACAACTGAGTGAATGAGGCTTTACTTGACTTTTTTCATTTAGAAGAGGGTAAAAAAAGAGCACAAGCAGGCAAGCCTCATAAATTGAAGAGATGTTGTCAAGGTGGGATTTGAACTTTAAACCCCAGCACTGAAAGGCGATGCTCTAATCACTAAGCTATAGTTTCAGTCAATCACGCAGCTGGCTTTTTGATATATTTTAATCAGCAGGTGGCAAAAGAAGCAGCGCAACTGTATTTCACTTACATTCTATTCAATGCTCCATTTTACTTCTGGCTTTCTGTAGGACAACTCTTTTCAGCAGGGGTGCTTGCATTTCTATACTATACAAACAAGCAATCTACCCTTATGCTGTATACACAAATATTGCTGCCATATACTGCACACACAATTCATATCCCTATACATTGTTCCTGTTTCCGTTGTGCTAGGTGCTGCCAAGCCTACCATATGATGGAATGATGATCCGTTCTCCTCTCCCCTGCAAAAGCACGCGATTGATGATCTGTAAGAGTGTATGAAATGGGAGTGCTGCTACTGGCTTGAAAAAGGATAGAGGCCAGTCAACCTCTAGGACAAAAAGACAAAACTGAGAAGTGGACACTGCCACATTTGTAATGGCAATGTACAATGCCCATGAACAATCTCCCTTCCCACATCCACTAGTACCACATCCCACATCCACATACACCATGAGAAGCTTGTTCTGCCTGCTTGTGCCAGTTACTGCATGTCTCCTAAATATAAACTCATAGGTTGATTGGTGCCTATTGAATTGACTGTAGAGTGCGTGTGATTTTGACATTTTTTTAACGTGTAGTTTGAGCTCATCTCTTATTTTTTTGCAGGAATTAATACAATATAGGTATGAAAAATTACATTTTTATGTTTTTTTTCACAAATGAGTTTTGTATAGGACAAACGTTTCATCTACAGTACAAGAAACGAAGTAAATGCACCCTGACATTTTTGTTATCTCTATCTTTAAACACACACGACACCTATTTTGGGGTCTCCTTTTTTTCTCAGTATGGGGTATTTCAGAGGGAAAATGTTGTTCAGGAATTATGCGGCAGATGTTACTGCCCTATGCAGTGCCCTCCCCTTCTGGATTCCCAAAGATAAGGGCCTTGAGAACCTTCTTCCAGAATCGGATGAATCGGTCACATTTTCCTGTATACCTGGCCAACAGAAACGCATCATACCATGCAGTTTGGGTGAGGCGGACTTAGCGTCTTGTACCATGTTTCGGTCTTACGCATGGCACCGTAGGGCTTAATGACTTGATGGGATAAGTCCACCCCACCCATGAAGCAGTTGTAGTCCACTATGCAGCCAGGCTTGGTGATTGGGGCGATCGATCCAAAAACACAGCGATGACATCAGTGTCAGGGTAAATCTATCATAGTGGAAGGATTTGCATGTCTTCCTTGTTTTGGATCCACTCCTGAAGTTTGGCTTGCAAACACTGAAGTATTATACTGACCAAAACACAACTGACTGAATGAGGCTTTACTTGATTTTTTTCATTTAGTTGAGGGTAAAAAAAGAGCAAAAGCAGGCAAGCTTCATAAATTGAAGAGATGTTGTCAATGTGGGATTTGAACTTTAAACCCCAGCACTGAAAGGCGATGCTCTAATCACTAAGCTATAGTTTCAGCCAATCACACAGCTGGCTTTTTGATATATTTTAATCAGCAGGTGGCAAAAGAAGCAGCGCAACTGTATTTCACTTCCATTCTATTCAATGCTCCATTTTACTTCTGGCTTTCTGTTGGACAACTCTTTTCAGCAGGGGTGCTTGCATTTCTATACTATACAAACAAACAATCTACATACCATTATGCTGCATACACAAATCTTGCTGCCATATACTGCACACACAATTCATATCCCTATACATTGTTCCTGTTTCCGTTGTGCTAGGTGCTGCCAAGCCTACCATATGATGAAATGAGGATCCGTTCTCCTCTCCCCTGCAAAAGCACACTTTGATTGATGATGTGTATGAAATGGGAGTGCTGCTACTGGCTTGAAAAAGGATATTGGCCAGTCAACCTGTAGGACAAAAAGACAAAACTGAGAAGTGGAAACTGCCATGTTTGTGGTAGCTATGCACAATGTACAATGCCCATGAGCAATCTCCCTTCCCACATTCACTAGTAAACCTCAGCTGTATTTATATGTCCGTAGTAAGAGAAACTTTGACCTTAGGGAGAGTGGGAGGCCTATGGAAAGGGACCTGGCTACTAAATGACCCACCCTCGCTGAAAACCCTACCCCTATAGAAACTCCAAACTAGAATAGAATATTTAGGAGTATTTTATTGGAAAGAAGTTGCTTGTGCCCCTTTTGACAGACACCAGCTCATTAGCATATATCGATGAGCAAGGCCTCTGATTGGTTGGTGTGGTTGTTTACTTGTTAGAGAATCACCTTGAAGTGCTGTGGCTTGAAATCCTGCTTTGTCAACATCTGCACCATGAGAAGCTTGTTCTGCTTGCTTGTGCCAGTTACTGCATGTCTCCTAAATATAAACTCATAGGTTGATTGGTGCCTATTGAATTGACTGTAGAGTGCGTGTGATTTTGACATTTTTTTAACGTGTAGTTTGAGCTCATCTCTTATTTTTTTGCAGGAATTAATACAATGTAGGTATGAAAAATTAAATTTTTATGGTTTTTTTTTACAAATGAGTTTTGTATAGGACAAACGTTTCATCTACAGTACAAGAAACAAATTAAATGCACCCTAACATTTTTGTTATCTCTATCTTTAAACACACACGACACCTATTTTGGAGTCTCCTTTTTTTTCTCAGTATGGTGTATTTCAGAAGGAAAATGTTGTTCAGGAATTATGCGGCAGATGTTACTGCCCTATGCAGTGCCCTCCCCTTCTGGATTCCCAAAGATAAGGGCCTTGAGAACCTTCTTCCAGAATCGGATAAATCGGTCACATTTTCCTGTATACCTGGCCAACACAAACGCATCATACCATGCAGTTTGGGTGAGGCGGACTTAGCGTCTTGTACCATGTTTCGGTCTTACGCATGGCACCGTAGGGCTTAATGACTTGATGGGATAAGTCCACCCCACCCATGAAGCAGTTGTAGTCCACTATGCAGCCAGGCTTGGTGATTGGGGCGATCGATCCAAAAACACAGCGATGACATCAGAGTGAGCGTAAATCTATCATAGTGGAAGGATTTGCACGTCTTCCTTGTTTTGGATCCACTCCTGAAGTTTGGCTTGCAAACACTGAAGTATAATACTGACCAAAACACAACTGAGTGAATGAGGCTTTACTTGACTTTTTTCATTTAGAAGAGGGTAAAAAAAGAGCACAAGCAGGCAAGCCTCATAAATTGAAGAGATGTTGTCAAGGTGGGATTTGAACTTTAAACCCCAGCACTGAAAGGCGATGCTCTAATCACTAAGCTATAGTTTCAACCAATCACGCAGCTGGCTTTTTGATATATTTTTATCAGCAGGTGGCAAAAGAAGCAGCGCAACTGTATTTCACTTACATTCTATTCAATGCTCCATTTTACTTCTGGCTTTCTGTAGGACAACTCTTTTCAGCAGGGGTGCTTGCATTTCTATACTATACAAACAAGCAATCTACCCTTATGTTGTATACACAAATATTGCTGCCATATACTGCACACACAATTCATATCCCTATACATTGTTCCTGTTTCCGTTGTGCTAGGTGCTGCCAAGCCTACCATATGATGGAATGATGATCCGTTCTCCTCTCCCCTGCAAAAGCACGCGATTGATGATCTGTAAGAGTGTATGAAATGGGAGTGCTGCTACTGGCTTGAAAAAGGATAGAGGCCAGTCAACCTCTAGGACAAAAAGACAAAACTGAGAAGTGGACACTGCCACATTTGTAATGGCAATGTACAATGCCCATGAACAATCTCCCTTCCCACATCCACTAGTACCACATCCCACATCCACATACACCATGAGAAGCTTGTTCTGCCTGCTTGTGCCAGTTACTGCATGTCTCCTAAATATAAACTCATAGGTTGATTGGTGCCTATTGAATTGACTGTAGAGTGCGTGTGATTTTGACATTTTTTTAACGTGTAGTTTGAGCTCATCTCTTATTTTTTTGCAGGAATTAATACAATATAGGTATGAAAAATTACATTTTTATGTTTTTTTTCACAAATGAGTTTTGTATAGGACAAACGTTTCATCTACAGTACAAGAAACGAAGTAAATGCACCCTGACATTTTTGTTATCTCTATCTTTAAACACACACGACACCTATTTTGGGGTCTCCTTTTTTTCTCAGTATGGGGTATTTCAGAGGGAAAATGTTGTTCAGGAATTATGCGGCAGATGTTACTGCCCTATGCAGTGCCCTCCCCTTCTGGATTCCCAAAGATAAGGGCCTTGAGAACCTTCTTCCAGAATCGGATGAATCGGTCACATTTTCCTGTATACCTGGCCAACAGAAACGCATCATACCATGCAGTTTGGGTGAGGCGGACTTAGCGTCTTGTACCATGTTTCGGTCTTACGCATGGCACCGTAGGGCTTAATGACTTGATGGGATAAGTCCACCCCACCCATGAAGCAGTTGTAGTCCACTATGCAGCCAGGCTTGGTGATTGGGGCGATGGATCCAAAAACACAGCGATGACATCAGTGTCAGCGTAAATCTATCATAGTGGAAGGATTTGCACGTCTTCCTTGTTTTGGATCCACTCCTGAAGTTTGGCTTGCAAACACTGAAGTATAATACTGACCAAAACACAACTGAGTGAATGAGGCTTTACTTGACTTTTTTCATTTAGAAGAGGGTAAAAAAAGAGCACAAGCAGGCAAGCCTCATAAATTGAAGAGATGTTGTCAAGGTGGGATTTGAACTTTAAACCCCAGCACTGAAAGGCGATGCTCTAATCACTAAGCTATAGTTTCAGCCAATCACGCAGCTGGCTTTTTGATATATTTTAATCAGCAGGTGGCAAAAGAAGCAGCGCAACTGTATTTCACTTACATTCTATTCAATGCTCCATTTTACTTCTGGCTTTCTGTAGGACAACTCTTTTCAGCAGGGGTGCTTGCATTTCTATACTATACAAACAAGCAATCTACCCTTATGCTGTATACACAAATATTGCTGCCATATACTGCACACACAATTCATATCCCTATACATTGTTCCTGTTTCCGTTGTGCTAGGTGCTGCCAAGCCTACCATATGATGGAATGATGATCCGTTCTCCTCTCCCCTGCAAAAGCACGCGATTGATGATCTGTAAGAGTGTATGAAATGGGAGTGCTGCTACTGGCTTGAAAAAGGATAGAGGCCAGTCAACCTCTAGGACAAAAAGACAAAACTGAGAAGTGGACACTGCCACATTTGTAATGGCAATGTACAATGCCCATGAACAATCTCCCTTCCCACATCCACTAGTACCACATCCCACATCCACATACACCATGAGAAGCTTGTTCTGCCTGCTTGTGCCAGTTACTGCATGTCTCCTAAATATAAACTCATAGGTTGATTGGTGCCTATTGAATTGACTGTAGAGTGCGTGTGATTTTGACATTTTTTTAACGTGTAGTTTGAGCTCATCTCTTATTTTTTTGCAGGAATTAATACAATATAGGTATGAAAAATTACATTTTTATGTTTTTTTTCACAAATGAGTATAGTACAAACGTTTCATCTACAGTACAAGAAACGAAGTAAATGCACCCTGACATTTTTGTTATCTCTATCTTTAAACACACACGACACCTATTTTGGGGTCTCCTTTTTTTCTCAGTATGGGGTATTTCAGAGGGAAAATGTTGTTCAGGAATTATGCGGCAGATGTTACTGCCCTATGCAGTTTGGCTTGCAAACACTGAAGTATTATACTGACCAAAACACAACTGACTGAATGAGGCTTTACTTGATTTTTTTCATTTAGTTGAGGGTAAAAAAAGAGCAAAAGCAGGCAAGCTTCATAAATTGAAGAGATGTTGTCAATGTGGGATTTGAACTTTAAACCCCAGCACTGAAAGGCGATGCTCTAATCACTAAGCTATAGTTTCAGCCAATCACACAGCTGGCTTTTTGATATATTTTAATCAGCAGGTGGCAAAAGAAGCAGCGCAACTGTATTTCACTTCCATTCTATTCAATGCTCCATTTTACTTCTGGCTTTCTGTTGGACAACTCTTTTCAGCAGGGGTGCTTGCATTTCTATACTATACAAACAAACAATCTACATACCATTATGCTGCATACACAAATCTTGCTGCCATATACTGCACACACAATTCATATCCCTATACATTGTTCCTGTTTCCGTTGTGCTAGGTGCTGCCAAGCCTACCATATGATGAAATGAGGATCCGTTCTCCTCTCCCCTGCAAAAGCACACTTTGATTGATGATGTGTATGAAATGGGAGTGCTGCTACTGGCTTGAAAAAGGATATTGGCCAGTCAACCTGTAGGACAAAAAGACAAAACCGAGAAGTGGAAACTGCCATGTTTGTGGTAGCTATGCACAATGTACAATGCCCATGAGCAATCTCCCTTCCCACATTCACTAGTAAACCTCAGCTGTATTTATATGTCCGTAGTAAGAGAAACTTTGACCTTAGGGAGAGTGGGAGGCCTATGGAAAGGGACCTGGCTACTAAATGACCCACCCTCGCTGAAAACCCTACCCCTATAGAAACTCCAAACTAGAATAGAATATTTAGGAGTATTTTATTGGAAAGAAGTTGCTTGTGCCCCTTTTGACAGACACCAGCTCATTAGCATATATCGATGAGCAAGGCCTCTGATTGGTTGGTGTGGTTGTTTACTTGTTAGAGAATCACCTTGAAGTGCTGTGGCTTGAAATCCTGCTTTGTCAACATCTGCACCATGAGAAGCTTGTTCTGCTTGCTTGTGCCAGTTACTGCATGTCTCCTAAATATAAACTCATAGGTTGATTGGTGCCTATTGAATTGACTGTAGAGTGCGTGTGATTTTGACATTTTTTTAACGTGTAGTTTGAGCTCATCTCTTATTTTTTTGCAGGAATTAATACAATGTAGGTATGAAAAATTAAATTTTTATGGTTTTTTTTTACAAATGAGTTTTGTATAGGACAAACGTTTCATCTACAGTACAAGAAACAAATTAAATGCACCCTAACATTTTTGTTATCTCTATCTTTAAACACACACGACACCTATTTTGGAGTCTCCTTTTTTTTCTCAGTATGGTGTATTTCAGAAGGAAAATGTTGTTCAGGAATTATGCGGCAGATGTTACTGCCCTATGCAGTGCCCTCCCCTTCTGGATTCCCAAAGATAAGGGCCTTGAGAACCTTCTTCCAGAATCGGATAAATCGGTCACATTTTCCTGTATACCTGGCCAACACAAACGCATCATACCATGCAGTTTGGGTGAGGCGGACTTAGCGTCTTGTACCATGTTTCGGTCTTACGCATGGCACCGTAGGGCTTAATGACTTGATGGGATAAGTCCACCCCACCCATGAAGCAGTTGTAGTCCACTATGCAGCCAGGCTTGGTGATTGGGGCGATCGATCCAAAAACACAGCGATGACATCAGAGTGAGCGTAAATCTATCATAGTGGAAGGATTTGCACGTCTTCCTTGTTTTGGATCCACTCCTGAAGTTTGGCTTGCAAACACTGAAGTATAATACTGACCAAAACACAACTGAGTGAATGAGGCTTTACTTGACTTTTTTCATTTAGAAGAGGGTAAAAAAAGAGCACAAGCAGGCAAGCCTCATAAATTGAAGAGATGTTGTCAAGGTGGGATTTGAACTTTAAACCCCAGCACTGAAAGGCGATGCTCTAATCACTAAGCTATAGTTTCAACCAATCACGCAGCTGGCTTTTTGATATATTTTTATCAGCAGGTGGCAAAAGAAGCAGCGCAACTGTATTTCACTTACATTCTATTCAATGCTCCATTTTACTTCTGGCTTTCTGTAGGACAACTCTTTTCAGCAGGGGTGCTTGCATTTCTATACTATACAAACAAGCAATCTACCCTTATGTTGTATACACAAATATTGCTGCCATATATTGCACACACAATTCATATCCCTATACATTGTTCCTGTTTCCGTTGTGCTAGGTGCTGCCAAGCCTACCATATGATGGAATGATGATCCGTTCTCCTCTCCCCTGCAAAAGCACGCGATTGATGATCTGTAAGAGTGTATGAAATGGGAGTGCTGCTACTGGCTTGAAAAAGGATAGAGGCCAGTCAACCTCTAGGACAAAAAGACAAAACTGAGAAGTGGACACTGCCACATTTGTAATGGCAATGTACAATGCCCATGAACAATCTCCCTTCCCACATCCACTAGTACCACATCCCACATCCACATACACCATGAGAAGCTTGTTCTGCCTGCTTGTGCCAGTTACTGCATGTCTCCTAAATATAAACTCATAGGTTGATTGGTGCCTATTGAATTGACTGTAGAGTGCGTGTGATTTTGACATTTTTTTAACGTGTAGTTTGAGCTCATCTCTTATTTTTTTGCAGGAATTAATACAATATAGGTATGAAAAATTACATTTTTATGTTTTTTTTCACAAATGAGTTTTGTATAGGACAAACGTTTCATCTACAGTACAAGAAACGAAGTAAATGCACCCTGACATTTTTGTTATCTCTATCTTTAAACACACACGACACCTATTTTGGGGTCTCCTTTTTTTCTCAGTATGGGGTATTTCAGAGGGAAAATGTTGTTCAGGAATTATGCGGCAGATGTTACTGCCCTATGCAGTGCCCTCCCCTTCTGGATTCCCAAAGATAAGGGCCTTGAGAACCTTCTTCCAGAATCGGATGAATCGGTCACATTTTCCTGTATACCTGGCCAACACAAACGCATCATACCATGCAGTTTGGGTGAGGCGGACTTAGCGTCTTGTACCATGTTTCGGTCTTACGCATGGCACCGTAGGGCTTAATGACTTGATGGGATAAGTCCACCCCACCCATGAAGCAGTTGTAGTCCACTATGCAGCCAGGCTTGGTGATTGGGGCGATGGATCCAAAAACACAGCGATGACATCAGTGTCAGCGTAAATCTATCATAGTGGAAGGATTTGCACGTCTTCCTTGTTTTGGATCCACTCCTGAAGTTTGGCTTGCAAACACTGAAGTATAATACTGACCAAAACACAACTGAGTGAATGAGGCTTTACTTGACTTTTTTCATTTAGAAGAGGGTAAAAAAAGAGCACAAGCAGGCAAGCCTCATAAATTGAAGAGATGTTGTCAAGGTGGGATTTGAACTTTAAACCCCAGCACTGAAAGGCGATGCTCTAATCACTAAGCTATAGTTTCAGCCAATCACGCAGCTGGCTTTTTGATATATTTTAATCAGCAGGTGGCAAAAGAAGCAGCGCAACTGTATTTCACTTACATTCTATTCAATGCTCCATTTTACTTCTGGCTTTCTGTAGGACAACTCTTTTCAGCAGGGGTGCTTGCATTTCTATACTATACAAACAAGCAATCTACCCTTATGCTGTATACACAAATATTGCTGCCATATACTGCACACACAATTCATATCCCTATACATTGTTCCTGTTTCCGTTGTGCTAGGTGCTGCCAAGCCTACCATATGATGGAATGATGATCCGTTCTCCTCTCCCCTGCAAAAGCACGCGATTGATGATCTGTAAGAGTGTATGAAATGGGAGTGCTGCTACTGGCTTGAAAAAGGATAGAGGCCAGTCAACCTCTAGGACAAAAAGACAAAACTGAGAAGTGGACACTGCCACATTTGTAATGGCAATGTACAATGCCCATGAACAATCTCCCTTCCCACATCCACTAGTACCACATCCCACATCCACATACACCATGAGAAGCTTGTTCTGCCTGCTTGTGCCAGTTACTGCATGTCTCCTAAATATAAACTCATAGGTTGATTGGTGCCTATTGAATTGACTGTAGAGTGCGTGTGATTTTGACATTTTTTTAACGTGTAGTTTGAGCTCATCTCTTATTTTTTTGCAGGAATTAATACAATATAGGTATGAAAAATTACATTTTTATGTTTTTTTTCACAAATGAGTTTTGTATAGGACAAACGTTTCATCTACAGTACAAGAAACGAAGTAAATGCACCCTGACATTTTTGTTATCTCTATCTTTAAACACACACGACACCTATTTTGGGGTCTCCTTTTTTTCTCAGTATGGGGTATTTCAGAGGGAAAATGTTGTTCAGGAATTATGCGGCAGATGTTACTGCCCTATGCAGTGCCCTCCCCTTCTGGATTCCCAAAGATAAGGGCCTTGAGAACCTTCTTCCAGAATCGGATGAATCGGTCACATTTTCCTGTATACCTGGCCAACACAAACGCATCATACCATGCAGTTTGGGTGAGGCTGACTTAGCGTCTTGTACCATGTTTCGGTCTTACGCATGGCACCGTAGGGCTTAATGACTTGATGGGATAAGTCCACCCCACCCATGAAGCAGTTGTAGTCCACTATGCAGCCAGGCTTGGTGATTGGGGCGATGGATCCAAAAACACAGCGATGACATCAGTGTCAGGGTAAATCTATCATAGTGGAAGGATTTGCATGTCTTCCTTGTTTTGGATCCACTCCTGAAGTTTGGCTTGCAAACACTGAAGTATTATACTGACCAAAACACAACTGACTGAATGAGGCTTTACTTGATTTTTTTCATTTAGTTGAGGGTAAAAAAAGAGCAAAAGCAGGCAAGCTTCATAAATTGAAGAGATGTTGTCAATGTGGGATTTGAACTTTAAACCCCAGCACTGAAAGGTGATGCTCTAACCACTAAGCTATAGTTTCAGCCAATCATGCGCCTGGAATTTTGATATATTTTAATGAGCAGGTGGCAAAAGAAGCAACGCAACTGTATTTCACTTACATTCTATTCAATGCTCCATTTTACTTCTGGCTTTCTGTTGGACAACTCTTTTCAGCAGGGCTGCTTGCATTTCTATACTATACAAACAAACAATCTACATACCATTATGCTGCATACACAAATCTTGCTGCCATATACTGCACACACAATTCATATCCCTATACATTGTTCCTGTTTGCGTTGTGCTAGGTGCTGCCAAGCCTACCATATGATGAAATGAGGATCCGTTCTCCTCTCCCCTGCAAAAGCACACTTTGATTGATGATGTGTATGAAATGGGAGTGCTGCTACTGGCTTGAAAAAGAATATTGGCCAGTCAACCTGTAGGACAAAAAGACAAAACCGAGAAGTGGAAACTGCCATGTTTGTGGTAGCTATGCACAATGTACAATGCCCATGAGCAATCTCCCTTCCCACATTCACTAGTAAACCTCAGCTGTATTTATATGTCCGTAGTAAGAGAAACTTTGACCTTAGGGAGAGTGGGAGGCCTATGGAAAGGGACCTGGCTACTAAATGACCCACCCTCGCTGAAAACCCTACCCCTATAGAAACTCCAAACTAGAATAGAATATTTAGGAGTATTTTATTGGAAAGAAGTTGCTTGTGCCCCTTTTGACAGACACCAGCTCATTAGCATATATCGATGAGCAAGGCCTCTGATTGGTTGGTGTGGTTGTTTACTTGTTAGAGAATCACCTTGAAGTGCTGTGGCTTGAAATCCTGCTTTGTCAACATCTGCACCATGAGAAGCTTGTTCTGCTTGCTTGTGCCAGTTACTGCATGTCTCCTAAATATAAACTCATAGGTTGATTGGTGCCTATTGAATTGACTGTAGAGTGCGTGTGATTTTGACATTTTTTTAACGTGTAGTTTGAGCTCATCTCTTATTTTTTTGCAGGAATTAATACAATGTAGGTATGAAAAATTAAATTTTTATGGTTTTTTTTTACAAATGAGTTTTGTATAGGACAAACGTTTCATCTACAGTACAAGAAACAAATTAAATGCACCCTAACATTTTTGTTATCTCTATCTTTAAACACACACGACACCTATTTTGGAGTCTCCTTTTTTTTCTCAGTATGGTGTATTTCAGAAGGAAAATGTTGTTCAGGAATTATGCGGCAGATGTTACTGCCCTATGCAGTGCCCTCCCCTTCTGGATTCCCAAAGATAAGGGCCTTGAGAACCTTCTTCCAGAATCGGATAAATCGGTCACATTTTCCTGTATACCTGGCCAACACAAACGCATCATACCATGCAGTTTGGGTGAGGCGGACTTAGCGTCTTGTACCATGTTTCGGTCTTACGCATGGCACCGTAGGGCTTAATGACTTGATGGGATAAGTCCACCCCACCCATGAAGCAGTTGTAGTCCACTATGCAGCCAGGCTTGGTGATTGGGGCGATCGATCCAAAAACACAGCGATGACATCAGAGTGAGCGTAAATCTATCATAGTGGAAGGATTTGCACGTCTTCCTTGTTTTGGATCCACTCCTGAAGTTTGGCTTGCAAACACTGAAGTATAATACTGACCAAAACACAACTGAGTGAATGAGGCTTTACTTGACTTTTTTCATTTAGAAGAGGGTAAAAAAAGAGCACAAGCAGGCAAGCCTCATAAATTGAAGAGATGTTGTCAAGGTGGGATTTGAACTTTAAAGCCCAGCACTGAAAGGCGATGCTCTAATCACTAAGCTATAGTTTCAACCAATCACGCAGCTGGCTTTTTGATATATTTTTATCAGCAGGTGGCAAAAGAAGCAGCGCAACTGTATTTCACTTACATTCTATTCAATGCTCCATTTTACTTCTGGCTTTCTGTAGGACAACTCTTTTCAGCAGGGGTGCTTGCATTTCTATACTATACAAACAAGCAATCTACCCTTATGTTGTATACACAAATATTGCTGCCATATATTGCACACACAATTCATATCCCTATACATTGTTCCTGTTTCCGTTGTGCTAGGTGCTGCCAAGCCTACCATATGATGGAATGATGATCCGTTCTCCTCTCCCCTGCAAAAGCACGCGATTGATGATCTGTAAGAGTGTATGAAATGGGAGTGCTGCTACTGGCTTGAAAAAGGATAGAGGCCAGTCAACCTCTAGGACAAAAAGACAAAACTGAGAAGTGGACACTGCCACATTTGTAATGGCAATGTACAATGCCCATGAACAATCTCCCTTCCCACATCCACTAGTACCACATCCCACATCCACATACACCATGAGAAGCTTGTTCTGCCTGCTTGTGCCAGTTACTGCATGTCTCCTAAATATAAACTCATAGGTTGATTGGTGCCTATTGAATTGACTGTAGAGTGCGTGTGATTTTGACATTTTTTTAACGTGTAGTTTGAGCTCATCTCTTATTTTTTTGCAGGAATTAATACAATATAGGTATGAAAAATTACATTTTTATGTTTTTTTTCACAAATGAGTTTTGTATAGGACAAACGTTTCATCTACAGTACAAGAAACGAAGTAAATGCACCCTGACATTTTTGTTATCTCTATCTTTAAACACACACGACACCTATTTTGGGGTCTCCTTTTTTTCTCAGTATGGGGTATTTCAGAGGGAAAATGTTGTTCAGGAATTATGCGGCAGATGTTACTGCCCTATGCAGTGCCCTCCCCTTCTGGATTCCCAAAGATAAGGGCCTTGAGAACCTTCTTCCAGAATCGGATGAATCGGTCACATTTTCCTGTATACCTGGCCAACACAAACGCATCATACCATGCAGTTTGGGTGAGGCGGACTTAGCGTCTTGTACCATGTTTCGGTCTTACGCATGGCACCGTAGGGCTTAATGACTTGATGGGATAAGTCCACCCCACCCATGAAGCAGTTGTAGTCCACTATGCAGCCAGGCTTGGTGATTGGGGCGATGGATCCAAAAACACAGCGATGACATCAGTGTCAGCGTAAATCTATCATAGTGGAAGGATTTGCACGTCTTCCTTGTTTTGGATCCACTCCTGAAGTTTGGCTTGCAAACACTGAAGTATAATACTGACCAAAACACAACTGAGTGAATGAGGCTTTACTTGACTTTTTTCATTTAGAAGAGGGTAAAAAAAGAGCACAAGCAGGCAAGCCTCATAAATTGAAGAGATGTTGTCAAGGTGGGATTTGAACTTTAAACCCCAGCACTGAAAGGCGATGCTCTAATCACTAAGCTATAGTTTCAGCCAATCACGCAGCTGGCTTTTTGATATATTTTAATCAGCAGGTGGCAAAAGAAGCAGCGCAACTGTATTTCACTTACATTCTATTCAATGCTCCATTTTACTTCTGGCTTTCTGTAGGACAACTCTTTTCAGCAGGGGTGCTTGCATTTCTATACTATACAAACAAGCAATCTACCCTTATGCTGTATACACAAATATTGCTGCCATATACTGCACACACAATTCATATCCCTATACATTGTTCCTGTTTCCGTTGTGCTAGGTGCTGCCAAGCCTACCATATGATGGAATGATGATCCGTTCTCCTCTCCCCTGCAAAAGCACGCGATTGATGATCTGTAAGAGTGTATGAAATGGGAGTGCTGCTACTGGCTTGAAAAAGGATAGAGGCCAGTCAACCTCTAGGACAAAAAGACAAAACTGAGAAGTGGACACTGCCACATTTGTAATGGCAATGTACAATGCCCATGAACAATCTCCCTTCCCACATCCACTAGTACCACATCCCACATCCACATACACCATGAGAAGCTTGTTCTGCCTGCTTGTGCCAGTTACTGCATGTCTCCTAAATATAAACTCATAGGTTGATTGGTGCCTATTGAATTGACTGTAGAGTGCGTGTGATTTTGACATTTTTTTAACGTGTAGTTTGAGCTCATCTCTTATTTTTTTGCAGGAATTAATACAATATAGGTATGAAAAATTACATTTTTATGTTTTTTTTCACAAATGAGTTTTGTATAGGACAAACGTTTCATCTACAGTACAAGAAACGAAGTAAATGCACCCTGACATTTTTGTTATCTCTATCTTTAAACACACACGACACCTATTTTGGGGTCTCCTTTTTTTCTCAGTATGGGGTATTTCAGAGGGAAAATGTTGTTCAGGAATTATGCGGCAGATGTTACTGCCCTATGCAGTGCCCTCCCCTTCTGGATTCCCAAAGATAAGGGCCTTGAGAACCTTCTTCCAGAATCGGATGAATCGGTCACATTTTCCTGTATACCTGGCCAACACAAACGCATCATACCATGCAGTTTGGGTGAGGCTGACTTAGCGTCTTGTACCATGTTTCGGTCTTACGCATGGCACCGTAGGGCTTAATGACTTGATGGGATAAGTCCACCCCACCCATGAAGCAGTTGTAGTCCACTATGCAGCCAGGCTTGGTGATTGGGGCGATGGATCCAAAAACACAGCGATGACATCAGTGTCAGGGTAAATCTATCATAGTGGAAGGATTTGCATGTCTTCCTTGTTTTGGATCCACTCCTGAAGTTTGGCTTGCAAACACTGAAGTATTATACTGACCAAAACACAACTGACTGAATGAGGCTTTACTTGATTTTTTTCATTTAGTTGAGGGTAAAAAAAGAGCAAAAGCAGGCAAGCTTCATAAATTGAAGAGATGTTGTCAATGTGGGATTTGAACTTTAAACCCCAGCACTGAAAGGTGATGCTCTAACCACTAAGCTATAGTTTCAGCCAATCATGCGCCTGGAATTTTGATATATTTTAATGAGCAGGTGGCAAAAGAAGCAACGCAACTGTATTTCACTTACATTCTATTCAATGCTCCATTTTACTTCTGGCTTTCTGTTGGACAACTCTTTTCAGCAGGGCTGCTTGCATTTCTATACTATACAAACAAACAATCTACATACCATTATGCTGCATACACAAATCTTGCTGCCATATACTGCACACACAATTCATATCCCTATACATTGTTCCTGTTTGCGTTGTGCTAGGTGCTGCCAAGCCTACCATATGATGAAATGAGGATCCGTTCTCCTCTCCCCTGCAAAAGCACACTTTGATTGATGATGTGTATGAAATGGGAGTGCTGCTACTGGCTTGAAAAAGAATATTGGCCAGTCAACCTGTAGGACAAAAAGACAAAACCGAGAAGTGGAAACTGCCATGTTTGTGGTAGCTATGCACAATGTACAATGCCCATGAGCAATCTCCCTTCCCACATTCACTAGTAAACCTCAGCTGTATTTATATGTCCGTAGTAAGAGAAACTTTGACCTTAGGGAGAGTGGGAGGCCTATGGAAAGGGACCTGGCTACTAAATGACCCACCCTCGCTGAAAACCCTACCCCTATAGAAACTCCAAACTAGAATAGAATATTTAGGAGTATTTTATTGGAAAGAAGTTGCTTGTGCCCCTTTTGACAGACACCAGCTCATTAGCATATATCGATGAGCAAGGCCTCTGATTGGTTGGTGTGGTTGTTTACTTGTTAGAGAATCACCTTGAAGTGCTGTGGCTTGAAATCCTGCTTTGTCAACATCTGCACCATGAGAAGCTTGTTCTGCTTGCTTGTGCCAGTTACTGCATGTCTCCTAAATATAAACTCATAGGTTGATTGGTGCCTATTGAATTGACTGTAGAGTGCGTGTGATTTTGACATTTTTTTAACGTGTAGTTTGAGCTCATCTCTTATTTTTTTGCAGGAATTAATACAATGTAGGTATGAAAAATTAAATTTTTATGGTTTTTTTTTACAAATGAGTTTTGTATAGGACAAACGTTTCATCTACAGTACAAGAAACAAATTAAATGCACCCTAACATTTTTGTTATCTCTATCTTTAAACACACACGACACCTATTTTGGAGTCTCCTTTTTTTTCTCAGTATGGTGTATTTCAGAAGGAAAATGTTGTTCAGGAATTATGCGGCAGATGTTACTGCCCTATGCAGTGCCCTCCCCTTCTGGATTCCCAAAGATAAGGGCCTTGAGAACCTTCTTCCAGAATCGGATAAATCGGTCACATTTTCCTGTATACCTGGCCAACACAAACGCATCATACCATGCAGTTTGGGTGAGGCGGACTTAGCGTCTTGTACCATGTTTCGGTCTTACGCATGGCACCGTAGGGCTTAATGACTTGATGGGATAAGTCCACCCCACCCATGAAGCAGTTGTAGTCCACTATGCAGCCAGGCTTGGTGATTGGGGCGATCGATCCAAAAACACAGCGATGACATCAGAGTGAGCGTAAATCTATCATAGTGGAAGGATTTGCACGTCTTCCTTGTTTTGGATCCACTCCTGAAGTTTGGCTTGCAAACACTGAAGTATAATACTGACCAAAACACAACTGAGTGAATGAGGCTTTACTTGACTTTTTTCATTTAGAAGAGGGTAAAAAAAGAGCACAAGCAGGCAAGCCTCATAAATTGAAGAGATGTTGTCAAGGTGGGATTTGAACTTTAAAGCCCAGCACTGAAAGGCGATGCTCTAATCACTAAGCTATAGTTTCAACCAATCACGCAGCTGGCTTTTTGATATATTTTTATCAGCAGGTGGCAAAAGAAGCAGCGCAACTGTATTTCACTTACATTCTATTCAATGCTCCATTTTACTTCTGGCTTTCTGTAGGACAACTCTTTTCAGCAGGGGTGCTTGCATTTCTATACTATACAAACAAGCAATCTACCCTTATGTTGTATACACAAATATTGCTGCCATATACTGCACACACAATTCATATCCCTATACATTGTTCCTGTTTCCGTTGTGCTAGGTGCTGCCAAGCCTACCATATGATGGAATGATGATCCGTTCTCCTCTCCCCTGCAAAAGCACGCGATTGATGATCTGTAAGAGTGTATGAAATGGGAGTGCTGCTACTGGCTTGAAAAAGGATAGAGGCCAGTCAACCTCTAGGACAAAAAGACAAAACTGAGAAGTGGACACTGCCACATTTGTAATGGCAATGTACAATGCCCATGAACAATCTCCCTTCCCACATCCACTAGTACCACATCCCACATCCACATACACCATGAGAAGCTTGTTCTGCCTGCTTGTGCCAGTTACTGCATGTCTCCTAAATATAAACTCATAGGTTGATTGGTGCCTATTGAATTGACTGTAGAGTGCGTGTGATTTTGACATTTTTTTAACGTGTAGTTTGAGCTCATCTCTTATTTTTTTGCAGGAATTAATACAATATAGGTATGAAAAATTACATTTTTATGTTCTTTTTCACAAATGAGTTTTGTATAGGACAAACGTTTCATCTACAGTACAAGAAACGAAGTAAATGCACCCTGACATTTTTGTTATCTCTATCTTTAAACACACACGACACCTATTTTGGGGTCTCCTTTTTTTCTCAGTATGGGGTATTTCAGAGGGAAAATGTTGTTCAGGAATTATGCGGCAGATGTTACTGCCCTATGCAGTGCCCTCCCCTTCTGGATTCCCAAAGATAAGGGCCTTGAGAACCTTCTTCCAGAATCGGATGAATCGGTCACATTTTCCTGTATACCTGGCCAACACAAACGCATCATACCATGCAGTTTGGGTGAGGCGGACTTAGCGTCTTGTACCATGTTTCGGTCTTACGCATGGCACCGTAGGGCTTAATGACTTGATGGGATAAGTCCACCCCACCCATGAAGCAGTTGTAGTCCACTATGCAGCCAGGCTTGGTGATTGGGGCGATGGATCCAAAAACACAGCGATGACATCAGTGTCAGCGTAAATCTATCATAGTGGAAGGATTTGCACGTCTTCCTTGTTTTGGATCCACTCCTGAAGTTTGGCTTGCAAACACTGAAGTATAATACTGACCAAAACACAACTGAGTGAATGAGGCTTTACTTGACTTTTTTCATTTAGAAGAGGGTAAAAAAAGAGCACAAGCAGGAAAGCCTCATAAATTGAAGAGATGTTGTCAAGGTGGGATTTGAACTTTAAACCCCAGCACTGAAAGGCGATGCTCTAATCACTAAGCTATAGTTTCAGCCAATCACGCAGCTGGCTTTTTGATATATTTTAATCAGCAGGTGGCAAAAGAAGCAGCGCAACTGTATTTCACTTACATTCTATTCAATGCTCCATTTTACTTCTGGCTTTCTGTAGGACAACTCTTTTCAGCAGGGGTGCTTGCATTTCTATACTATACAAACAAGCAATCTACCCTTATGCTGTATACACAAATATTGCTGCCATATACTGCACACACAATTCATATCCCTATACATTGTTCCTGTTTCCGTTGTGCTAGGTGCTGCCAAGCCTACCATATGATGGAATGATGATCCGTTCTCCTCTCCCCTGCAAAAGCACGCGATTGATGATCTGTAAGAGTGTATGAAATGGGAGTGCTGCTACTGGCTTGAAAAAGGATAGAGGCCAGTCAACCTCTAGGACAAAAAGACAAAACTGAGAAGTGGACACTGCCACATTTGTAATGGCAATGTACAATGCCCATGAACAATCTCCCTTCCCACATCCACTAGTACCACATCCCACATCCACATACACCATGAGAAGCTTGTTCTGCCTGCTTGTGCCAGTTACTGCATGTCTCCTAAATATAAACTCATAGGTTGATTGGTGCCTATTGAATTGACTGTAGAGTGCGTGTGATTTTGACATTTTTTTAACGTGTAGTTTGAGCTCATCTCTTATTTTTTTGCAGGAATTAATACAATATAGGTATGAAAAATTACATTTTTATGTTTTTTTTCACAAATGAGTTTTGTATAGGACAAACGTTTCATCTACAGTACAAGAAACGAAGTAAATGCACCCTGACATTTTTGTTATCTCTATCTTTAAACACACACGACACCTATTTTGGGGTCTCCTTTTTTTCTCAGTATGGGGTATTTCAGAGGGAAAATGTTGTTCAGGAATTATGCGGCAGATGTTACTGCCCTATGCAGTGCCCTCCCCTTCTGGATTCCCAAAGATAAGGGCCTTGAGAACCTTCTTCCAGAATCGGATGAATCGGTCACATTTTCCTGTATACCTGGCCAACACAAACGCATCATACCATGCAGTTTGGGTGAGGCGGACTTAGCGTCTTGTACCATGTTTCGGTCTTACGCATGGCACCGTAGGGCTTAATGACTTGATGGGATAAGTCCACCCCACCCATGAAGCAGTTGTAGTCCACTATGCAGCCAGGCTTGGTGATTGGGGCGATGGATCCAAAAACACAGCGATGACATCAGTGTCAGGGTAAATCTATCATAGTGGAAGGATTTGCATGTCTTCCTTGTTTTGGATCCACTCCTGAAGTTTGGCTTGCAAACACTGAAGTATTATACTGACCAAAACACAACTGACTGAATGAGGCTTTACTTGATTTTTTTCATTTAGTTGAGGGTAAAAAAAGAGCAAAAGCAGGCAAGCTTCATAAATTGAAGAGATGTTGTCAATGTGGGATTTGAACTTTAAACCCCAGCACTGAAAGGTGATGCTCTAACCACTAAGCTATAGTTTCAGCCAATCACGCAGCTGGAATTTTGATATATTTTAATCTGCAGGTAGCAAAAGAAGCAGCGCAACTGTTTTTCACTTCCATTCTATTCAATGCTCCATTTTACTTCTGGCTTTCTGTTGGACAACTCTTTTCAGCAGGGGTGCTTGCATTTCTATACTATACAAACAAACAATCTACATACCATTATGCTGCATACACAAATCTTGCTGCCATATACTGCACACACAATTCATATCCCTATACATTGTTCCTGTTTCCGTTGTGCTAGGTGCTGCCAAGCCTACCATATGATGAAATGAAGATCCGTTCTCCTCTCCCCTGCAAAAGCACACTTTGATTGATGATGTGTATGAAATGGGAGTGCTGCTACTGGCTTGAAAAAGGATATTGGCCAGTCAACCTGTAGGACAAAAAGACAAAACCGAGAAGTGGAAACTGCCATGTTTGTGGTAGCTATGCACTATGTACAATGCCCATGAGCAATCTCCCTTCCCACATTCACTAGTAAACCTCAGCTGTATTTATATGTCAGTAGTAAGAGAAACTTTGACCTTAGGGAGAGTGGGAGGCCTATGGAAAGGGACCTGGCAACTAAATGACCCACCCTCGCTGAAAACCCTACCCCTATAGAAACTCCAAACTAGAATAGAATATTTAGGAGTATTTTATTGGAAAGAAGTTGCTTGTGCCCCTTTTGACAGACACCAGCTCATTAGCATATATCGATGAGCAAGGCCTCTGATTGGTTGGTGTGGTTGTTTACTTGTTAGAGAATCACCTTGAAGTGCTGTGGCTTGAAATCCTGCTTTGTCAACATCTGCACCATGAGAAGCTTGTTCTGCTTGCTTGTGCCAGTTACTGCATGTCTCCTAAATATAAACTCATAGGTTGATTGGTGCCTATTGAATTGACTGTAGAGTGCGTGTGATTTTGACATTTTTTTAACGTGTAGTTTGAGCTCATCTCTTATTTTTTTGCAGGAATTAATACAATGTAGGTATGAAAAATTAAATTTTTATGGTTTTTTTTTACAAATGAGTTTTGTATAGGACAAACGTTTCATCTACAGTACAAGAAACAAATTAAATGCACCCTAACATTTTTGTTATCTCTATCTTTAAACACACACGACACCTATTTTGGAGTCTCCTTTTTTTTCTCAGTATGGTGTATTTCAGAAGGAAAATGTTGTTCAGGAATTATGCGGCAGATGTTACTGCCCTATGCAGTGCCCTCCCCTTCTAGATTCCCAAAGATAAGGGCCTTGAGAACCTTCTTCCAGAATCGGATAAATCGGTCACATTTTCCTGTATACCTGGCCAACACAAACGCATCATACCATGCAGTTTGGGTGAGGCGGACTTAGCGTCTTGTACCATGTTTCGGTCTTACGCATGGCACCGTAGGGCTTAATGACTTGATGGGATAAGTCCACCCCACCCATGAAGCAGTTGTAGTCCACTATGCAGCCAGGCTTGGTGATTGGGGCGATCGATCCAAAAACACAGCGATGACATCAGAGTGAGCGTAAATCTATCATAGTGGAAGGATTTGCACGTCTTCCTTGTTTTGGATCCACTCCTGAAGTTTGGCTTGCAAACACTGAAGTATAATACTGACCAAAACACAACTGAGTGAATGAGGCTTTACTTGACTTTTTTCATTTAGAAGAGGGTAAAAAAAGAGCACAAGCAGGCAAGCCTCATAAATTGAAGAGATGTTGTCAAGGTGGGATTTGAACTTTAAACCCCAGCACTGAAAGGCGATGCTCTAATCACTAAGCTATAGTTTCAGCCAATCATGCAGCTGGCTTTTTGATATATTTTAATCAGCAGGTGGCAAAAGAAGCAGCGCAACTGTATTTCACTTACATTCTATTCAATGCTCCATTTTACTTCTGGCTTTCTGTAGGACAACTCTTTTCAGCAGGGGTGCTTGCATTTCTATACTATACAAACAAGCAATCTACCCTTATGCTGTATACACAAATATTGCTGCCATATACTGCACACACAATTCATATCCCTATACATTGTTCCTGTTTCCGTTGTGCTAGGTGCTGCCAAGCCTACCATATGATGGAATGATGATCCGTTCTCCTCTCCCCTGCAAAAGCACGCGATTGATGATCTGTAAGAGTGTATGAAATGGGAGTGCTGCTACTGGCTTGAAAAAGGATAGAGGCCAGTCAACCTCTAGGACAAAAAGACAAAACTGAGAAGTGGACACTGCCACATTTGTAATGGCAATGTACAATGCCCATGAACAATCTCCCTTCCCACATCCACTAGTACCACATCCCACATCCACATACACCATGAGAAGCTTGTTCTGCCTGCTTGTGCCAGTTACTGCATGTCTCCTAAATATAAACTCATAGGTTGATTGGTGCCTATTGAATTGACTGTAGAGTGCGTGTGATTTTGACATTTTTTTAACGTGTAGTTTGAGCTCATCTCTTA